>NC_135763.1:31795762-32142787 GCF_052425735.1 Oculina patagonica
TTTGTTGTTTTTCTTCGGAGTTCTATACGCCTGGCCCACTATTTTGCCGTGAACTGCCCGAAATTGATTGGGAATTATTTAGCAAAACAAGCCGGACTCTAGAAACGCTTTGAGGTAAGAAACCTTTTTTAGCCACAATCTAAAGACAGAACACTCCACTTTTGTTCTTTTTAAATCGAAATAAGAGGCGAATTTGAAAAACTTGCTGCCAAACAAACGCATGAAAATTTTTCATTTGAATGAAATTGAAGTAGGCTTAACCAAATTTGAATGCGTAAATATTTCAACTAGATTTGTCGGCTTTGTGAGAATCTTTTGTAGTTAGAGAAAGGACTATATAAATAGGAAATATGAATGAAATGGTATCTTGGTTTGTTTATAAAGAAGCCGCCAAAGAAAAGAATAAACTATAAACTTTCACTTTTACCAATGTTGCGTGCGTTTGTAAATGCCGTGAGCGGCCGCGAGTCTTGTAAGTCCTGTGCTCTTTTTAATGCTATATTCTAAACCCACTAGAAGATGGTTTTCCTATGTCCTATAAGAAAATAATGCACTTTTGAGGTCTAGAAAAGCAGCTTAATGCCCTCGCCTGACGGCTCGGGCATCCACTAGCAGCTTTTATAGACCTCAAGCGTGCATTATTTTCTTATAGAACATGGACAACCATCTTCTAGTAGGTAAATAGGTAACCCAGTCATATTTTCCTCTGCTAAAGACCTGATGCCACACTTTTCATTTTATATTTATTTGTTAATGAAAACTGGTTTTTCAAAGCAGGAAATAAAAAGTCTAATATTAAGCTTTATTATCTAATGAAATAAGTTTTGATAAGGCTTCTGTTTTAAACTCAGGAATATGTTGGGTGTAGTTTTTGATCTTCCGCGTGTTCTCCCAAAACTCGCAGGAACAATTTTAATTAAGGGCAATTTTACATTTTTCTTGAAAACTTCGTTGCGTCACTGAATAGTTTATATTAATTATAACAGGCCGCTACCCTTGAATGAATGAATGCCCCGTCATTTTCTAACATCTGTTAACTTACTGTGAGGTTTAGAAACTAGAAAATTTTCTCTTTTCTCAATAGAAATTTGCGTTCCAAAGTGCGAAAGGAACTCGTACTGTGTAAACGGCCAGTGCTTGTGCGAAACAGGATTTTTTCTTGGGTTGGACAGGAAGTGTCAAGCAAGTAAGGGCGTGGAAAACACTAGTTACAAGTTACGCTGAAAAAGGGCCTCTCTTGCAAAACATATATGTAGAAAAAAGTCACATATTATTCAGGCTAATAAGAGGACCCAAACTATATCCAGCTAATAAAACGTGCCGATAATGATAGACTTTCAAAATTCCCGCCACCAGGTACATCTTACACTTTATCCCTCGGACGTACATTCATAGCTCCACCGTAGTACAAGGGGAGGGGATGGGTGAAACCCCCACCCCCAAGGTTTTCTCAGCAAAATCTGCATTTTGCACTGAGTAGAAAGCCCTTAGTTTACTCTACAAGATGACATAACTTTTGTTGGCTGTGACGTTATATGACGTCATTGGAGTAGCTATCTTAAATCCGCCATCTTGAATTGCAGCATTTTTCGAGAAACTCTGAAATTAACAAAAGCTGGTACACAATGATGTCAGAATGCTTATATGATAGAAATGTGTCAAAATGATGATTCTTGGTCAGAATTACTTGAAATAATGACGTATGGCATTGTCATGGAAACGTCAAAAACCCTGGACACCTAGTTGTCTAGCCTGCGTAGCTAGCGTCTGTTTTCTTTTTTCAGCATGTTTAAAAGAGTGTGCGATTGCGAGAAGGCCGCGCGAGAAATCGTGGAGACGGGAAGGACGGCATCCGCCTGCCTTGTATGTCCGAGGGAAATTTTAATCCACAAATCAGACATCTTCAGTTTACAACTCCAAAGTTTTAACTCTGTTATGACATCATTGCAGGTTTGCATGGATCAGGAATTTCGCCCCAGTCTTCTGCTGCGCTTCTTACGGCTGCCCTGCTGTGGTGTCTGGCCTTAATGTAATATCTGACATTCGGTTTACTCTTCTGTATTATCTTTATTTGTATTTTTTACTTTCCTCACTCCTTTGTTTTTGCTCATATAAAAAAAAAATTTCAGCTTAAAATCTTTACTAAAAAGATGCCACCAAAAAGTTTTCGAACTTTTTTCTCCAAGATCGAAGAAAAGACTGTTGTAAAACCTAAATTAAGCATGTTTTTGTTTGCGATATACATAAAATACCTAACACTTAATTGTCTCTTAAACTGTTCTTGGAAGCTTTAATTATGTTTAGCTGTCACTGAAGACCATAACGAGCTTACATTTGTGTAATAAACTGTTATCTGTTCAATCATGCTCTGTTTTTGTGTCATTTTTGCCTCATATTGTGAGCATTCATTTGAGTACCCTTGTTTGTTTTTGTGTCTAGTGTGAAGCGCAGACACAATGCTATAACGTACTAACTAACGTTTCTCATACGTGTCAGCGTACACGAAGTGTCTTGTGGTATTCTTCTCTGGGTAATAGTAATCAGTAATCACTCGTTATTGCTTCGTACCCCGCAGTAAACAACCGATGACAACGTAGAACAAACGGAACAAGTCTAATTTGAGATAATTAAGGAATTAACTATGTCAACAAACGTCGACACGATGTGCTCTCGAGATGTCTGTTAACTTGCGCGCGCTCATGAATTGAAGGTATTCGTTAGCGTCTACCCTGGGCAAATAGTAGATGCCAAATCAACTAATCAGGGCGCATGCTTTACTTAGGTTGTGCTACACACAAATATGCTACGTCTACTCCAGATAGCCTTCTAGATCATCTTGCAACTGTTTATTATTTCTACCCGTATTTCTCTGCTACACTGTTAAAGCTTGATATTTTGACCCTTTCTTCACACCTCCAGTCTATGCCAACAAAATCCTAATTAATGCGCTACTGTGGCCAAGCAATACAGTAATGCACAAAGCTGAATCAAGCTCAGCACTAGACACATGTACGCAGTGCGGACCTATTTTTACTTATATTCTGAATGGTAACATCCGGCTAGTCTGGATTCATTAAGGTCGCGGGGGATACCAACAGCATGAATAAATTCATGAAGGCAAATTTTGCTTGACCTGCATCTTTTAAAACGCTTATTTCTCAGCTGTTATGGGTGCGATTAAGCTCCAATTTTACAGAGACATAAAGAAATGATGAAAGATTGTGAATGTCATCTTTTATTTGGTAGATTGCATGTAACGGCGATGTTATAGCCTCGTTAGTGCCAAATTGGGAAAAACATGATTTTGTGGCAGAGTTTGCGGAACGAGTAGGGGACAGCACACTGCGATCTTGTCAAAAACTAATCAGTCAATACCTCTAGAGTGTCATAACAAAAGCGGATTTTTTAATTTAAAGTTTGCCAGCAAGTTATGGCGGTTTAAGTGCGCAAATTTGAATTTAATGTCTTCTACCTCTTTCTAAAAGCGCTCTTTTAAAATTCCGCTTCTGTTATGACACACTACAGTATTCATAGTTTACCTATCTGCAGTGGCAAGTCATGAAGTTCTGTATCCGTGCTGTATTCTCTGCCACAAAATTGTCGGAAAAGTCCAAACTTTGAGATTTCCGAAGGTGTCCCGACCTAAATACGATCATTTTGCCAAGGAGAGATGTAATTATGGTAATTATATTCCACGCTTTTGTGGTGAGAACAATGCGTTTTTAAAAAGGACACGATTGTTTATGCCGAATATTTTTGTGTTTACTCTGAGTTGCAGAAATATTCAAATTTAAATGAAAATAAGCTCAAAGACATCCTACAATCTATATGAACGTATATCGCTAAGTGTTGTTTTAAATTGGTTAAAACATCAAAGAAACAGGATTTTTTACAAATCACGCGCACCGCCCATATTTTTGTCCAGTCATAAATATCTCGTAAAGTTGTCGATGTCAGTCGTTGTACTTCCTGCATACGCTTTAAATAAATGCATAATGATGAGCCTAAGGTGTCCCCCGCGACCTTAAGCCACTTTTGATCATGTTTGTTTATGTTAGCTCCATTATCTATGCTTTTATGCGATAACTAATTAAAAAAACAAGCCAACTTTCAAATGTTCTGATAATTTTACAACATAGTCATTTATTAGCTGCTTTTCAATTAAAAAAATCTTTATTAAAATCTGACTTCTAATTCATTTCAGGTGCTGGAAAATATATATTTTTTGATGTTAAAGGATAAGAAATGTTAAAAAAATATCATTTCCCATTGTGAAATACCTAAGCACACGGAATGAAACCAAAAGCAAATTTACTTGATTTTTGCGGAAAGTTTGTATGAAAGAAATGTTTGTGTTTACATTTACTTCTTTCATTTTTCCTCTGTAAATAACGATTCTATTCATCAAATCAAGCGATGGTGGGATGTGCTGACTGAGGCAGGACCTGATTTGGGGTACTACCCTAACGCCAAAAAGTGCTGGCTTATTACGAAACCCGACAAGAAGGACCATGGTAAAGCTATCTTCGAGGGGACTGCGATAAACATCTCTACGCAGGGACAAAAACATCTAGGCGCCGCTCTGGGCTCTCGAGCTTATCTCGAAGAGTATGTCGATGGAAAGGTTGAGGAGTGGGTGAGCCAGGTGGTAAAGCTAGCCGAGTATGCCACATCAAACCCACAGGCGTGCTATGCGGCATTTACCTTCGGACTACGCCACCGCTGGACATATTTTCTCAGAGCACTTCCAGATATAGAAGATCTATTAGAGCCCCTGGAGCGTGCTATTGCAGATGTACTAATACCATCAATCACTGATCACCACTGCACAAAAGAAGAGAGGGACCTAGTGGCACTTCCAGTGCGGCTAGGGGGGCTTGGACTTATTAATCCAAGCCAGGATGCAGCGTCCCAATTCAAGGTGTCAACCAAGATCACAGCGCCCCTAGTCGAGAAAATAATCGCACAGGATCATGAAACACCGGCTGATACTGCTGTCAAGACACTACAGCAGTGCGTGCGAAGAGAAACCAACGAAGCGCTTCAGACTAGGCTTGGCAATGTCAGGGAGTCTCTACCTCAGAAGACACAACGAGCCATTGATCTCGCAACCGAGAAAGGTGCTTCTAACTGGCTCACGGTCCTCCCATTAAAGGACATGGGCTACAACCTGAATAAAGGCGAGTTCCGAGATGCTGTAAAGCTCAGGTACGACTGGGAAATTGACGACAAGCCGACAGTGTGCGTGTGCGGTGACGCCTTTACAATCGATCATGCAATGATTTGTAGGAGAGGCGGATTCATAATTCAGCGCCATAATGAACTCCGTGACCTCGAGGCTGACTTGCTTAAGATGGTCTGTAATGATGTCGAAATAGAGCCCGTCCTTCAAGAACTGACTGGAGAGAGGCTACCAAGCGGCGCTAACACAACGCCAGATGCTCGCCTAGATATACATGCCCGGGGGTTTTGGGAGAAGCAGAGATCCGCGTTCTTTGATGTGAGGGTGTGTCACCCCAACGCGGATTCCTACAAGGACCAAACCCCCAAGCAGATATACCGTAACCATGAGAATGAGAAGAAGAGGGCTTACGCAGACAGGGTTCTTCAAGTAGAACAGGGAACTTTCACTCCATTGGTGTTTACATCCACCGGAGGAATGGGCGAGGAGTGCAAGAGGTATCACAGTAGGCTTGCAGAATTAATCGCCGCAAAGAAAGGGGAGGATTACGCAACAACGGTGTCTTGGATCAGATCAAAAGTCTCATTTGCGATCCTCCGATCCGCCTTAATCTGCCTAAGGGGATCAAGAACTGTAAAGAGAAACAGGAACACTGACATTTATGATATGGACTTTCAAGTAGAGAATTCTCGTACTGCAATTTAGATCGAATATTTTTTTTTTAATATATAGTTCTTCTTTTATTATTGCTCTCGAAGTCGCTTTTACTATTTTTCTACATTTTTAAAGACACTGTTTTCATTATTATGTAAATAATATGTTTATATATAAAGTTCTTATTCGAATAGTCAAATCATTGTAATTCTTTTAGAAATTGGTTAATAAAGTGTTTATTATTATTATTATATTAATTCTATTCATCAAATAGAGTTTTTTTTTTAAAATAAGTTAATAACCTTCTCGACCATGACCACAGCGTTAATGTTTTCCGACGGTTTATGTCTTGGATTTCTGAGAACGAAGCTACGCACAACTAAAAAGTTCTAAACCTAACACAAAAACTGTCAAATCAAGCGACTGTAATTTATTCAAAAACAACAACAACAACAAAACTTTATTTAGGCAATCAAATTATTTACAATATTTTTCACCTCCCGCAATTAGCCTAGCTATTCGAGGCGGGAGGTGAAGAAGAAAATGAAAAAGAGGAATAAATAAATAAATTTACAAAAAGGTAATAACTTATCTACATTAAAGAAAAGAAATTAAAGCTACATTAAAGCTACTTTAAGTTAAAGATTTTAGGAAGCAGGAAGGAAGTCAATAATTTTATTGATTTCAACATAGTCATCCTCAGCTTTAAAGCACTATCGAAGAACTGTCACGCATCAGCCATTGCAGATCACATCACATCAACGGGTCACAACATCAAATGGGATCACTTTGACATTCTAGCAACAGGACGATCAGATATACATTGTAAAATAAAGAAGACGTTGTTGATTCGTGATTCAAAACCTGCCTTAAATGAAAAAGTTGGCAGTGAGAAACTTTTCCCTACTAGCCATTATGTTCGTTTTTCTTCTGCAGATTTTTAAGTCTGTCTGTTATTAATGAACAACATTGTCCTTATTTTTTAGATTAGGTACCAGTCTTTATTTTACGTTTAAATCTTATTGTAATCTTTTTAACGGTGACTTCTGAAGATGTATGTTGTAACATACAAAACGCTAAATTTTTGGGATCTTAACAATATAATGCCTGTCGTGAGCCTATCCTCTGCTTATACAAGCTCAGTTGAGAAAGATTTTACTTGTCTGCGCGCGCGGTTGCCGCTAAACAAGAGTAGAAAACCTATTGCAGCCAAGTGAAAATGAGCTCAGTCAGAACCGATTAAGTTCAGTGTTGCAAAGAACAAGAAACTCCCGAAAAGTACATCTTCACACAGAATAAGAAAAGGAAAATAATGTTCAAAGAGAATGTTACTATCGTCCGTCGTAGTGTACTAGTGTGGGAGGCGGTTTAGTTGGATTAAAAGCGTGACGCTGCTTCTACTTATAAGCAAGCCTCGTACTCACCTTTGCTTGACACACGGTGGTAGTGAATCACCTGGCAAATAATTGCTTTGCAAACCAACACCATAAAATGATGACCTTAGCTAATAAGTAGTCATGCTTTATCCTCTAATGTTTAGATAAAAACAATAAACCAATTGTGAAGAAATTATTCAACATGACACGAGCGTGGGACAAAGAAAAAAGAAAAATCTGAGTCCCCGACGGGAATCGAACCCATGGCCTCCCAGATGCTCTAACCAACTGAGCTACGAAAGACTCGTTGTGAGCTGGGCCATTTACTAGGTTGATATGTGACACGCGTCCTGCATACTGCTAGGATCAGCAATCATCAAATGTGTTATTTACAATAAACCAATTGAAAAGTTTTTTGGAATTACATTGAAGTTTTCACTGGCGCGCGCGCAAGCGAATCCAGCTAAGCGCGCGTAGATTTTGCGTAAATAATGCACTTACTTTGACGTCATAAGTTAATTGCCAAACAACTGGACTTTGGGAGAAATCGATCATTATGTAGTGCTCCTAGGAAAGGAGATGTTTCCGCAGAACAGGCGCTCGCTACGATGAGTAAAAGAGTTGCTGCTGGAATTTTACTTCTTCTTGTACTGTTCGGACTTTCTCAAACATCACATGGTATGATAAAATCTAACCTAAAAAAAATAGTTAAAAGTAAACATTGCTTCTGTGTTTGGTTTGACTGTTGAATATGTCATTTAAATGGGCTCTTTAGACTTGACCTTGCGTTGATTTTGTATATTTTTTCCCCATTTGTGTCTTAAAACAACCAAGTCTCGTAATTATTCACCAAAAGAGCCCCACTTTGAACAAACAAGTTAATTGCTATGTTGCACAGTTGTTCCCTTCGGGAATAACTTGAGTATAAAAACGATGTAAATCACGGACGGATTTAAATCCTGATGATGAAAACAAGTCGAAAACGTTCGGTTTCTTTTTAAATTTTATAACCTTTTAGCCTTGTAAATAATATGTATGGATGACTTTGGCAGATCTTAAGCTATCAATGGTTAAAACATCTACGCATGCAGTATTCTCAGAGTAAAACGTATCCAAATCATTTGAAGGTTTGGTATTTTCCCGCTCTTATCTTTTACGTATGTACCGTGTTGAGTTTTATTTGACTTACAACTCTCACAGTGAAGGTATTAGGTATAGAGGCCATTGAAATTGCAATTATTTCACTTAAATTCGTGACACGTTTTTATTTTTTCAAATCGATGTGCACTGGCCTACAAAAGGATAAACGGAACTTTACCTGAATACATGAACACATCTTTAAGGAAAACTCTGACGTCCATTCGAGAACCACTAGAAATTGTAATGGTGTTTTTTTTAATTTTTAAATTTACTCTTCTGTTAGTTATTTAGAAGTGGATGTACGTGTTGTGAAGTGTTTTAGTTACCAAGGTTGTTCAAGGTTATTCTTAGGATTAAAGTCCAAGGTTGTTCAAGGTTTAGCCCACACTTGCAGTTCCTTGGTTTCTTTAGCAATTTTGTCTAGTGTCTAGTTCGTAAGAGTCGTTTGGGTTGTCGTAGTTCCGTTTCTCAGAGTAGGCATGTTTGGGAACCAAAACTGTCCGTGTTTCCCACCTATATGGAAGTCTTGTTTGGGTTCTAAGTCAAACTCCGCTGTTTCACCGTTAAAATTTAATTGGTTATTCTCTACTTTTGTTGATCGTCTAACAAGTGTGTTCTCACGAGTTTAATCATGCTGTGGGGTACGCCGCAAAAGTTCCCACGCTCAGCAAACCCAAACATGTCTACATTTTACCTATATTAGAAGGGCTAGTTTTTCGCTTAAGTTAGTTGTGCAGTTGTCGCAGAAGAAGAACATTAAAAGAAGTTGAAGCTGATCAAGAGTCCTGGTACCTTGAGCTATTTCCCCATACAGCAGTCTAACATATTTGGTGGAGAATTAACGCCGTCGATTTCAAGCCTTGTAAGTGGAACTTTTCCGTTTTTCCTTCCCAAACCAAGCAAGCTAGAGAAATCGCTATGTTTCGTTGATAAGATTTTAGTGTTCTAGCATTTCTAGGTGTAGACTTTTGCAGTTAGATAGTTGTGTTAGTCAGTTTTCCCTTAGGGCGATTGTTATATAAAAGTCAGTTTCGAGGCTGGATTTACCGTCCGTATTTTAGCGACAGTTCGTATTTATGATTCTTGTTTTGTTTTCATGTTTTTCGCTGGGAAACTCGGCTTGCGCTGAAATTCTCCGGTTTAAACCTGATTACTAGGCGAAAAGCGCACGCCCTGGCTGAACAGGCTGCTCGCCAGGAAAATTCGGCCGAGTCTGCTGTATCGAGTGAATGGCCTCCCCCTCCTCCTCCCGTTCAACAATCTAGAGGGTCCTTGTTTTCTTCTTTGTTTAACTCAGTTAGGTCTCCCAGAGTTGCGCCCCAGGCACATCCGTTGAGCGCTATCCCCACCCCTAGTGCGGAAAGCGAGGGTTCTTTGTTTTCTTTCTGTGCTGGTCATAATAATTCTGACTTTTCTGATTCGGATGAAGAAGTAGTTTATGAGAATGTGGAGCCTAGAGTAAGCCTGTCTAGTCAAAATCGTGATAGTCGTGAAAATCGCGAAGATCTCGAGGATCGTGACGATCTTGAAAATAGCGAAGATAGTGAAGATAGTGCAGATCGTGAAAGTTTGGACGAGGAGCTCGGTAGATTATCCTCAGGAAGTCTCGATTCGGAGAGTAGAGATAATTCTGTTGAGCCCGTTTGCGCTGCGATGGAAAACGAAGTTAGTCAGTTGCGTGATGCGGTTGAGCGAATGCGTACATCGCTAAATTCGCAACCTAGCAGAACTTTCAGTATAAAGTCATCAGTTACGTTTCCAATTTTTCGAGGAGATGAGTGTGAGGACGTACACGAATTCATTAGCAATTATAAGAGGGCTGCTCGATTAAATGGCTGGAATGAAGAAAACTTGGCGTTGGGTCTTCCTCTTTATTTGAAGGGTCACGCGAGTGCGTGGTTCAAAACTTTGCCCACACCGGACGAGATGAGTTTTGACGAATTATCTCGAGAGCTAATAACGCATTTCGCCTCTGGAGCTAGCGAGTGGCGCATTAGACAAACTCTCAGTCAACGCCGCCAGTTGGAAAAAGAAACCGTTTCTGACTATTCTTACAGTCTCCGGACAAATTGTGCAAAGTTAAATTTACCCAGGAGCGAATGGACGCACTATTTCGTACAAGGTCTTTTACCTGAAATCCGCGAGTACGTAGTTTTGCAACAACCAGAAAATTTGGAATCGGCAGAAAATTTTGCAAAGCTTAAAGAGTCCGTTTTGACTAATTCGGGAAAACGTGTGGAATTTGACCCTAAGGAGGTTTCGGCTAAGATACTTGATGAGCTCTCGAAAGCTGTTAATGGCAAAGACAAAACCGTAAGTGCTGTAGATCGAAGAGACCCTTATGTCAGCAAATCTGACATGAAACAAATTATCAGAGAAGAATTTCAGGAGTTAATGGGAAATTCCGCTTCTAGACCAAGGCAAAGTCAGCGTTTTGGTCAAGGTTTTCCGACGAGAGGTTTTCGTACTCGTTCTGGAAATCCTGTTTGCTTTAATTGTGGTAAACAAGGCCACACGTACTATAATTGTCGTGCAAATCCGGACCCAAGGGTCCCGCGTTTTAATCGGGGAAGACCAAACAATTTTTCGCGTCAACAACAAGGTCAAAGCAGTTTTAACTGGAACGCTAAGCAGGGAAACTGAAAAGTGCCCCTGTCTCGTTTCGAATTAAACCCGTGATGGGGGCTTCAAAATGTTTAGAAAATGAGCAGGAATTTGTCCGCAGTTCATACATGACTGATAAATGTGCCTTCAGTAATGCGAGCTCTGACAATGTTCTTGTTAACCAAAATAGCTTTTCTAGTCCTCGAGTTGTTGATGATAATCCTGATACATACGGGTAGGTCAATTCAGACTCAATTCATTCAAAACTCATTTTTTCTTAAAAGTAAAAAAGTTGTAGCCATATGTACCAGGTCCATGTTTAACTTGTTCTGTCTGTTTTCATACTTACAGGAAGAGAAAGGGTTAAATGCGATACAAGTGAAGGAAAAGTTCTCAGTTGCGCCCCCAATGCAGATTGTTCTAGGCGGCTTGGTATAAACGAGTGTAAATGTCACAAAGGATACATTGGAGATGGATTGGTTGCCTGCGAATGTGAGTAATGCTACTTTTGAAAACTTAAACATAACTTTCAACTGCAGTTCGAATAAATGGCCGAATTATATCCCTCAGTCTCATATACTCTCATGTCTATGGACCTATCTGCGCCTGCTTACGAACAACCATAAATCAAGTTGTAAATTAGCATTATTTTTTTGTACATTTTCCCATGCATTGACTTGTGTGATCTCAACATTTTCGATTTTTATGACAGATTTGCCGTCCAACTTGATAAACGTTGCTTATAAAAGACCTGCCCTTCAAAGCTCCACTGATGATGAACTGAAATATGCGGCTAGTAATGCTGTAGATGGAAACAGGAATGGCGACGTCAAAGATAAGAGCTGCTCTCAGACCAAGTACACGACTAATCCGTGGTGGCGAGTTGATTTAGGGAAGAGTGTCTGGGTGGAGAAAGTTCTCATTGCTAACCAGGAAAGCCCGCACCATGAAAAATTAGATGAAAAAAAAAAAATTAGATTATAAGCAACTTTATGATTTCCGTAGAGGCTCTATAAAGTACTCCCACTTCTTCCTCCTCTTCCTCCTCCTCCTCCTCCTCCTCCTCCTCCTCCTCCTCTTTTACGCCCACTCCCACCTCCCACCTACAATAAGCAACTATATTATTATGTTACTATTGCGTTCGCGGAACGTGGCTTGGGCGATACCGTGGGCATTAGACGCAAATCTTCCCCCTCCTCGAAGATTCAAATATTTAGTGACATATCCGTGACTACGTGTATTAATTTACCAATCTGTCATGGAATCCTTCAACAGTGCGTTTATGAAGAATAAACTGCAATTCCTCAAATCCTCCGGTACTGAGTTTGTACTATATAATCGCCCCTCTTTACCCAATGATGTGATGTGATGTGATGTGATGTGATGTGATGTGATGTGATGTGATGTGATGTGATGTGATGTGATGTGATGTGATGTGATGTGATGTGATGTGATGTGATGTGATGTGATGTGATGTGATGTGATGTGATGTGATGTGATGTGATGTGATGTGATGTGATGTGATGTGAAGTGTAATATATCAAACACGAGCGACAGCGTTTCATCGGGATATCAAACACCGACAAGAGAGTTGAAAATACGACGCGCAGCGGAGTATTTTGACTAAATTCGAGGTGTTTGAATAGTCGATGAAACACTGTCTCGAGTGCTTGATATATCTTCTCAATCTAAACAAAAACTACGGAGTTAACGAAGATTGAAATAAAATCGTAAAAATAAATGCCAATTTAGACCGGGTATACCAACCTCCTTCACAGTTATGATTTTCTTTTTTTTAATTTGATTAATTTTTAATGAGTTTGAGATTCTTATCGCCCAAAATTAGCTGAATTAGGAATAGAACTAGACTTGAACTGCTCAACGTCAATTTACAATGCAACGCACAACAAAACTAAGAAGAATCAGTGTACTTTAGCAAAGCATGATATTTGTACTGTTGCAGGTGATCATAAAGAAGAGGCTCGTGAACGAAACCCACTGTGTCGTCTTCAAGTGCCCAAGAAACCTTGGCTGTATAGCTGTGCTGAACCAATGCTTGGCAAATACGTGTACATCATATTGAACAAAAAAGAAAAACTGACCCTTTGTGAAGTGGAGGTCTATATCAATAGTAAGTTGAACTTTACCTTTTACTATATAAACTGCAGTGGTAAAACGAGTGGTAGCAAATCGATAAAAATGACCAATCAGCTCGCAGAATTTGCCACGTTTCAACGCTCAATAAGCCAAAGTTAATCGATATATTTTAGTCGAAACATCTTCGGTTTTTCCTCGGCAATCTTCGGATACCTCCGGAAATTTTCGGAAAGATTCGCACGACCTTCGTACAACATTTTGAAATATCTTGTAAATCTTCGAAAATCGTCGGAAAGGCTTCGTCAAAAACATCGTTACTAGTAGGTTTATATGATTAACAACATAATACATGGTTGCTTGGAAATATCAAATTTATCTTTTTGTGTTCAAACAATATATTGCTCATTCACTGAACTCACTCGTGAAATGTCGATCTCAAGAAGATAAATTTCATATCTCTGCGCGACCATGTATTATCCTCTATTTAACACCCAATCGTTTGAGACTATACTTGCGACCACTTAATAATAATAATAATAATAATAATAATAATCAACTTTATTTATAGAGGGTAAACACATAACAGTAAAAAACTGACAAACCAGTGGCCCTCTAATATAAAATACAATCAAGAACTAAAAACAATGCTAAAAATCTAACAATCTAAAATTACAAAATTTAGTTAAAAATACACTATAATATAAAAACTAGGTAAAAATTACTCTAAAATGACGAAATTGATATAAAAGAATTAACTAAAAAGTAAAATGATCCAAATGTTTGTATGTATCTTTAAAAAATTCAAACGTAGCCTTCTTAAAACTTATTAAACTAGGCTTGTTCCTTATGATGCTGGGTATAGTATTCCAGAGGCGTGTAGTCGATACTGTGAAAGACCTTCCGCCTTCTGACTCCCGTTTGAATCGGGGGCAGACAAGGTTTAGTAGTCCATGTCTGCTCGATCTTTTATTGATGTCGGCGTTTCTTATCAGCATCTGTGACAAATAATGTGGACAGTCCCCAGACAGTCGTTTGTATACCATTGATAACCTATTTACATTTGCCTCATGATAAAATGGAACCCAATCCAATTCTCTAAACAGCTGTACGCTATTCGCTTTAGTATCCGCATTTAGTATTACACGTGCGGCGCGTTTCTGAAGCTTAAATACTCTTTGTAAATTCTCAGCAGAGCATGATGTCCACACGGTTGATGCATATAGCATTGTCTGCTTGATCATAGCTTGTGTCTCCGTTTGGCCAGGACTTGCGTGCACTTGCGTTAACTTGCGTTAACTGTGTTCGAGATCAAATTTGCACTTGGTCACCCATCGCAATTCAAAGCATTTTTTTTTTTGAGTTTTTTTCAGTTTCGCAGGTGCAATACTGAATTGCACCTCGTAGCATTTTAAATGACTGTTTGCAAACTTGCGTGCACTTGCGGCTTATCTTGCGTGTCCGCTTGGCCACCATACGCAAGTTGAACTTGCGACTCTTTGCACCCACTGTTTGGCCAGAGCTTTAAACTTGTGTTCAGACTTACGTTAGGTAGCCTAACGGAGTCGCAAATTTACTCACAAGTGAACGAAAATTCGTCAAACGAGCTATTTCAATGCTACAGCGCGGGCTGCAATTCAATTGGTAGTACAGCAAAACTCGCGTTGACTTGCGTTAGGTGGCCAAACGGTAAAAAAAAACTTATTGGATGAGGCTGAGTACGATATGAAGAATTATGTAGATCGAGGAGGGTGAAGGCTTCGGCGGATAACACCTTCCGAGATCTGCATAATTCTTCATATCATGCGAAAGCCGTATTCAATAATTGTTTTATTATTCATTTAAAATATTTCCAGAGCTCCAAATAATGCAGAAAATGAATTTAATATGGTTTTCACAGAACGCAAAGTACACAAATACACAACAACGTTCGCATTAAAATTTGATTTAAACTTCACAACTCGGTTACCTAGATTAAAATTCCCTATCATGTATAATGTCGATATTTAGCACTTGCTTGAAGTCTCTAGTAAAGCCAATTCTGATGACACAACGCGACTTTTTCGAGTACAGGTTTCCACCATTGCTAACTTCGACGTAGAAGTAACTGCGCCAAGTCCTCCACTGTGGCTGGTTCAGAAATTGTATTTTCTTAAAAATAGCTTTAAAAATAGTTTGATTCGCCTTCGTTGCTTTTTCCCCCTTGTCTTCTGATAATTTGGTGATATTTTGCTCGTCAAACTGCACAAATCTCGTCATTTTCCCAGTCGTTGTGCATCGGAGCAGTTGCCGTGTAACGTGGGAACGAGGTTGCGATCGGTTAATTTTTGATATTGGACAATTGACGTCATTTAAATGACGTAAATCGTCGTATAATAGGAACTTCTTCCAAATTTGGTCAGCGCTAGCCGGTTAGCTGGAATTAACTGGGGATCGAAAGCCAATCAGAAACGGAAAAATATTATGAATGAATAATAGCTGACATTATTGGCCGCGGATGGCGCGGATGGAAACGGATTGCAATTTGAAAACTTTAGGCAAACGTTTTCGAATTGTTTCCACTCGTCTTCAAAAAAATCGATATTTATAGCCGCAGCTTGATTTATTTTCACAAGTTAAGGTTATATCTTCCTTTCGATGTTCAAAGATATTGTTTTTATGGGTCAGGTTGCATTCCACTAAGTTTAGAACAGTTTAGACCAAAAATCTGCGAAATCTCCGTGACATAGTCCCTTTAAGAAATGACACCGACCGTTTACAAAAGTGAATACAGCTTCGCATTGCGCTTTTTTTAGCATCACGCTTGCTCGTTTTCCCTTTTCTGTGCACCCTATGTAGAGAGCCTCAAAGGGGTTAACCGTTAACGGTAAAACGGCCAAAAATTTAGCCGTTAGGCATAAAAATTGGAAAGTTTTAACCGTTAACCGTAAAATATGTTGACCGTAAAAAATCGGTCAGTAATTTTAAATAAAACAGACTACAACCCAAGACATTAGTCCTTGGGAAGGTTGCACATGATCGCTTTGATTTCCACAACTTTTAAATAAATCTGAACTATAGGTACGTACACAAGGTGTATGGGCCCCCCTCTCCCCCATATCAATGTTGAAGTATTACTGAACATTATGATAGACAATATGCTGTGATTGAAGTCTCTAGGTATACCTCAACATTGAATGAGGGGGAGGGGGAGCGAAAACTTGGCGACCTTCCCAACAGTATTGTCTCGGGTTGTAGGTCACTTCATCGTCCCAGAATGGTCCTAAGACCAAAAATATTTTTTTAATAATGGAAATTAATTTTAACTTTTAAAAACATGGGAAATTAATTTTTAATTTCTGTTAACCGTAATGGAAAAAATTAACCGTTAGCCTTAAAACAACCAAAATTGTGACCGTTAACCGTAAAAGCCTGCCACCACCCCACCCCTCTATGTAATTCCTACTGACTGATATGATTAAACCACAATATTAAATAGAAATAACAGCGTGTGATAAGTGCAAATATTGTTTTATTTTGACTTTTTTTTATTGCAGATGAGGCTATAGACGAAAACATCGGGTATCTCATTCCCCGCACATATGGAAAGTACCTCAAGAAAGCAAGCTTCCTTAAATATACTAAAAACGACAGCTTTAAATTCAGTCTTGCACACGGATTTAAAGCTGAAATTTCTAGGAAAGACGTTGTTATAGGTCTGCCACCAAGAAAAGACAGCTTAAAGAAAAATTATCCTGTTTTAATGCCTTTGGAAACAGGGCTGCCAAGCGATACCTGTGGTCCAGATAATTACGATACGTACCTTAATGGAACAATCTTTGGCATTAACGACAATAATAATCCAACGTACAGGGTGAACACTTTTTATAAGCGTAAGTATATGAAATTTGTACTTTATCTGTTGGTCACTTCTGATTACTTGCTTCTCCAAAATGCAGTGTGAGCACAAAACTCGAATGTTGATTTCATTCATGCGACAGACACGTGATAATTTGAAAAAGTTTCGCAATTTGCATAAAATGGGTCAACCACATTTTTCCCAGTTGTTCTTTTGCCAGTAGTATTTTTGTGCCTTTTCAGTGCACCAAAATGTTTTACCTCTCTTTAACCTCTCTTTAACCAGATCATAGGGTTAAAATAAAAGAACGCGAAGAACAAAATGATGAGAAAACACCATGCGTGTGTGACATTTGAGGTTTGACTAGTTTATGCAAATTCGGCCACACAAAAATTGGCCACTTTTTCTCATCTACATGAACAAATAAAAAATAGTCCCATAAAAAGTTGCCTGTAAGCTGGCCTGAAGACGTATTTTGTCGTTCTGTCACGGAAATGTTTTTCTAAGAAAACATTTACGTTTTCATTCATACAATTACCTTGTGAACTCCCCCCTTACAAGTAAGCCTTAGTAGACAACGACTGACTGACAACGAAATTGCAATGCTGATTGTGCTTTGTTGAAATTTAATGTCATCAGCTCCAAGAGAGGAAATGAAAAAAAGAGAGTTTAGCTGCAAGAGGGAAGATCTTCGAGTTAGAGGTAAACTAATTAGTTTCAGTGTATAAAAATCTAAGGACGGTCTGGATTGCATTTAACTAATGATTTAGAAGTGAATCAACAAGTGTTTTGAAGTTGATTTAATAATAAAATAAAACGCTTAAAGTGAACGACGAACGACGTTTCGACCGTTCAACGGTCATTCTCAAGTTCGGTGTTAGAATAAAATAACGTGCAAATATAGTAAAAACGCTAAAATAGGTACATACAAACAATAAACAATAAGAAAAAAAAAAGCTAAAAATGGCTAAAATGACAACTACAAAGATGGTCAAAGATGCCTTATTTTCGACCGTTTGAGGCTAACTACTCTAAAACTAGACGGTAAAAGAATTTGTTTTTCATATTTTTTTGTCTTAAAGAAAAAAGAAACGATCGAACAATTTTTTTAAAAAATCCTGTCAAAAATGCTCAGAAACACCTTTAATTTATGCAAAAATAACGTAGCTCCGAATCCTTTTGCAGATTTCTTTAAAATTTTGCACAAATTTTCATTTTACCAGCTGGATAAAAATTTGTGAAAGGAAGATTTTTCACCGATTAGTTTTTGAGTTATTAGCCTCGAAAGGTCCACAATAGTGTATCTTTAACCTCATATGACGTTACCATAGAAACAGATTTTGACGTCACTATGCATATGTCCTCAACTTGTTTATTGGTAAATCGTTTCTAAGGTTGTGCTGAAAGATTTACTTAAACGTTATTGGTATAGTTGTGATAGAATACCAAAGACAGCCATGTCTAATTGTGACTAAACTTAAAATTTACTCTCTGCACAGGCGATATCTGTCTGCTAGAAACTAAGTGCAGTGCCAAGGAAGGAACACAATGTGATACAACATATATCAGCTCGTCATTCCCTCCGGGCGCTTATCACTGCGCGTGTAATAAAGGTTTTGTTCCTTCTTCTTCAAAGCCACTTCCTGGAAATGTTGTACTTCCTGGCGAACGATGTGTTCAAAAGTCGCTCCAAGGTGATTAAGAAAATACTTAAATCGTATGGCTAAAATCCTCATAAAAAACACAAGTTGAGCTAAAAAATAGATCTCTTAAATTGCCCAATCATGTGAAGTTCTCCAGAGAATTGTCCCTTTGTCAATCATGCGGAAAAAAATATAGACAGGTGAATGGGAAATTAAAAACATAACTGAACGCTTTCTAGCCCAGCTACATCCTTCAAACTTGACGAACAAAAACTTTGCCAAGTATCATAGCTTTACAATTCATAAGTCGTCCAGAATTCAGTTTTTGTAAAAGATATTTGCCGTCGGATTCCCATACTAATAATATACATCAAAAAATTTCTCGAATCTGATTGGCTTAGAGAAATGCAGTTTTTAGGAAATTCGATGCAGAAATGATGAAATTCAGTGCAGAAATGAGGAAATTCAGTGCAGAAAAAAGAAACAAATTAAAACGCGGCATCTTGATTGGTTAATAAACAAAGGCAGCCACAGAGGGCCAATCAAACGCTTCCACGCGCGATTTGAATGGCGACGAAATCGAAACTACAAGCCGACTTAGCCGGCTTCACGATTTGCTTGAGCAGTTTATTTACGCCGTATTCGCCGAATTCAAAAACAACAAACACATTTTCGAAGATTATGGACCAGATAGCCTCAAAGTTATGCTTACATCGCTTGAAAGACACTGTACTTAGAGAACAGAACTTATAGGCTTTCTATTGTACGAGAAAGAGAATTGTTTCGTCCAAGGAAGTGTTGAAATGAAAAGCGAAACAGCTTCACTTGGCTTGCCGTCGAGTTGAAAGCGCCCAAGCAAAGCTCGACAAGTAGGAGCAGAAAGAAATCTCTGGAAGAGGTAAAACCCAGAATATTTTATTCAGACAATTCGTTTGATTGTTTAGCCAGATTTTTCGACTAAAAAACTTTTAAAACATTAAGGAACCTGTACGTTGTTTGGGCTTTGACCTTGTTTTGAATGAACGCGTGATGATATTTGCCGAGTTTGAATAAATTGTTTTTGTACCAGATTTGTGCATGTTATTTTCTCGCAATTTTTTCATGAATATTATTAATAAATAATCAAATGATTTTTCTCGTGCAATCACAGGCAGCCCAAGCTAACGATAAGAGCCACAGTACTCTAAGACTCAATTTATAAGGATTTGTATGGGGATGCATGAAACAGTTTTCTTTTACGATATAAAAATTCGAACATTTTATGAATAAAATTGACTTACACTGTTGCAGTTTCGTGTTCTTTCTTGTTTGCCAGCTCCTCGAGCCGATTTGAAGCGATTTGGACGAGTTATTGCTTTGCGAAATTTTGAACACGTGTACTTTATAAAATATTCCCAAGGCTGGAAACTATTTTCGACAGCATCTCACTCGAAGCGAAATATCTTCCGTGAAATTGGTCAAATCGCTACAGAATTTCCAGCACCGTAATCTCCGGTAATTTCTCTTTCCTATCGTTGTCCATTTAGTTCCGAGTGCCCCAGTGAAGCGTAGAAAATTCTTCCAAAGTGCGAGTTTTGCTTTTCTTGTTATGCGCGGCCCATCAAACCACACACAAAATGGCGTCAGGTCGACAAAATCGACCTCAGTGGCGGAGGGCATGGCGATATTGTCATTAACTCTTAAATACGCTGTGGGATCTGGAGAGGGCGATTTTCTACAGGAAATAGAAAATCACCGGCACGTGATTCCTTAAACGCCGGTTTTTATTTCCGGTAGAAAATCGCCCTCTCCGGGTCTCACAGCGTATTTTGGAGTAAGTAACAATAACTCCATGCCCCCACCGCTGAAGTCGATTTTGTCGACCTGACGCCATTTTGTGTGTGGTTTGATGGGCCGCGCATAACAAGAAAAGCAAAACTCGCACTTTGGAAGAATTTTCTACGCTTCACTGGGGCACTCGGAACTAAATGGACAACGATAGGAAAGAGAAATTATCGGAGATTATGGTGCTGGAAATTCTGTAGCGATTTGACCAATTTCACGGAAGATATTTTGCTTCGAGTGAGATGCTGTCGAAAATAGTTTCCAGCCTTGGGAATATTTAATAAAGTACACGTGTTCAAAATTTCGCCGAGCAATAACTCGTCCAAATCGCTTCAAATTGGCTCGAGGATCTGGCAAACAAGAAAGAACACGAAACTGCAACAGTGTAAGTCAATTTTATTCATAAAATGTTCGAATTTTTATATCGTAAAAGAAAACTGTTTCATCCCCATACAAATCCTTATAAATTGAGTCTTAAAGTACTGTGGCTCTTATCGTTAGCTTGGGCTGCCTGTGGATAAGGCCTACAACGTATTATTATACCTTCAATAGGGTTGGAATCGGAAATACGACACAGCAAACAGAATGTTGCATTAGGGATGAAAACGACTGTATCCTCCACTGATAACTATGCTGGATGTAAGAAATATGTTTGCAAAGAAGTTCCCGCCTTTGGGCGATTTGTGGTTGATGGTCGTATCAAGACCTGTTTCCGATCTCTTACTGATAACAATCCGTGGCTGATGGTACATCTAAACGATTATTACCCAATCTTTCTGGTTCGTATTACTACGTCTGCGAGATCGTTGCGTAAAGTCAAGGTGTCCGTAGGTAAGTTATAATCTTCTAATGACAATACCGCCAAAAAAACTCTGCATGATTGGTCATCAAACATTTAAAGTTTGGCAGAAAGAGGATAGAATTTTAAAACAACTTGGAAGATGCTGCGGGAACGGAATGCTTGGCAACCCTACTAAAATAAGTTTTCAGTTGAAAGCATACGTATACAGTACGTATTTTAGTCAAATTTAGGCAAAGGAAATGGCCACCAAAAAGACCTGACCAAAAGTGTCTAAGATTAAATCGGACTGCGATGTGGGTTTTTGAAATATGGTCCGCCGGAACAGTTTTCAAAGTTATTCTTGTCGTCTTGTGTCTTTACATTATAACGCCCGGGAGACACGTGCACACTTGGGCTGCAATGAAGCTATGGTTTTATCGTTTAGAATCATAAAATTAATTCCTTTGCAAACATTTACTTTAGCATGATAAATTGTGCATTAATTCCGAGATCCAGAAGGGATTTGAACCCACGACCCTCCGTAATCTAGTCGGATGCACTACCACTGAGCTACTGGAGACTCCATGGTGAGCATTTCTGAGCAAGGGTAAAATGTGGGTCTTGATCATGATTAGAACCGCATGACACAGTCACATAGTCAAATCAGTACAAGTACACATAGGATTCATAACTGCTTTCATAGCGAATATTTGACAAAATTTAATAACATTAAGTTAACTTGTCTGTAAAGAAACAGCAAATTTAACCAATACAATTTTTTCAGGCGATAACAATAATATAAACCGTGTAAGTGGAGAAATAAAACTGGAAATGTGCGCTTATTACGAAGGCATGATACAGAGAAATCGCCTGGTGAGCTTCGGATGTGACAAACCTTATATGTACGGGAATGTCGTCAAAATCGAGACTAGATCATTCATACTGAATCTGTGTGAGGTTGAAGTTTACGCCGACCCATACGGTAAGAATGAACTTCCATTTAATTTGTTGGCGACTTATTTTGTAAATAAGGGAAGCCTTGAGTCAAATGGCCCATATTTCCAGAGCTTATCTCAGTTTAGATAACATTAGGCGGCTCTAGTAAATCTTGTTTTATCATCCAAACGGATGCTTACATGCAAACATATACTATATTTTATTCTCAAATTGAATGGTAGCATTGCCTAGCTTCGACACAGCTATTGCCTCGGTTATTAGAGAACAATCTAGCTACGGGCCCGGAATTGTTACTGAATACGTTTTTTTCATGATACAGTAAACGTCGTTTTGAACCAGTTCTCTGAGTCCAAGCCCAAGTCAAGTCATGTGGCTAATGACGGAGATCTCGGTTCATGTTTCACGGCGTCAAACTGGAAACTGGAGTTGGGAGCTAATGTCAATGTATCCGTTGTTTTCATCTTACACAAACCTTCGACAAATCTTCAAGGTTTTGACATTGTGGTTGGTAAGTGTTTTCTTTGTAAAAGTTGAATAAAAATCGGAAAGGACGTCTTTAAAGGCCCCCTTTTAGTTTGTTGACTTTTCGTCTGTTGTTTTCAGTTACACTCTGGTTTTCATCATACACCAGTATCTATTTAGAGTGTAAAATGCAGACTGCTCATTATCTATTTAGGGTAATACTAATCAGTGTAAGATGCAGACTGCTCAAGCCTTAACACTAACCAAATACTAAACAAAAAAAGATTTCAGTCAATATGCTGGTACTGTCACAGCCATGTATATCAAGAATTCTTCTTTTATGACGGGTCTTTTAAACCAATAAAAAGGAAAATTGATTGATTGATTGATTAATTGATTGATTGATTGATTGATTGATTGATTGAAAACTAACCCTGTAAATCAACTCAGTCTACACTAGCCCTAGAACTATTCCTATCTTTAAAATTAAAACAAATGTATCGTTTAGCCCAAAAACTAAATATCGTACAGTCTTCAGTGTGCATTTTACAGTGGAGAACTGGAAAATGCGTTTACATTTTTTTAATTTTGTAGGTAAAGGTGACACGAAGAATATCTGCACAACTATTCCTAAATATTCCCACCAAAAAGATGAAGGGAACTACTTTGAATGCAAGAAGACTGTTGCAGGGAGTTTTCTAGAAATAACCTTAAAACAAGATCCCCAGCGTCAGATATCGCTGTGCGAGGTGGAGGTGTTCCAGACAAAGATAAGTAAGTATATGTTTCCTTATCCAAGCGACTTTCGTCAACTTCTTTTCTGGTATTAAGATCGACGACGGACGGACGGACGGACGGACGGACGGACGGACGGACGGACGGACGGACGGACTGACTGACTGACTGACTGACTGACTGACTGACTGACCGATCGATCGATCCATTAACTGACAGGGGTTTATTGAAGTTCCTATTCTATTTCTAGTTAACCTTGCTGCTAAACGTCCCACAAGCTCAAACGAAAAAACGAAAAAACAATCTTACAGAGGATGTGATCAGAAAATAGGTGAGTATAAACAACAACAAGAACACCATCCTGATTTTAGTATCAGGGAGGAAAATATTGACTAAGAGGTAACAAATGCAATTTTTGGAAATAATAAATGCTTGACTGACTTTTTTCGATTTTATTAAAAAATTGTACATGTTTACATAAAATGATACTTTTTGTGACGTATAGTTTACGTGTTTATATTCATCAATTTTGTTGGACTCAGTAAACCTAAGACGTAGATGTCAAAATATCCCCGAGGACTGTTCAGTGGAACCCCAATAAAGCAAGCCACTTTATGACAAAGTCCACGGTATAAAAAACGATCTTCGTCAGCACAGGCAGAGTAATGAGCAGTACAATGTTTGTAAACAGAGCCGTGGAAGGCTCCAGAAGTCGCGAAATGTCGAGTGTTATTCTTCTTCACGAAAATGTTTAATTCCGAAGTGCTTTTGAACATGCGATTATTTGATTTTTCTTCCAGACGAGACTTTTTCAACAGCTGGAACTGGCAAGGGTTATCCAGCATGGTGGTCCGTAGACTTGAAAGCGATATGTAAAGTCCATCTGGTACGCGTGGTTACAAGTGAGAAGTACAAACCAGCTGACCTCGAGAATTTAAGGATTATAGTGAATGTAGGTAAGATGATTGGCAAGTAAGGTACTGGGTACCTTAAACTATGCTACTTTCTCATTCAGAGTTTACCGACCTTGGACCTTATACGCTGTAACTGATTGATTGATTGATTGATTGATTGATTGATTGATTGATTGATTGATTCATTCATTCATTCATTCATTCATTCATTCATTCATTCATTCATTACCGGTGGGTGTGAGGCGCAGTTACCTATTGGTAAGTGCGCTGGGCTCCAACTGGTTTTTGTACATACCCGGCTGGAGAGAGTTTTCGTTCTATTAAGACACAGCGAAGTTATTTTGCACTGCGTAGAGAGCCCTTAGCTTTCTCTACAAAATGACATAATTTTTGTTGGCTGTGACATCATTAGAGCCGCTATCTTTATGAAATGTACAAATAAACAAATCGTACAATTATGTTTCAAAAAGCGGGAAAAATATAGAAAAATGTTACAAAATGATGATTTTTGGCCAGACCTGCTTGTAAACAAATAAATTATTAATTATTCTGTTATATCATTGATTGACTAAATTGATTGCAGACCATTTCAATTGGTTCACTCAACGCCTTCTGTCTGACCACACGAACTTGCTTTATGAATCTAACGCTTTTATTTACCTTTCTTGGCAGATGCTGGATTCAATGAAGGAAAATATCTGTCCTTTTTTAGAAATCCAACCAAAGAACCAGTCCAAACAATAACACTACCTAAAGACACCAAAGCAAGATATGTCACAATTGAACTGTGGAGGCAACACGATAGAGCAGTACTTAATTTTCGGGAAGTAGAAATCTACAACGGCCCGTTATTAGGTAACTGTCTAGTCCCTGAAACATGAGGCACGGAATGTTTAGATACATTCCTCGCACTATTTGTATTATTTACTCTCTGTTATTGTGCTCAGAGGTAATGTAAAACTTGGTTTGGTTTTCTATCTTTAACTTAATTTCACAGAAGACAGAGTCTGAACTGACCTAGCCGTACATCCACAACTAAATTACTAACATATTGCTAACCGAGGTGGTCTCCTCTATAAGCCTGGTGGTTTTTTGGATTAATATTAAATTTAAAGTGGCTAATGAATGAATGAATGATGATGATGATGATGATGACGACGACGACGACGATGATGATGATGATGATGATGATGATGATGATGATGATGATACATTTTACGTAAAGGAGAAGAAGCACTTACAGGATGGTGAAACTATCTTTATTTTGTTTCTTTTTTTCTTTTTATCTAGATGTGAATGAATGTGAAAATCCCGGAGTCAAGTGTTCTGGTAACTTCAGATGCCAGGATCACCCTAATAAATATACTTGTGAGTGTGATGGTGGCTTCAAACTGACTGGACGAGGAAATAACAAATGCACGGGTAAACTTATCGCCTTTTCGTATAACGATATATCCAATTTTCAAATATAATAACCTCTTTAGCCAAGCAACGCCAAGCAGGTTCTTTTATGTGGGTTACAGTTACATTATTGTAAACATTCTAACCAGGAAGCTTGCTTTTTTTAATTGATATCTACATCAAGGGTCCTGAAGGGGGCGATTGCGCTCGCGTTGCTCTTATTTTTCTTGATTTTTGGCTTAATAGTAAGTAAAATTATGAGTTTTGGACTACAACCCTTCACAGTTTCTACTCAAACACTTAGACTACTCGCCCTCGTTTTTTGACTATTCGCTCACATGGAACTCAGGCTCGTAGTCTTATTGTTAAATAGAAATTAAGAACCTTAGTTAAAACCTTCTTACCCTAAGTTTCCAATAACTATCTTATAATGCAAGCACCTATTTTGCCAGACTTCAAAAAATGTTGGTTCTTACACGCGGGCTTTTACTGTACTTTTACTGTGCTAGTTTCTCTTTAATTTATACATTAGATATAGACGAATGCTTAAGCAATCCGTGTCACGTGAAAGCCTCGTGCTCCAACACACATGGTTCTTTCAAGTGCACGTGTAACCATGGATTTGCTGGGGATGGCCAGAATGTCTGCTTAAGTAAGTTCACTGCTTGTAATAAACAGAAGGTAAAAAAGGAAGAAAAAAATGGGGAAAACGCGCATGTTTTGGGACTCAGATTTAACAGTGTATTTTAAATTTTCAACACAAGCTCAGGTATTCCAGTAAACACATAATCAAGAAGTTAAAACCTCTGTTTCAAATGAGTCTACGTGTAAAACCATTTATTTGAAAATGAGTTTCACCTACAGGTCCATTTTCATGCAAATCAAACTCATTTTCATTTGAATGATTTCGCACGTAGACTAGTTTTCAAACAAAGGCAAAGGGTACTCGGAAATGACCTATTGGGTCTGCTAGATCAACTTTTTCACTGGCCTGCGAACGCAAACGTATTTCGCGGAGGGAAACGACAGCCTGAAATACGTCTGTGATCGTAGGCTTCTTTACAGCCTAGCCATTTTTTTCTTGACTACAGTACAAATAACTTTCTTCTACGCACATACTAGGATATTTATACTGCACTAATTTCTTTCTCGTAATCATTATTTGCTCTATATATACAATAAGCTTAAGTGAGGGTGTATTACCCACATGAAGTGTACCTTGCTACTTTGTTCAAAATGTAAATATATGAAGGTACGGTTAAAGTCCCCACGTTCAAATCCTTGCTGGAACAATTAAAAATATTGCCATAATTTGGCTTGTGATGTTAATACAAAAGAACTTTTAGTTTCTCTAATCATATTCACCGTTTGTCATCCACTGGTTTAATGCTGTCAATAATTCGAATTTTACTCCAACAATTGAAGAAAAACTATTTGGCATCATTTCCGAAATGTAATTATACGACCTTGTTTATGAGATTCTACATCTACAAGATGCAAAATAAAGCTATTCACCTATCTACTTTTGCTGATAAAGTGTTACCCAAATACCGAATAGAACATCTTTCTTAATAATCGAATAGAAAAAGAACACCCCCCCCCCCCCCACCCCTAAAGCACTATAAGTAATAGGTACTTGTAACAATGTAAATACTGTACTTGTAAACACACTTGTAACACTTTGTACTTGTAGCACTTGTAACAATATAAACTTGTAAACACATGCAGGTAAAAGATTAAGATATATAATTAAAAAATATTCACCGTTTGTACAAATTCATAATTTGTAGCAAAATGAAAGTCTAGTCTTCCAAAGAGTCATGCCCACATCAGTAATACAAAATGGATAGGTTTTAAAATAACCATATGATACTAAATTTGTATGTCGCAACAGTCTTACCACCATGCTCGACTGACCAAAACTGCACGGCAAATCAATTTTGCAAGGAAATCAAAGGTTCACGTCTGTGTAACTGCAAAGAAGGATATCTTTTCAAGAACGTTAACAAGACATGTGTTGGTAAGTACGCTAGAATGGTGATGAAACATGAAACAATGTTTGTTACGGAAGGTAAGATCCATGGTAAAATTGTTCCTTGAAGGGACACTTTCACGGGGATTTTGTTGCTTTTCGGTAAAAAGTACTCAAATTGGCGAATAGGTCTTCTCGTACATAAATATCACCTAGTACATCAAGATGGAGATATGAAGTAAATTGCTGTTAAAGGAAGAAGGGAGCTATGATAATTTTTAGGTGTTTTAGCAGTCCGCAAGAACAAAGCTTGAAAAAATCAGCCTGATTTTTTCAAGTTTCGATCTAAATTCTTTGATGGCATCACAATAATATCAATTTTTTATCGCTTTAGCACACTTGCATAGTGATTTTTAACAAAATTGGACCACTATTGGTAGTTTTCTTGTCTTAAGGCTCCAGTGAAACTGGTGACAGTGTCCGTTTAAAGGCTAAATCTTGAAAAATAAACTCGTTTGTATTTATAAAATGTCACATTTATTTATATTTTTTTACTTTGGGACTGTTGAATGCTGTGCTAAAAGAAACAACCATTAAGTCCTTGCGATATGAAAACATTTTTTAATATTGTTATAGATTATTCACGTATTTCTATGACGTCATATTGCTCTTATGACGTCATACCATTCAAAAACCACCGTCTTGGGTCTCAATATAATGTTTTGGCGACACAAATTGTCATTGTTGGTTAAAAAAGGAAAATATTCACATCTATAAATCCATATTTTATATCGATGCACGTTCCTAGGATAAACGACCTTGCAAACTCCGCCCTAAAATGCTATTGGTTCATCTTCGTACCTGGTACGGAACCTCCCAACGGGTTTTCAAAAAAAAACATGCCTCGACACAAACAACATTATGTCTAGACATAATGTTTGGTTATTAGTAATTCTCTTACGCTACAGATGCGGACGAGTGCACATTAGAGAAAGGCATCTGTGGTTCAAACTCAGTTTGCATCAATTCTGAGGGGTCGTACAAGTGTAACTGCGTGGGTGGCTACGAGAGTAAAACTAACGATGGGAAGAACTGCTTTGGTAAGTGTTGAGATTCTGTGGTAATAAACAGTTGCTGAAGTTACAAACCTTAAAGGGACCGTGTCACGGATTTAAGCCAAACTGAACTGACTACCAAATTTCTTAAAATATATAAAACTAGGAGTTGCTGATAGCAAGTAAAGTGCTGCGAAGTAAGTTATAAGAATAAGAATAATAATAGTAGGAACGATCGGAAGGTCATAGGACAGGAGCACCTAACGGAATGTTAAAATATCTGTTCGGGAGACGATTTGAAATCTAGAATTTTCGGAACATTCATTGCAAATTTTTTTGCTTGCCTGCCTTTCCTAGGATTTTCGAATATCTAAAAAATGGTATAATTGTTCATTTTTAACGGATTTTTACTCTAAAAAGGTCACCTAGAATTTTCGGGAGTCCTTCTCTGGCTGAAATTTTTTTGAAAAGGTAAGTTTTGATCCCTATAACTTTCGGATTACTAGACTTTCAGCTAGGAAATCCGAACAGATAAAAATTTTTAGGGGATAAAAATATGCCTATATCTACCGTTTAAATACTAAAATACGTTTAACGGTGCCATCTTTAAGAGGTTTTGAACTATATTCTCGATGGGTGCCCCTGATAGGAATGTTTCGGATGTTCACATTTTCAGATGTGAAAGATATGATTTTTCTCAGTTAGTTACTTGCTGGTAATTTGCTCTGAGGTGACATTGAGAAAAGGAAGCAATGCAACATAACATAGCACGTGCAATTCAATTGCAAAGCCATCATAAACACCAATTTATGACGTCAAAAAGCTCGAAGCTCGTTCCATTACAGCGTGCGGTCATTATGGAAACGTTTCCGTGTAGCCTTCGCAAATAATCTTCGTAGTGTTTTTGCTGTACATATTTCCCGCTTAAGGCTCAGAAAGTACAATTTTCCTTAAACTAACTTCGTAAGGAATAATTATGAAAGCGAATCATAAGAAGGCCTCGTAAATTCGTTATTCATCAGAGCTGGCGCATAAGGGATAAAAAGACCGTTTCCCCGGCACTATACTTGACCATCTTGCTCAAGAGAGGTTTCTTGGGAAGCATTTACAAAGTACTGAACAGAAGCGCAAGCGGCAGCGCTTTAAAATTTAACTTCTTGCTCTTTAGCGAAAAGCACATCGCAAACGACAAACGCAGCTTCCACATTTCATGCCGCTGATCATAAAACATAAGCGAATATTTGACAAAGTGTAATAACATAATATTAACTTAGCCGTGACATAGTCTCTTTAAGCTGTTACCGGAGGACTTTATAATTCATTCAGTTAAGTTTTATTTTAAAAATGTTACCTGTCGTACTTTAGGATTCACTCGGTTGATAATTTTGTTTGTTTTATTGGGTGGGGCGAATGGCTATCACTTGTAATCGTTATACTTATTTGCGTGAGTGTTTACGTTCCACTGAAAAACTTTTGAAATGATTTTTAGCCTCGTAATTGCTAAATACCTTTAGAGTAGATTTAAACTGAGAGTCAAAAAACAAAAAAAAAGTAACCACTCTGGCCAATTACAAAGAACACAGACAATCCAGTGAGCCACTCTAAACTCGATGCAAATACTTGTCGCAGGCACGAAGCGCTGAAAGATGTGAGTGATCGACTTAAAACCCTTTCTCACACACCACTGGTAGCCATGCCAGGCCGACCGCCACCTGACCTTTATTACAAACTCAACAAAACCATACATGTACATCCTGTATCACAGGGAAAAATTGCACAATGGCAAAGCTAACAAAAAATACTGCACAAACTAAAAATCTTAGGGCGGGTGGGTGGGAAAAGGTCAGCAATGGCGGACGCAACAAAAACAACTGCCCGCCAAAAGTCACATGACCCTTTCCCAGGTCCCAGCGGTGTGTGAGAAAAACATTTTCCACTTATTTCGTTTCACTCAGCCAGTGGAAAATAACACTTCTCACACACCACTGGTAGCCATGCCAGGCCGACCGCCACAACGGCACAAAGTATAGAGCCGAGAAAAGAAAAACTAACAATTTAAAAAACCAACAATAACAGTCACATTGAAAATGACGTATCCCTAATGTATCTGACTTTTTTCTTAAAAATTGGACAGTATCATCTCGGCAGAAAAAGAAAAAAACGATTATCTCTGCATGTTCCTCTCGAGGTTACAGAAATATTCTGCCCGATACTCATATAAAACACACTAGATCACAGGAAGGAGCATATCTAAACAGATAGCATAAACTTAACAATGTCAGCCTAAGAGTCTGATCAGTTCTAGTCCGGATGCTCATCTTAGCATTATACCAAATAAAGACACATGAAAATCTTCAAAACAACTGCATAGCGTTGCAATGACAGCCTAAGAGTTTGTTTAGTTCCTAGCCTTGGATTGTCTTAGTAACAGTTAGCAGTGACTCGAGAGACTCCTGAATGTAATTATTTCTAGACTTCTCACTTCGCCATCCCCCTTGCCTTTGAAAGAGTCTATCAGGTATTCCCAGGGCTGCCGCTGCCGATGCTCCTCCTGCTCTTAGACTGTGGATTCCATACAAACTTGGCTCAAGCCCTTCCTGCAACAGCTCCTTCTTTATTAGCTCATTCGCCCGACTGTAAGACATGGGCTCCTTTCTGAGCTCCATCCTCTTTCTGGTATGCAGAATCCGACGAAAGAGTCGTGACTTCCTATCGTCGCTGCCCACATTCAAGAACTTCTCTACTACTGCAACAGGGCATGGTGAAGAATCGCTGCGTGCTATAAAGACCCAAGAACCCTCCCGGAACTGGTCATTCTTCCTCTGCGCAAGAAAAATTGCCAGATGGGTATCTGCAAACTGAAGGTTATCAACAGTCAAATTGCTCAGATCGTCCCAACGAAGGAAGCCAAAGAATCCCAATGCAAACATGGCCGCAACTTGAATATCCCCCAGGTGGCCTTGTTCAAGCCGACGGATGACCCCCATGACCTCGCTCACTTCTAAGGCCTTCTTGCGATTTGGAGGTTTTGCCAGAATTCGTCGACCAGCTTCTGCTACTTGCCGGATGATGGGGTGATCACTCAGCTCTTGGCAACCACTCTTCTTGTGAACCCAGTTAGAACCATATACCGCGGAGTTTAGCGACGAAACTGAGCTCCCTTGCTGGATAAGATGCACCAAATACAGGGCAAAAATTACAGGATCAGCAGGTAAAGCTGTGGCACTACACTGGATGGCCCATTTCTTCCATGCTTGATATGCCCGAACATATGAACTGACAGTCTTTGGTGCTCTATCTTGAACTAAAATACTAGGTAGAGATCTAGCCAGTGGCTGCAGCTGTGGATGGTTCAAGAGCTCATCATCCAACCAAACAGACAAGTTCGCCTCCTTCTGGACAGAGTCAGGCACTGCAATTAAATTATGCCGACAGTGAGCAACCAGTTTTAACACATCACTAAAGCAAATCCCATCATCAAAGAACAATGCCAACAGAGGATAACAGTTACAACAAACGGTGAGCATGCACACATTCCACATTCTTATCACCACATAGCCAACACGGCCACAAGTGGTCTTGGTGGGAACAATAACCCCCTTTGGCCAACACGGCTGGGGTCAAAATTGCCATGACAGCAAAACAATTGCACTGACTAGCCCAAAACGGCAACATGAGGATAACATCGTAAAAATACAGCTATTTAATAGCACGATTAGCCTCTCTGGCCAACACAGCTAGAGGCTTAACTGCCATGACAGCAGAAATGCACTGTATACACCCAAACGGTAGTGACAAAAAATTTAACAATAACAGCTACATGGTAGACAGGCCACCTGCTCTTCCAGGGACATAGCAATCCCTCAGTACCTATATCTGACTACAAGACAATGCCAAAACAGCACACGGTATCCACTGTCAATTGCATTGGTCACTAAAGCAAAGGCGAAGAGCAATGATATGAAAGGACGGGATCCCTGCAGTGAAAATACTGCTAGCCTCTGCTCCAGATAGAAAAATCCCTTCATACGGTTGAATCACAATTGAGTCAGTGACGAAGGTTCTCCACGACCCAGTCATCTCAACCAGGGGTGGCCACCAAACAGCTCAAGGCCATTGGGGAACGAGTAGAGTGCCATCCTCACCACCAGCTGACATATGCCTCAGTACACGTGGTACGAGATAAGGGGGTGGAAAAAGCCAATTGTTTTCCTCTGACCAGGTGACAGTAAATGCATCGACCGCCTCACACCCTGGATTGCGATATCTACTGCAGTACCTCTCTAGCTGCTTTGTCTGCACACTTGCAAAACGGTCAACCGTGTGAGGGCCCCAAACTTCATCGATATAATGGAAGCAGGAAGGATCCAGCATGTAATCGTTGGGGTCATAAAACCTTGACAAGATATCTGCCTCCACATTGTTGTCCCGGCTCACCCATTCAACAGACAAACGAATGTTCAACTGTCGACACAGTTTGTAAACTGCCACTGCCTCCTGATGTAACTCTTTTTTGCGGCTACCAACTGACAGAACAATTTCAGCATTCTTATTATCCGTTCAATGAAGAACATCCTTCCCCCTGAGTTCTTCAGAATAAGATTCCAGGACAAGCCTGATGGCCTTCACCTCCCGGAATGAAGAGCTCTTCACGCTATCCGCACGAGACCAGCTACCCCTGGCTACTTTCTCGGAAAACTGTACAGCATATCCTCCCCAGCCCTGTCCACTTGCATCGGAATAACAAAGAACTTCTACCTTTGGACTGGGAGACCAGATAGGGTACCCATTACAATTAAAATTGTCCTTCCAGAACAGCACCTCCGATTGGCTCTCTTGCGAAATACAGAAAGGCTTATCCCAGCAATTGGCACGGCATATATCACTGTAGATACTACGTGTCCAGAGACGCACAACTGGGCCAAGTGCAAGTCCCATAGATACTAGAGACCCTGTTATGCGTGAAAGTCATCTTGCAGAAACTGTAAAGCACTTCTCTACGATCATGTTTATCAATTGTCTAAGGTCTTGCACTCTCCTTTCCGGCACATGAAAAATTCCGTACTGCAAATCCATAACAAATCCCAAGAGCTCTCCTGACTGTACTGGAACCCACTGGCTTTTCTCCTCATTAGCAACAAACCCACTTAAAGCAATGTCCTCACGTACCAATGCAGACAACTTCACAGCCACTTCCCGGACCTGATGTGCACCCGCCCCATCATCCAAGTAGGTAAATATTCGGAAGCCTTTTCCTCTCCAGTGCTTGACTGAGCGCTCTTTGAATCTTAGTAAAAAGATAAGGGCCCGTGGACAAACCAAACGGGAGGACCAAGAACTGAAAAAATCTAAGGCGACCTTCATAGACGAAAGAGAATCCAAGGAAACGACAATGCAGCGGGAAAATCTCTGTGATGGTAGCCACTCTTATAGTCAAACTTAAAAAACCAATCACCCATAGAAAACAAGTCTGCAGCAGTTCGTATATCCTCATATTTAAATTTACAAGACCGTAAGTGCTGGTTAACATAACGTAAATCAAGAATCAAGCGAGGCTTGCCTGCAGAGTTTCTAACAACACCCAAGGGATTGCAGACTGACAAACTTCTCTAGAGACTTCAGCTATAGCGCCAGAAACAAGTAACTTGGAAACTTTATGACTTACAAAATCTACATTCTCAGCAACACTATGATGATTTTGAAAGAATGCCCTCTGTGGCAGAGACATAAAAGGTAAACTATAGCCATCACTTAGCACATCAAGCACCCACCTGCTGGCCCCAATACTCTTCCAAAAATCAAGTCTCTCTCTCAGCCTTCCTTTCACAGGGATGGCACAACACAATCAAGCTCACCAGAATAATAACTATCTTCTTCGCAATCGGTAGCAACAAGTTCTCTATTGTTGATTTCCTGAAGACTGTGCCGTACTTCGGGACCACTCGGTTGTTTTTCCCACAACGGATGCTCGGCATTCGCGCGCGAAATGGCCACTTCGGAAGCAACGAAAACAGACTTGCTGTGAATCACGTGCTGTATTGTTGAGGGACTTTCCCGCCGAAACATAGCCACTGGATTTCTCGAGAACCACGCGCCTAGACCGATCGTCCCGCTGGGGAATCTTTTTGTTCTTCCACTTCGTTTGGGCCACCGACTTACGCTTCTCTTCTCTCAATAGTTTACTTTCCTTTATCGCCTTTTTTATGCGTTTCTCATCTCCGGAGTCGCTAGCAAGTGGCTCTGCCGTATAACATTCTACAGTATCCCAGCCATAGTTATCCGCGAGACAAATATGCTTGTTACGTTCCACAAGTAAAGCCTCACGTTCTAGAAGCAAATTCTTTCGCTCTTCATCGTCGCTAGTGTCCATTGCCGTGTTGATCTTTCCAAGCACATCCTTGTTCAAACGGTACTGCTTCTTGTTACCCTCGAACTTGAACTCAGGCTCTTTGTCACCCTGCTTCTCATGCTTCGAACGTTTAGTAGACTCGAGTTCGCTTTTGAGTCTTTTCAATTCTTGTCCGTACTCCTTCTGCTGATTGAGCAATTCCTTCGCCCAAGAAGGGGGATCCTCTACCGCTGCTGGCGTTCGCTCCTTCTCCCGCGATGACTCGGCCGAACTCCCGTGTTGCGACCGACTGTGAGATCGTCCAGCTGGGCTCTTATTGTACGGTTCCAAGCGCTGGACCGCTCGTGAGCTAGTCTTTGAACGTTTACTTTCCTTAGGCATGATATTGTAGATCGGAAAAACCTTGGACTTCGGATAAAAACCAGATTAAATCCGACAAATACAAAAAAGGTCAGCAATGGCGGACGCAACAAAAACAACTGCCCGCCAAAAGTCACATGACCCTTTCCCAGGTCCCAGCGGTGTGTGAGAAAAACATTTTCCACTTATTTCGTTTCACTCAGCCAGTGGAAAATAACACTTGTGTTCAGAAGATTTTAGCCGGGATTTTTTTGTTAAGGAGGCAAACACTTTATCAATTGGTCAATCAGAGAGCGTGTTACATCATGATCATACAATACAGTAAAAAAGGTCAGCAAAAGAGATCTGATCACCATACATGGCTAACCATCTTAGAGAAACAAAAAATACAACAAAAATATTCCGAAACAAAATGAAAAAATCCTTTTAAAACAGCTACACCTAAACAAAAACAGTCCTCGCATAATTAGTGGAATACACTTAATAACAACTTAACGTGTATCTTAACATTCTTTTCTATATTCCCAACATTTCTACAGATATAGACGAGTGTTTGGTCAGCGGTTCATGTGGTCCTAAAGAGCTCTGTTCAAACGAAATGGGAACATATACTTGTCCCTGTCGCACAGGATACCTCGCAAGTAAAATCAATCAAAGCTGTAAAGGTGAGTTTTAAAAGGTTTTTGCAAATTTACAAAAACCAAAAATAGTGAAAATGTGCAAAAACATTTCCAATTACTAGAGATATGTCCAGAAATGCACGCATTGTCATTTGACGAAATTTCGCCAAATTCGTCATTTTCGTTGTTGCGTGCATTTCTGGACATAAGTAAATTACTAGTACCTCGACAGGCCAGTACATGTTAGTATAGCAGGGTTACTCCGTTTTTTTTTTAGGTGGAATCTCATTTACAAGAGGCGGAATACATTAACGGAAGTGAATTCATAGACTTATAAGTTAAAATGCGGTGGATTTAATTCAACTCCAATTGATATCATGTTCTATATTTTACTTTTCCTGATATAAACGACTCGACCGGGTTGTCATGTACTATATTCATCTTGGCTGTTATAACCGACTTGACAGGCTTCAATTTATTTTGGGCCACATTGTGTTTGAAATCATTTACCTGAACAAACAGAGATTATGCAAACTTGTTATTGCAAACATTACCTACAGTCTTAGTCCATACGCTTGAGTGAACTTAGTAATAAAAAAAAAACTGTTAAACTAAACCTCGGCAAAAACGTTTGTAAAACTCTATCTCCTTCTTCTTCACCACCACCGATGCAATTTTACTTTTTGCCTCCACCTTCTTCACAATTCCACCTCACATTGGTCTGACATCGGCCCCACATCGACCTCACATTGGCCTTCCATTTTCGGCCTCACATTGGTCTGACATCGGCCCCACATCGACCTTACATTAGTCTGACATCGATATCGACCCCACATCGAACTCACATCGGGCTCTAATCGGGCCCCATTTTCCATTGTTAAAATGGTAAGGAACACAAGTTAATAAGAAATTTGTCGAACAATATTCTTGTCGCAAGGTCTGAAAAGTTTATAAACGAAGCTTTCGACTGTATCGCACAGTCTTCATCAGCGATTAAAATTAGCTCGCGTTGTCTCGTGAATGCAAATTGTTTAATCACGTGACCACAGATGGTCAAAAATGGCGGGAAGATCGTAGCCCCCGTCTCTGTTCAGCGTTGGGCGTTGACGTCTGATATGGATGGCTTCCTTGATTTTCCTTTTGACGTCTACCGACTCTTTATCAAGAATCTTGACTCCTTCCTAGTCGATCTGGTGGTTGGCCTGAGACTGGTGTTCCTGGATCGCAGATGTTGTTTGTCTCTGATGTTCACTTAGTCGCTTCTCCAGAGTTCTCGCTGTCTCGTCAATGTAATGTTCACCGCAATCATTGCATGCGATGTCGTATACCACGCCGGTCTTCTTTGTTCTGAGTCAACAAGGACGAGATGTTCTTAAAGAGCTCAGAGAAATGGAAAAGATCGACGACAAAATCGCTAGATGGAAGAACCACAGGTTGTTTAACATCAGATGCGCGAACAGCAACATCATACCGACTTGCCTAAAACTCAGGTCGACGGTTAAAGGTGAAAAGGCCGATACAATCTTACGGAGAGCCGAACGACAGTTATTAAACACCAGGATTTCACATTGCTGTTTTACGTTACGACGTTTGGAAGAAGAGAAACAAAAGATCGAGGAGAATTTGTTAACACGAGTGTCACCAGAAAGTGCTGCTATGTTGTCACGTCACCTTCAACAGGCACAAGAGCATGCATTCCAAGCCGCGAAACGTCAACAAGTTGAGAAATTTGAATTGCTTCGTAAGAAACAGCAGGATTTACGAGCCTTGGACACGAACAGAAACACAATTGCAAAGGAAAGATGGGTTTTAAACCTATCAGATCGTGTGTTGACCAACGCAGAGACTACGATTCTTCAGAAAGGTTTGAATTTCGCCGTAACTCCGAAAGAAATTCCTGTAATCGAGATTATTACAGCCACCGAACAAGCGTGCTATCTAATGCAAAACAAGAACAAAGCAGATCGCCTCAGGGGAGATGTAGCGAACGTCTTGAAGCGAGCCAGGCCTCCTATGCCAAACATCTCGGCAGAGGAACGTAGAGCCTTATCTGATCTTCGAAAAGATGATAAGATCATCATCCTACCGGCGGACAAGGGGAGAGTGTCAGTTGTTATGGATGCTACAACATATGAAAGCAAAGCACGGGCGCTTTTGAGTGACAATAACACCTATGTCAAACTTAACTCGGATCCCACGCAACGTTTTAAGTCAAAGCTAGTAGCACTTTTAAAAGAGTGGAGAGAGAAAAAGATCATCTCCTACGCCCTGTGGAAAAAGTTGTACCCAACGGCTGAAGATGTACCGAAATTTTACGGCTTGCCGAAAATTCACAAAACTGAAGTGCCCCTCAGACCCATCGTTTCAAGCATTGGAAGCATCACGTATGAAGCGGCCAAGTACCTCGCAGTAGTGATCGGTCCACTGGTGGGTAAAACGGAACACCATATCAAGAACAGCACTGATTTTGTCCAGAAGATCAAGGACTTAGAAGTACCCCCTTTCCAGAAACTTGTGTCGTTTGATGTCAGCGCGCTGTTTACCAGCATTCCCACTGATGAAGCAGTCCGGGTTATCAGACAGCGCTTGGAACAAGACAACAGCTGGCAGGACAGAACCAATCTGAACGTCGACCAACTAACGCAGCTTCTGGAGTTATGTTTGAATACCACCTATTTCATGTACAATGGAGACTTTTACAAACAGAACAAAGGCACCGCCATGGGGTCTCCTATATCACCGATAGTTGCCAACCTGTACATGGAACACTTCGAGAGGTTAGACCTATCTACGGCACCCAACCCACCTGACATCTGGTATCGTTATGTGGATGACACGTTCACTAAAATGCACGCTGCAAATATCGATAGTTTCATCCAACACATCAACAGCATTAACCCTCACATAAAGTTTACCAGCGAGCAAGAGGAAGATGGTAAATTACCCTTCCTTGACACCTGTGTCCATGTGAATGAAGATGGAAGCACCAAAACAACTGTGTATAGGAAACCCACCCACACCGATCAATATCTCAACTTCACCTCAAATCATCACCTACAACACAAAAGATCAGTTGTGAGGACCCTCCTACACAGAGCAGAACACCTTGTTAGCGAGGAGGAAGACAAGGCAAAGGAAGTACAGCACATCCAAAGTGCTCTACTCGCAAATGGTTACAAACGCTGGATGTTTAAAGTCCCTTCTCGAACCAGCCCCACAAGTCAGGCGAACAACACCTCGGAGACAACTAGACCAATCTCCGTAGGCCTGCCTTATGTGTCGGGACTCTCCAAACATCTAAGTAGAGTCTTCAGAGCACAAGAAATCCGCACATACCACAAGCCTTACAACACGCTGAGGTCAATCTTAGTCCATCCAAAAGACAAGACATCAACCACAAAGAAGACCGGCGTGGTATACGACATCACATGCAATGATTGCGGTGAACATTACATTGACGAGACAGCGAGAACTCTGGAGAAGCGACTGAGTGAACATCAGAGACAAACAACATCTGCGATCCAGGAACACCAGTCTCAGGCCAACCACCAGATCAACTGGGAAGGAGTCAAGATTCTTGATAAAGAGTCGGTAGACGTCAAAAGGAAAATCAAGGAAGCCATCCATATCAGACGTCAACGCCCAACGCTGAACAGAGACGGGGGCTACGATCTTCCCGCCATTTTTGACCATCTGTGGTCACGTGATTAAACAATTTGCATTCACGAGACAACGCGAGCTAATTTTAATCGCTGATGAAGACTGTGCGATACAGTCGAAAGCTTCGTTTATAAACTTTTCAGACCTTGCGACAAGAATATTGTTCGTTTATTTTAACACCAAGGTCAAGAATGAGCGTACATAGTCAATTTGTCTTTTTTGCCTCAGATATTGACGAATGTGAGATAGACGAGTATGACTGCCCGGAATATTCAAAATGTGAAAACAAGGATGGTGGATATAATTGCCGGTGTAAAGAAGGATATGAGAAAACACCACAAGGAGCATGCTCGGGTAATGTGCTTATATGTTATTTTATTTTATTATATAAACTGCAGTGTTTTAGCGAGTGGTAGCAAATCGAGAAAAATGGTATCACACGTGTGGATAAAAATGATATCCACACATGTGTGATATCATTTTGACCAAACAGGACTGGGTCGAGGCATGCGGAGGCTGTAGACGTGTTTCAAACTGCTCCGCGTAACTTCGTCAATTAATGATGTTTTTAGGCCTTAAACTCTTATGAATCCCAAGCGAACTAGAGAAAGCAGTAATTCGAGCGCATCTGGTGCATCGCCCGTGGAAACACGAGCAAGAGAGTTTAACTCGGGTACCTCGCCCGAGCGATCTACTGAGGTCTTCGAAATGTCGGCGGACGCCTTGGAGACGAAATTAGATCTTATCTTAAAAAGATTAGAGATCATGGACAATAAACTTGAGGAGATAAACACTAAGGTGTCCAACCTGGAGACCAAATTCAACTCGTTAGAAGGCAGAGTGGAAAAATTAGAAGATGCTCATTCGACCACGAGGACGGCCGTACAAGAGTTACAAAATGGCCTCCAGGAATTCAATACGCAAGTCAACGAAGCGACAGCGGCCCGAGAAAAGGCGAGCGAGTTCTGTGAGAACAGGTACAAAGAATTGGAAAACAAACTGTTGTATGCTGAAGTGTATCAAAGGCGAGAAAATTTGCGTTTCTACGGCATTAGCGAGGAAGAAGAAGGCGGAGACTGTCGCATGGTGCTTAATTCTTTCCTGGAACAGCAATGTGGTGTCCAAACAATGGGTATCGAATTTCAAAGGGTCCACAGGATCGGAAAGCCTCATGATGATGGAAGCCCTAGAGCAATAATCGCTCGGTTTCTTAGATATAGCGACAGAGAAGCAGTTTTCTCAAAAGGAAAGTCGTTGAAAGATTCCGGGTATAGGATCGCTGCAGACCTGCCAAAAGAAATAGTTAACCGAAGGAAGCTCCAGTCGAAGAAGCTGGTCGATGCAAGAAAAGCGGGTAAGATCGCGTATTTCAGCCGCGCTGAACCTGATAAATTGTATATCGATGGACACTTAAACCCACTTTAATTATTGACGTTTACTTTTTTGTTTGGATTGTTTGATGCCTATATTTAGGCACAGCTTGAACTTATATTGAACGCGAATTTGTAACTAGATAAGCTTGCCTCAGTCGTAAATGGCCTTGCTTTCTCCTTATTATGATTTAATAGACGAAGTTATGGGGAACAAATAACCGTTGTAATCATCATTTCCCCTCTCCGCTTAGTTTTCGTATTTAGTTTGTGTTTATTTTTATGTTGTTTTTTGTTTCAATCAATTTCCTCGAGTCGTTCTACGGTGGCACAACAGTGTTTCTGGTCACCTTTTATGTTCTGTCGTTTTCGTTATTCGTTAGTGTCTTGTAGGGTGTTAATTGCAAATGCAATAAGGGAGAGTGTTAATTTTTTTTTTTTCCGCAAACAAACGCCTGCTTTACGCAATATTTTTCTTCACAACTTTTGTATGGAAATGAATTCAGGTAACGCTTTTTGTTATTCCATTGACAGCTGCATTGGTGGCCTTTTACAAATTCTAAAAGTTGTGGTAAAATCATGACAGCAAGCAACTTTGCATTTAAACTATTATCCTTAAATGCTCGTGGGATTCGTTCTTTTGAAAAACGGAAAGCAGTATTTGGATGGGTAATGAGACAACAAGTCGACATTTGCTTTATTCAGGAAACCTATAGTACTAAGGAAGTTGAAAATGTTTGGAAAAAGCAGTGGAAGGGTGAGATGTATTTCTCGCATGGTTCTGTACATAGCAGAGGCGTGCTTGTTTTAATTAAAAATAATTTGGAATTCCAAATCAAGTCCATGCGGCAGGACAAAGAGGGTCGTTTTATTTTTCTCGAGGCGCTGGTGCAAGATCAAAAGTTTTTATTAGTAAACATCTATGCTCCAAACAAAACGAGTGAGCAAACTCACTTTTTCGACAAAATCAAGGAGGAATTGGATAACATTGATATAGATGACGACTGTAGAATAATCATTGGGGGAGATTTTAATGTTATTTTAGACCCCAACCTTGATGGTTGTGGGGGCAAACCAAAATTAAAGGAATCAGCTAAGCAGATTGAGAATATTTGCTTACTGTACGATCTAGTAGACATTTGGCGACTTAGGAACCCAGGAATAAGACGTTTTACTTGGACACAGAAAACTCCTGTGATCCAAAGGAGGCTTGATTTTTGGTTAACCGATAATGCCTTGCAGGAGGAGATCGATCAGGTGAGCATTATTCCTTCCATAAAGTCTGATCACTCCGCCATTCTGTTGTCAGTTAATGGAATAGAAGAAAAATCACACGGTCCTTCCTTCTGGAAGTTCAATGCAAGTTTATTAGATGACAATGACTATGTAGCTCTAATAAACGATAGATACCAGGTTTGGGTTGACGAATTTAGGGATATACAAGATCCCAGATTGCTTTGGGATCTCATTAAATTCAAAATTAGACAGGAGACAATTTCATACAGTAAACGCAAAGCGAGGGAAAGGAAGGCGAAATTGACATCTCTAGAGGAAAAATTGACAATCCTTCAAGAGCTTTGTGACCAGGATCCATCTACGGATAATCTGAATAGGCTAGAGATTTTGAAAACCGAGTATGACCTTCAATATGAATACATTGCACAAGGCGCTATAATCCGTTCAAGGGCAAGATGGTACGAGCAAGGAGAGAAAAGCAACAAGTATTTTTTGAACTTGGAGAGCTCTAGGGGTAAAAAGAGCACAATCCGAAAGATTCTTAAGGAGGATCAATCTCTGACAACGAATCCCAAAGAAATAATGGCCGAACTTAGAAGTTTCTACTCAAATCTTTACCAAGTGAACTCTACTGGAGAAAGTGAAGCCTCATTAGACGCATTTCTTAACAGCGTATCCTTACCCACACTGTCTGAAATACAGAAAGAGAAGTGTGAGGTAGAATTGACTATCGGTGAATGTTTCAACATCTTGAATGGTTTTCAAAAGAACAAAACACCTGGTAACGACGGCCTTACAACGGAATTTTACTTAGCCTTTTGGCCCATTCTTGGAAAACATTTGGTAGCTTGTCTCAATTATGCACATAATCACGGAGAGTTATCTAACTCTCAGAAACAAGCGGTGATCACTTTATTAGAAAAGAAAGGAAAAGATAAAAGGCTGATCAAAAATTGGAGACCAATTTCCTTAATTAATGTGGACACCAAAATAGCCTCCAAAGCGCTAGCTAAACGATTAGAGAATATACTTCCTGACTTGATTCATTACAACCAAAACGCTTATGTGAAAGGAAGATCAATATTTGACGCCGTCAGGACCATTGATGATGTATTAGAATATACAAAATGTAGTGATCAGTCGGGTATCCTTGTAACAATTGATTTTGAGAAAGCGTTCGATTCTTTGGACCATAGATTCTTATTGAAGGTCCTTCGCACATTCAATTTCGGACCATCTTTTATTCAGTGGATTCGCACCTTTTACTCAAACGTGTCTAGTTGCGTAATAAATAATGGATTTGCGACAAGTTACTTTAATGTTGACCGTGGTGTGAGACAAGGGGATCCGTTATCCCCTCTCTTGTTCATTCTTAGTTTAGAAGTTCTAGCTTGCAGTATTCGACAAAATGACAAGATTCAAGGGATCAAAATTGAGGATGAAGTTGTGAAAATCTCTCTTTTCGCGGATGACATGACATGTTTTTTGAGGAATAAGTCTTCGTATGAGAACCTGATTGTTAATTTAGATCTGTTTTCGAGATTCTCAGGTTTAAAATTAAATGAGGAAAAAACAGAATTTTTTTGCTTAGGGGTCCAAAATTTGTCTAAATCACCTTCCTATGAATTTAAACGCTCAATTAAGATTTTAGGCGTACACTTTGATTATGATCAACTTTCTAGGAAAAAGGATAATTTCGAGGCAATTATAAAGTCTATTAAAAAAACATTAGGCATGTGGAAATGGAGGGGACTCACACTTATAGGAAAGATACAAATCGTTAAATCTTTTGCTATTCCGAAATTTATGTCGAAAGCGTCGCTTATTCATGTGTCTAAAGATCTCATACAGGCAGTCAATAAAGAACTTTACAGCTTTATTTGGAAAGGAAAGGATAAGGTTAAACGGTTAGCTTTGATTAATTGCATTGAAAATGGAGGGCTTAAGATGCTGGATATAGAATCTATGGTTCTAGCGCAAAGAATAATGTGCGTGAAGAAGTATATTGAGGACTATGTTAGTCCCTGGAAGATCTTCTTAAACCACTATTTGAAAAAACTAGGCGGAAAGTTCATTTTGCAGTGTCATTTTGATTGCCAAAAATTGCCCATATTTTTACCCGAGTTTTACAAAGATTGTCTTGCTGCGTGGTCAACTCTTTCAAGTAAAGAAGTGGTTTCGTACGGAGATGTTATGAACCAATACTTGTGGAATAATAAAAACATTCTATGTGAAGGTAAATCTTTATATCATGCCTTTTTCCGCATAAACTGTGGGATAAGCAAAATCGGAGATTTAGTCTCTAAAGACAATACGTTTCTGGAAAGTGATAAAGTTCTCAGGTCAAAACTATCACCTAGTCAATTTTTCCTTTTAATGGGAGTAGTCAGTGCCATTCCAAAGGAATGGCGCTCCATTATCAAGGGTGAGAGTATATACCGTGAACCATACTCCTGCCCTGCAAATTCTTTTGAAGTGCCAATAAAGGGGGAAATGTTGGATATTTCTAACATTCCCTCCAAAATAGTTTATGAAGAGTTTCTTTCTCGTAAAGTAATTCCTCCTACTGCCCAAAAGAAATTTAAAAATGACTATCCAAATCTCTCCGTCGATTGGAAGAAAATCTATTCTCTAGCGTTTAGTGTTACTTTGGATACAAAGTTAAGAGCTTTTCAGTACAAATTACTAAACCATATTGTGTATACAAATGACAGACTTTATAAATTTAAGATTGTAGACTCGCCATTATGTGCTTTCTGTTACTCTGAAGATGAATCCCTCGAGCATTTATTGTTTCTTTGTAAAGCAAGCGAGGTATTCTGGAAAGAGGTATTGTCGTGGTTGGCCATCCATAAGAATGAAGTTTTAAATTTTTCTCTCACCGATGTTTTGTTTGGTAAGTTTGATATCGATACAGACTCTATGGTAGTTAACCATATTCTTCTTCTTGGAAAATATTTTATTTATAGGTGTAAGCTTGATAAGATTAAACCCTCTTTACCAGTTTTTAAGGCTAAATTAAGAGCTACTCTTAAATTAGAATTTTACATTGCCAGGAAAAAAGGTACACTTGCTCAACATTACAGAAAATGGAATATCTTTATTCCTGTATTAAGTTAGACTATTTCCTTTTTCCACTCTACCTTTTAAAAAACTCCACCGAAAATATTTTAGGTCACTCTAGTTTTTCGAAACCTGCTTTTTGACCTTTTGTTTAGAAAGCTGGTGTTTGCTTTGCATGTCTCTTTTTTTTTCTGCTCTCCATAGCATAATATACCTTGTTTATTTTTTAACGTGCTTTGTTTGTAGTAAGTAATGTTAAGCTTGTAATAATTTATTGTTGTAGTGTAAGTAAGTATTGTATTAGTGTAAGTAAGTAGCGTTAGGACTGTAAGTAATGTTTAAATTGTAAGTAGTGTTTCTTTTTTCTTTGTAATTTTGTACTGTATGTTTGTATGGCAAGAAATTAAAAATATTAAAAAAAAAAAAAAAAAAAAAAAAAAAATTTTGACCAAACAGCTTGCAGAGTTTGCCATGTTTCAATGCTCAATGGGCCAAAGTAAATCGATCTTAAGTCGAAACATCTTCGGATCTTCCTCGGCAATGTTCGGCAATCTTCGGAAAACTTCGGAAAATGTTCGGAATCATTCGTACAACCTTCGGACAACATTCTGAAAATTTTCGGAAATCTTCGGAAAATGGTCGGAAATCTTCGGAAAATCGTAAAAAAACATCGTAATTAGTAGGTTTATATAATAAAAAGAATAATACATGGTTGCTTGGAGATATGAAATTTATCTTCTCGTGTTCAAATCCGATATCTCACTCGTTCGCTGCGCTCACTCGTGAGCTATCGATTTGAACACTCGAAGATAAATTTCATATCTCCGCGCAACCATGTATTATCCTCTATATAGGTCACCAAGTAATATTTCCCTCTACTTTAGACGTTGTGCCACACTTTTCATATTATATTTATTTGTTAATGCAGATAAAACTCATTCAATCCACAAGAAAGATTTTTCGAGGTAGGAAAAAGCCTATTGTTAAAGGACTGTGTCACGGCTGAGTTAAGTTTATTTTATTAAATTTTGCTAAACACTCGGTATGAAACTTGATGTTTGCAAATAAATTACTTCTATGAATCTAAAAGACGAAACCATAGCTTCATTACAACAAAATCTGTCTCCTGGGCGATACGATATAATGTAAAGTTACAACGAAACAAGATTAACTTTGAAAACTGTTAGGATATCGCAATCAGTTTCAATCTTCTTCACTTTTGACCATCCTTACATTCTTTTGTCAGTATTTGTATCCTTCACGGTTTAAAGCAATTATTCTTACATTTCACTGAATTTTGTGGCCATTTCCCATGCAAAGATACATGACACAGTCCCTCTAAGCTTCATCATATAATGAAATAAGTTCTGATAAAGCTTCTGTTTTAAACTCATGAATGTTGGGTGCGGTTTTTGTTCTTCCGCGTGTTCTCCTAGAGGTCGGAGGAACAATTTTAAATAAGGGCAATTTACACTTTTATTGAAATCTCGTCGCGTCACTCTATCGTTTATACTTATTGTTACAGACTGCTTCCCTTTTCTGGAGAAATGCATTGATGCCCTGTCATTTACTAACATCTGTAAACTTTCTTTGAGGTTCGAGTTTAAATGATGATTGAACTAACTAGAAAATTTTCTCTTTTCTCAACAGAAATTTGCGTTCCAGACTGCGAAAAGAACTCGTACTGTGAAAACGGCAAGTGCTTGTGCGAAAGAGGATTTTCTCTTGGGTTGGACAGGAAGTGTCAAGCAAGTAAGGGCGTGGAAAACACTAGTTACAAGTTACGCTGAAAAAGGACCTCTCTTGCAAAACGTGTTTGTAAAAAAAAGTCACAAATTAGTAAAGCTGATAAGAGGACCAAAACAAAACCTGATGAAGTGATATGAATTAATATGCAGCTGAAAAGGTGCACCTAAACTTAACCATATCTTCCAAAAATTCCTACCGCTAGGTACATCTCACCCTTTAAAGTTAACCCTCGGACGTACAAGCAAATTAATACCTCCACCGTGGTACAAGGGGAGGGTTTAATGAACCCCCCCCCCTCCCTTCGAGGTTTTCTCAGCAAAATCAGCATTTTTGCACTGAGTAGATAGCCCTTTGCTTCATCTAGAAGATGACATAAGTTTTGTTGGCTGTGACGTCATATGACGCCATCTTGATCCACCATCTTCAATTTTACATTTTCCTTGAAAGTCTGAAAATATCGGAAATTGGTATAATTAAAGTCAAGCCAGAATGCTTAAAGAATGCAAAAGTAAGCGAATCCTAGCTACACTTTTTAACATAAAGAAATATCTCAAAAATGACGTTTTTTGGCCAGACCTGCTTGTAATTAGGGACAGACCATTATTTTTGGAGGAGAGGGAGTTCGGGCAATTACCAAAAAATCCTGTACAGAAAAAACGGCAGAAAAAAAACGTGCAAGGGGAGCCATGAGAAAAAAAGATAAGAAAAAAAGTTTTAAAAATATTGCGCAGCCTGAATAAAAAATGTCTTGCCCAGAAAAATTGCCCAATCCTCCTGAAAAAAAAATAATGGTCCTACCGTTACGACGTTGTCATGACGACGTCAAAAATCTTGAACACTTGGCTGCAGGTCGAATTTTCTGCAAAAGATCCCGGGAAGGTATGAATGGACAGCTACTGAATTTTGGCATCATTGAGAAAATCCTCTTTTCAAAATTACAAAAAAAAGCCTGAAGGGAGAGGGTGGCATCCTCTCCCTTGTACGACTGAGGGAAATTTTAATCCACAGATGAGACAGTCTTAAACAGAATTATTTCTGAGTTGTTTTTATCTTCAGATTATAACTACAGATTTTTTTAACTCTGTTGTTACATGATTGCAGGTTTTCATGGATCAAGTATTTCGCCCCAGTCTTCTGTTGCGCTTCTCACGGCTGCCCTGCTGTGGTGCCTGGCCTTGATGTAATACTTGGCGTTCTGTTTACCTTTCTGTATTTTCTTTATTTGTATTTTTTATTTTCTTTACTCTTTACTTTTAAAGATAAATTTCAGCTTAAAATCTTACTAAAAAGATACCACCAAAAAATTTCAAACTTTTTTTCCAAGATCGAAGAAAGGACTGTTGTAAGCATTAAGCATGAAACATATTTTATGCGGTGTACATAATATACCTTTCACTTTATTGTCTCTTAAACTGTACGACTGGAGCTTAAATTATGTTCAACTGTGTTTGAAGACCCTAAAGAGCTTAATAATTGTAGAATAAACTGCTATCTGTTCAATCATGCTTTGTTTTTTGTCATTTTTGCCTCATTCTGCGAGGGATCTCTTAAGTACCCTCGTTTGTTTTTGCTAATATTCTGAATGGTAACATCCGGAAAGTCTGGATTCATTAAGCCACTTTTAATCATGCATGTTTATGTTAGCCCCATTATCTATGCTTTCGTGTGATAACTCATTAAAAAACAAGCCAACTTTCAAATTTTCGGATAATTTTACAACATAGTCAAGACATTTATTAGCTGCTTTTAAATTAAAAAAATCTTTATTAAAATCTGACTTCGAATTCATTTCAGCTGCTGGAAAAAGATATTTTTGATTTTAAAGGATGTGAAATGTTAAAAAAAAAAAAACAATTTTTTTATTTCCAATTGTGAAATATCGAAACTCGTGGAATGAAACAAAAAGCAAATTTACTTGATTTTTTCTGCGAGAAGGCCAGTATGACAAAAAACGTTTGTGTTTACATTTACTTCTTTCATTTTTCCTCTGTAAATAACGATTCTATTCAACAAATAGACCTTTTTTTAAATAAGTTAATAACCTTCTCGATTATGAACACACACGGCGTTAATGTTTCCGACGGTTCAAGTCTTGGGTTTTTGAGAACGTGGCTACGCAGAACTTAAAGTTCTCGGTTTTACACAAAAACCTGTCAAATCAAACCATTGTAATTTATTCGTGTAGTTACAGCTGTTCAAAGTTATCTTTAGCCCGTAAATTTCAACGAAAAAGCGCCTCGCCAACATAGCCAGTGTTTTTTTATACTAAAACAGTATCTTGACTCAGTCGTTACAGTGGAATCGAAAATGGCCAGTTCTAAGGAAGGTACGTAAAGCATAATTAATTTAACGAGCACATTTTAGTTTTAAACAAGCCCTTGTCAATTCCATAGAGTCATGTAGCTTTTATTAAAAGGACTATGTCACGGATTTTTACAGATTTTATGGTCCATTTTTATTAACAATTACTATTTTAGAAAAAATGCGTTTGCTGCGGATGGCTCGGATGGAAATGAATTGCAATTTGAAAACGTTAGTCAAGGTTTTCAAGTCGGTTTCTCGAGCCTTCAAAAAAATCGACATTTATAGCCGAAGTTTGTTTTCTGTCCCAAATAAAGGTTATTTCTTCGGTAAAAAGGTTCAAAGACAATGTTTTCATGGGTAAATTTGCCTACCACTTGTTTCAAAACAGTTTAGACCAAAAAATTGCGAAATCTCCGTGACATTGTCCCTTAAAGGCCTTCTTCGAATAACTTATTCATGTTTGACCACATAATGTCACACATTTGTGGCGTGATCATGAAAAACAGAAAAGTGGTCATTTCATATCTCGGTTGAATATTTATTATTTTTGTTAAAACTAAGCGCTCGCTAGTTCTTCCGTCTTGATGATGGTAACATTTACTCTGTTTTCTTTTCAGTGTGATTTATCTTCTAAAATTTGCAAATACAGACGGTTTGACGGTTTCTTTCAACGAATTACTACCTGGGATATATGAACAATTATTCTCTGAGAGGGCTAACAATATGCAATATTTTCAATTTACAGAGTAACTTGACGAGGTGTTAAAAGAGCTGTTATGAATGAAACAAATATCTCGCGAGATACAGTCGATAACAGTAGTCATTACAGCAGTGGGTTCTTGTTTATTCTGCCGATCATTTTTGCGATAATTTTTATTGGAAATACACTTCTTCTGGCTGCGATCAAGTCGTTTCGTGTCCGGCGTGTTCCTGATCTGCTTGTTGGCTCACTGGCTTGTATCGATCTTCTGAATGATGTAGGACCTGTGTTAATGTCAATGATAGTCTTCCATATCGACCAAAATGGGTTTAGAAGCTTGAACATAAGTTTCGCTCTTTGTCACTTTTACAATTGGATATCTTCATTTCTTCGCTTGACAGCGTCCTTTATAGCTACTTTAATGGCACTTGATTGCGCCTGTGCAACACTGCAGCCAATTTATTATCGGACAAAAGTCACGTGTGTTAAAGCAACTAAAGTCATTACCTGTGTCGTTTTGTTCGCGGCATTTATGTCCGCGCTGCCGGCGATGGGCTGGGGCCGAGTATACCGTCACAGAGGAATTTGTTCGTTTGACTTCGGTGGAAGCTTTGCTCTTCTTATTGCCATATTAGGATATATTCAGCTTGTGGTGGTGCTGACCAGTTTCATCGCTGTTGCGCGCAAAATGAACGAATATGGAAACAGACTTGGGCAGCTTCGACGTGGCAGAACGCTGACGTTTGAAAACGGCAGACTCCAAGCCGTGGAAATAAAGGCGACGCGGGAAAAACGAATGAGAGATATTGGCCAAAACACCGCCCGAGGAAACAGTAGCGATGAAACTAACACAACTACAAGAGGTATAAGTACACTGATTGAAGAAGAACATAGCAATAAACCTGTTGATAGCAAATGTGAAAGGCAATCTTCTATTGGATGGAAAGCAAATCCCAGAAGCCATCACCGGCAGGGAGTCAGCAGACATGTAAAGGAGAGCCGTCAGTTTATCAAGATTCTTGGGTCAGCGGTGTTTCTCTTCTATGCAAGCTGGCTGCCAATCATTGTAAGTGTCTTTTAGACCAGGATTGTGTTGATACATTCTTATGCTATAGGGTGAAAAAGAGAAGCAAACAAATCAAAATATACCACCACCAACATGAGTACACTTAGGCAGGGAGTTGTCCATCAATTTTTACCTTAATTTAAATTCAAAGGACTGTAATTTATTCATAAAGTTATGCCATTTAAAGGCTCGCCATTTTTTGATTTCCTCTCTTGTTCAAATCTACTTATTTTCCATCTTTATTTCCCTTAATTATTCAGATCTTACAAAATCTTCCTAAAATAAAATTATTAAAATTCCATGGGATCTTACACGAATACTCAGAAATAGTAAAGACCTGTGATTACACCTATCATATCATACGCCGAAATAATGTTTCATTTGAATCTAAAGAAATGCTGAAAACGATCCAGAAATTGTAATTTTTTTCTGATACAAGCCGGAATGTCAAAGATACCTGGTAACAGGGCGCCCTGCTGGTAACGAATCAACATGAACGTGTTATTTCTTATAAAACAATTAAATTTTTGTCACAACAGCTAAGTATTACAGTGGAGTTAGCAACGAAACAGCATCGTGAAGTTCTTCAGTCGCTGTCAGCACAGATGTCCTTACTTGGCTCCATATTCAATCCTTGGGCGTACTGTGGCTTATCTCGTCCATACAGGAGAGCTTATATATACGTCCTTAGGAGGGTGGGGAGAGTTTGCGGCGTTGCTCAAAACAGTCAAGAAGAAATTGTGCAAATTGGTGACGTTAGCAGTCGGTTCAGAACTTCAAGTAAGTGCTACGTTAAAAATAAATAATAATAAATAATGCCTGCTACTCTATTTTTTTTTTAAAAAAAAAACACCGATTGGCTGTAAGGATAGGCCAAGTTACAAATAGATCCAAATAAAGGGCCACAGTAAAATGCACAACAAATTTACTTCATCTGGTAAACACTTGACTTCTAGTCCGTACAAAGTATGTGATTTGTGATTCAAAAAATGGAAAAGATTACCGCTGTATGGTTTTATATTTATTGTTTGTATATAGACTTGCCCCACAGCCTCTTCAAAAAACAGTGCCAACGCGATCTACTTGTATATTGCAAAGATTGGTAGTGTTTTTGCAACAGTATTGATGCAATGAAAATATTCTTTTTCCTTTATATAGCACGTCGGATTTTTCCAGATGCAAGATGATGAAGACTGACATAAGAAGAATGGATACAGTGTTCGCACTTGTAAAGAGCACAGAAATAAAAAGATAGGAGATACTAAATACGAATTCGAGTTCATTTACGACATCACTCCAGCAAACTTTAAACTGCTGAGAAATTTATTTATTGTTCACATCAACAAAAAGAAAACATACAAAACGACAGCATCTTTTAAGTCCAGCTGGGACAAGATACGTTACAAAAGTTATAGTCTTAAGCCCAGGCCAAACGAGGATGAGAGGTGATGAGAGTTGACTCTCATGAGAGTTTTCGTCAACTCTCATCGACTATCGTCCACTCGAGCCAAACGAGAACGAGAGTCCGTCAAACTCTCATTGCCTATCACGAAAAATTTGAGCACTTTCAAAGTCGACGAGAGCGCATGAGAGTCGATGAGAGTGCACGAGAGTTTAATGCCAAACGAGAGTGAGAGTTGGAACTCTCATCAACTCTCATCCGCGTTTGGACCGGCATTTACTTTTAAACCTCTAGAGTACGCAACTAATAACATTATTACCTAATTATATTAGGCGAAATTGTAACAGTCGAGGGCACACGAGTTTTCTAGCAGTACAGTTCTTTGAGCTATTTAGGATGGAAAAACTCCGAAGGCATCTCGCAATACGTTTTCGAGATTTCCGGTCATGTCCGAGCAAAACATAGCTCAACTCACTTCAAAAGTATTATTTTCAAACTTTTAGAACACAAGTATTAGGTCCCTCGACTACACGCGTATTTGCTATTTAAAGCTACACCCTTTCATAGCCAAGCTCTTTCTCTATACATAAATAATCATTTCATTGTTAAAAAACTTTAAGCTTTAAAGCTGCATTTTGTAATTCACAATTTCATTATAAAAGCTGGTTTCCATCTCCCCGAGTATTTTTTCATTTCATTCCACTGAATGAGAATGCAAATTGTCGATCTATTATGTAAAAAACAAACCAGCCTTCGCTTGGTAAGATTGATTTCTCATTTAATATTCAATAAAAATACCATAGTCAAATTTATGAAGAGCTTGAAATCAATTTTCAAAGCGTACTAAGTGATCATTTGAAAGCAAAATGTTAAAAATTTGTAAACCCACATGGGGTATATGACCACAACACCACAAGAAAAATAATACTTATCTAAAAAATTAATTTGCAGTACATTTTGAGAGTCCTACTCCCTGTAATGTAAGGATAGCGACTCATGAGAAATAAAACAAGACAACCTTGCTCATTATTTATATATAGAGGATATTACACGGCGGCGCGAAGATATGAATTTTATTTTCGAGTGGTAAAGCAATATTTTACGAATGAGCGCAGCGAATGAGTAAAATATTGCTTTTACCACGAGAAAATAAAATTCATATCTTCAAGCCACCGTGTAATTTTCTTTTTATTATATAGACAAAAATCATGCATGAAGTAAAAGTTAAAAAAATTTTATTAATCAAAAGCTTAAACACGAACGACGGCTATAAAATATAACAATTGAGCAAATCGCGAAACTGAAAGGCAAAATTTCGCGAACTGAAGCTTTCAAAAGATGTATAACGTAAATGAAAAAACAGTCTGTTTATTAGCTTTCATCAATGTCACTGACAATAAATAATTCGCCGTTTTGAAATCTGTTTCTTGAAGTTTTCTTCTTCGTGTTAGCACTTTCCTGCTCCTCAGTAAAAGCTTTTATTTTGAACTTCAGTGAACTTTATGAATCACCGGATCGCTCGCCATTTCCAACCGGCGTTTGGCAGCCTTGCACAAACAACCGTGCAAAGGCGGGAAATGACGTCATCGATATCCTCACTAGTGAGGATATGGAAAATACGCCACTACAGTTCCGGATGCAGTTTCGTATGAATTTTACGAGTGGTCTATTTTCCAGTAAAACACTCGCGGCTATATAATAAAAGGCAATATACAACACCAAACATGGCATTTTCTACTTGTTGTTTGCACAATGCAATGTAAATGCTAAGCAACTGTTAACAAATGATCTGGAAAACAAAGGCATCATTTCCGTCTCCTCATACAGCCCAAAGTCATCTGACCCTGTATAAACAAAAACAAAAACAAACAAAATGTTGCATTAGTTCAAGGCACTAAGATTATAAAACAAACTGTAGATCTACATAACAAATGTTCTTCTTAATTTATATTGGTCAAGTTTTATAACAGATCGAATGTATTCACTTAGTTTGCCGGGCAAGGGATATATAAACTTTGCCATTCCTGCTCGGACAGTAATGAATGTTGCATGCAAGTGCGTTTTACAGAAAACAACAAAAACAACTGAAACTGTATAGTTTCTTTGTTTCATTTGAGAAGAAATGTCATTAACTTGAGCTTCGTGGTTCATCACGAGTTCTAAACACCTCAAAACAATAAACGCACTGATGTTCTCATCTATTTTCGATGTTTGGTTCACGTTGATGGAGCACAAAAGCCCGAGTTTTTAAACTATTACTTCTTCGAACTGACTAAAATCGTCTGAACGTTTCACAACTTAAGTTTCAACAGACGAGAAAAATCCACCAGTTTGTATTAATTTACGTAGTTATTCCTTGCAGTAAGTATTTCACACGGCAATTATTTACTAACAGGATATTTTCAGTCCTCGAATTTAATTAGCGAAGACACTTTTGGCAGTCATTTATACAGCATTTATTTTTCAGCTAGTTGAGCTACAAACCACCACCCGCCGCCCCGCCCCCACCACCATAGCAACATTCCGAGTGCTTTGGAAATTGAAAAAAAAAGTTAATATCACTACTGAACTTGTTACCTTGTCCTCTATGGAAACAGATATTACGACAGATGAATCTGTTTGTAAAGTTTGTACAGTGGAACCCCGATATAACGATATGCCAAGGGGGCAGTAAAATTATATTGTTATATCGAGGAATCGTTATATCAGGGTTCCGTCCCATACATTTTACTATTGCCGGGACATAACATATTCATCGTTATATCGGGAATATCGTTATATCGAAGATCGTTATATCGGGGTTCCACTGTACTAGATGGAAGTCTATATGCAACATATTAAAACATGTTGCACCACAAGGATACATAGGACAACCTGTAGAAATCTCGTCTTACTTACGGTGCTGCTGAAGTCGCCGTCATCACGTGACTCATGACTTTCATCTGTGTCACTAGATTGAGAGAAGTCCTCGTCATCGTCATCATCATCATCATGGTCATTGCCATCGTCAACACTATTACAATCTCCTCCTCCTCCATCCTTCCTCGGACCCTATAAAAAATGGCAGTTACCTTAAAGCACCCAGTAATTGCAAGTCAAATATACGACATTTTTCTTTCAGAAAGTTCAACCACTTGGTAACAATCCCTGAGTGCTTTAAAAATTGAAAAACAAAGAACTCGTTATCTTGCCCCTAACAGGGCCAGCCATCAAGAAAGATGAAGGTTTTCTACCATCTAATCTGTTTGTAATTTTTTTACTAAATGGAAACCTTACTACAACATATTAAAACAAGTTGCGTCACAAGGATACATTATGACAGCTTGTGGATATTTTCTTAAACTTACGGTGCTGCTGAAGTCGCCGTCATCACATGACTTATGACCTTGATTCATGCCACCAGATTGAGAGGAGTTGTCATCATCATCACCATTTTCCTCGTCGTGAACATCATCAACACCATTTTCATCTCCTCCTTCTCCTTCTCTTCCTCTTCCTTCACCTCCCCCTTTTCCACCTCCTGCCTTCCTCAGACCCTATAAGAATGACAGCTACCTTAAGCACCCAGTAATTGCAAGTCAAATATACGGCATCTTTCTTTTAGAAAGTTCACCAACTTAGTACCATTCCCAGAGTGCTTTGAAAATTGAAAAACAAAGAACTCGTTATCTTGTCCTTTACAGAACCTACCATCAAGACAGATGACAGAATTTTAACTTTTCACCGTGGACCTTATGTTTGTAAAGTTTGTACTAAAAGGAAAATCTTACTGTGACATATTAACAGGAGTTGCGTCACAAGGATACATCATGACAGCCTGTAGAAATTTTGTTTAACTTACGGTGCTGCTTAATTCGCCGTCATCACGTGACGCGTGACATCCAAACATGCCACCAGATTGAGAAGAGTCGTCATCATCATCATCATCATCATCAAAAACAACATCATCATCATAGTCGTCGCCATCATCTCCTCCCCCTCCAGCTCCTTCTTCCTCTTCCTCCCTCGGGCACTGTAAGAATGACAATTACCTTGAAGCAGCAAGTAGTTTTAAATCATAACTAAGCTTAATTGCTTTATAGATAGAAAGTAGTTATACACCTTCAGTCCGTAGAGTATGAATGATGTGTGAAATGAGTGCAAATTCCCCTTGTTACTACTGGTTTTAAATTGTCACGGTGCTCATATATGATCATGAAGCCATTGTTATCTGCCACCCGTTCAAAACATGTCCTGTGATGTAGGTAGTTTCCTTGGCAGTTTGCAAAAATTCTTCCAACGTTTTACAAATTGCAGGTCCAGTTTTGGATCCGTTCCAGACCGGTTCCAGAACGGTCCCGTGTAAACAGAAGGCCTATCCGGTCCGAAAATCGGAGCGGATCGGTTTGGAACCGGTCCCGTGTAAACATAGCCTTAATGTGACATTAATTACTGATGGCTCAGTAGTTTACATAATGGTCTTCCCTAATAACTACCAACCTTTTAAAAGAACAACTCATAAAAGTATATATAGTGGCACTACAGACTCAACTGCGCATTGAAGCCAAGATGTAACCACAGAATAAAAAAAATTACCTTGCGTATATTTGATTTCTTATTCCTTTTTCCCATCCTTTTTCCTTTCCTTTTTTTATTTACCAGCTTCAGTTCCAGTTTCTTTCTGTTGCTCCGTTCTCTTGCCAGCATCCATTTTATTCTTTTCACTCTTTTACTTTCCACTGACAGCTTTAACTTCATTATTTTCATTCTATCTGAACTAGCATTATGTAATGCTTGGGATGCTTCTCCCACTCGCCTATCCAGCTCTATTTTTTGCCGTTCACGTTCATCCTGCAGTTGTTGTTTACTTTCCTGTTGTAGCTTTTTCATCAGCCCATTGACTATCTGCAATACCTGAAAACCACACACCCAGTCAAATTTAGTGGTTACAACTCTTATGATTAAAAAAACACATGAAGTATCTATTGAAACTGGCGCTCTCGTTGCTATTTCTGTTTAAAATACAGTAGTTACGTCACAGGGATTTTCCAGACTTTTGGTCTAAACTGTTCTGAAATAAGTGGTAGGTAACTTAACCCATGGAAAACATTTTCTTTGATCAACTTAAGAAGGATATAACCTTAATTTGCAGATTGAAATCAAGCGTCGGCTATAAATATCGATTTTTTGAACACGCCTGGAAGTTTTATTAATTTTTTCAATCTGTAATCCATTTCCATCATTGCCCTCCGCTGCCAAAGACGTTTGTTTTCAGTTTCAGTGCTCTAATATAGCAACTTTGAAAAAGGTATTTTTTTCACTTTGTACAAAATAGATTTTGGCTGTTAAAAAAATTTGATTAAATCCGCGACAAAGCCCCTTTAAAAGTGTTATTGTTACGTAGTAGGAATTATACCCTTCAAAAGAATGTTGCAGAGAAGACTATGGGATGAAAAGAAATATCTTATCAAATAAATTTATTCCGCCCCTTCTTCATGAGATTCCCCCCCCCTTAAAAAAGGGGGAGTAAAACATCCCTATTTTACTGCTAATATTAATTGCAATCTAACGCCACTGCTAGAACTTATTAAACCTATTGCCCTCAATTTAGTCACAATCATCTGGTTCAAGCACCTTTTGCAATATTTTGAATATTTATTATTACTCACAAGTCGCAAACTGGAACACAACCTATCAAGCAAAAGTATAACCTTAAAAGGCAAAATTAACCAATTAACCAAAATTAACCAAATTAACCAAGTAACCTTAAGTATAATCTTAAAAGGCAAAATTAACCAGACAAGTAAACAAAGACAAAGTAAAAGTCCCTATGTTTTGTAGCGACTAAAATTAATTGCTTATTATAATACATACTGCATCCTTATCCTTGCACTGCTGCTTTTGTGAAAGGTACAACTGAAATGAATTAACAAAGATATTTGTTGTAAAATTAACTGGTACCTTAAAGTTTTATCAGGTTTTATTATATGGCTACAATAGTACGTGCGCTCTGATTGGCTGCTGAGCGGGCATTATTTTCTTGTAATGACCGGGCATTATGAAAATTTTTCTCGGCTCGACGGTTTTTTGAGTTGTGAGTAAAGCTACTAGCGAGGGGGCAAAAACAACAAAAAATGCCGACAAAATATAACTATCTTTTCAATAACTGAAAGAAAAATATAAGCATACCGATACTTCTTTAGTATGAGCGACGAAGAGAGCCACAGAGAGCGAGTTTTACCTCCAGTGTTTCAAGTGTTTCCCTTGATTATACTCTTTTTTTGAATAGTGCTTAAAGGCCATATAATAAATAACTTATTAACCTCGTCCGTTTGGTCATTACAGGGGAATCTCAGACCTCGACCTTGATGTATTGACCTCGCTGTCACTCGGTCAATACATCAAGGCCTCGGTCTGAGATTCCCCTGTAATGACCTCACTCTCGGTTAATAAGTAGTATATAATTTATGTGCAAAAAACAACATATAAAAATTGCCTTCCACAAGTAAATTTACCTTCCCAGCAAATGATAAACTTTGGCGCAGCTGTTCAATTTCCTATAAATGTTACAAAATCAAATTGTTAATAAATATTTACTTTACCTGGGTCCAAGTCTACTCATCTATTCACTCAAAAACAATAAAATGAAAATGTAAAGAAGTGAAATTGAGCTGGATGGAATAGAAATCTGGAGCCAGTGTTCACGGGCTTTAAACCCCTAGGCAACAGGATCAAGGGTTTCCCTAGTACCTTTATAATGTATGAATGTAGCCAACAGTGAGAATTTCATGTTATTATGACTTCGACTAAAACTGAGTAAAGCATTTGGTAAAATACACATTTACTCGCTATTATAGACTTGCCCCAAGTCGAATCTTTGGAGTGGCGAAGTCACGATCACAAGTGACGCAAGTTTGAGAAAGTCTACTGGCTATACTGTTCAGCTGTTAAGGGCAGGGAAAGAATGGCGAGTGAACAGTCTGTTTGTATCCTTATTTACATTGAGCAGCATACAACAGTTACACATGTCTAACCTAAGGGACATCACACACACACCAAGTGTGAAGTGGCAAATTCTTGCAAAACAAAATAAACTGGTTTCCTTGGGTTCAGATCTTTAGTAACAGATAACATAAAAGAATCGAAATGACATGCAATGCAATAATTATGGGAATAAGCAGTGGCACATCAGAGTGACTTGTCATCTACTGCTTCCAGATTGATTTGGACATCGGAAGTGTTGGTTTTTGTGGAGAGAGGAAAGCCAAAGAACCTGGCAAAAAAAAAAACATCAGAGCAAGGACAAGAACCGAAAACAGCATTACTGGCACTACTTTCGTTAAAAAAATAAAATAGTCAAATAGCTCTGACGTGTACCTCTTTGGTTTCTTCCTGACGTACTTCCATCTCTCCAATTAGCTGTAGACCAGAGGATAGACATTAATTTTATTAATAAAACACAGTTGTATAGTCAGGAGCAATATAATTTATCTTCTAAGTACTGCAATTAATTTGTTCCCTAAAATAATGATTTTTTATCAGTTGTTACCTCAAAGCCAAAAATCAAATACTGAAATAATACATGTAATACTATAGTCAAAGCTATCATAAGCAGCCACATGCTACAACAATAGAGGCTGGTGGATTATCTCAGGGTAACACTCTTCAACCAGCCCAGAATTATCTCAATCTTTCAACTTGAGACCTTTATGAATGAACATCATTAGGCTTTTTTATATTAGAGTACAATTGAGTGTGGTCAAAAAATGTTCGGGTTGTCGCCAGGCATGTTAAAATAAAATTGAATTAATAAGTTGACACTGCTTAAAAATATTGTTTTTGGACGTTTCGGCCACTACTGTTGCCTTCTTCAGCAAGATAAAAATGCAAATGTTCAACGGCGTCCTGTTAAAATATGTGATGAATTTGCGAAAGAAACTAAATTAACTTTCCAAGTGCAACAAAAGTCTCTAGAGCATTCTTAATTCATGAGTCTATGAATTCTTAATTCTATTGTAAACGTTTGGTAGCGCTATGTGTTCGTTTAATTTATAGCAATCCTATCTTGCACAGAATGCCAAGCTTCAAGAATTAGTCGTTGTTTCCGCACCGTTGACCTGTCAACAATTTTGACGCTTTCCAAATCTATTTGACGGTCGTTAAGCATATGGTATTTTGCCAACAAAGAGTTTTTGTCCAATGTTGCGATGGCCTTTGCGTATTCTTTCATGTGTGTTTTAAGCGCGTACGATGTTTGACCAATGTAAACACAGTCACAATCGTTACACTTGATTTTATATAAAATTCTTCTGGCATCCTCTTTCTCGATCCTGTCTTTTTTTTTTTTTTTTCAGTATGTTCAAGATGGTACGTATAGGTTTATGGGTGACCTAGATGTTGAAGCCACGAAGAATGTTTGCAATTCTTTCGGAAAAACCTTTGGCATAAGGGAGGATAACAAAACCACAATGGCCGAAACGTCCAAAAACAATATTTTTAGCCAGTGTCAACTTATTAATTCGAAGTTTTTTTTTTTTTTTTTTAGTGTAATCAAATAATGGGTTCTTCTATCAAAAAACTGTACAAATCAGAACTTTTGACTGGACACTTAATAAGAACTAAGGAAAAGCCTGTTAGCCATTTATCCCCAAAGGTGTTTACTGTCACTGAATGGATGACAGCTCTATATTACAGGGTTTGAACGACAATGGAAGCAAGATTGAATCACAACTGTCGTTGTAATTAGAGCACACTGCTCATGACGGTGGTCACAAGCAGAGCTTGGATAGTACAAGTTTTAATTACAAATAACAATTCATACCTCATTCATTCTCTTGCACTCCTCATCTTTCCAAAGGCACATCTAAAAATAATGGTTTAACATCAACGCTATATACAATATGATTGTTTATTTTACAGCCAGGAGTCTACAAATGAAGGTACACCTGGTACACTCTCCGCCAACTATACAGACGAAGAAACTTGCCAGAGAGAACTAAACAACACTATTTATTTTTAACAACTGGGGATTGAACAATAAACCTGCAACAACATCATGTTCTTTGAGGACCGAATTATTTTAACACTACAATCAAAGTCATAGTGATTGGAGGTCGGGTGTAGGGGGAGGGGGGGGGGGTGGGGGGGAGAGAACAGGATCTGTGCTTGGTTCTGACCCTTTCTTGCCTTTTCTTTTAGTAAGCACACTCAGTGAACTTGGATTAGAGAGTGTAAAAAGATCAAGGTCAATCTCAACTCTGATGTTAATCATAAAGATCGAAAACATTTACTGCAAATGTTTAAGTAGTAGATAAAATATGAGCAGGAGATCTGTATGGGCATTTACAATAGCGAGCCGATAGGCGAGCTATTATAAACGGCATACAGATCGGACGCGAATATTTTATTCTACTTGTAAAATGAAAACAGTAAATTTAATGAAAAGTATTGTTATGTGAATCAGTAGAGATCTGTATCAAAAGTTAATGAATACTAATTAGCTCAGCAGGAGTTTGCATCAAACGTTAATTCTATCATTTGATTTGTATTGGGGTTAACAGTTGTGTACATGTGATCTGAATACTGTGCTGGGATTGGTTTGCACCCTCATGAATAATTAATGAATTTTACAACAGTTTTTACCCATGGATATTGTTTTAAACAATGTTGTTATTTACACAGTACAACAAACCTGCAAAGACTTCCTGCACATCTCATTACTTTCGGCTAGCAATTCTGTTTTTTCTTCAAAATACCTTCTGTACTGAAGATGCAAACGTTCTGTGACCTATGAAGGTTATAACCCTTGTTACTTTTGGATTTGGCATCCACTTATCACTACTCACAATATTCGGTGGAGAGGGTTGCTACTTTTGGATAGCTAAACTGTGTACCATAATCTCTATAAATGATCCATAAATTGAAAAGGTTTTCAATACAACACTGAATATGTGTATAGAGAGCTCATCCGACACTGGTTGAATGGACATTGCAATGAGGCTTCCATAAGGCTATGCATTCTATACAGTTATGATATCGCTTAATATACATTCACACTTAAAATTTACTAGTATATAAGTTAGAGAATCAGCATCTACAGATATACCTCCAAATCTTCCTGTAGACAGTTTATCTGAGCCTGAGAATTTTCAAGTTGTGCTGCCATCTCCCTCGATTCCTGATATAAAAAAAAACACACACACACACAATATACAATGTATAAGCAAACAAACATTCTAGTTGTTTCAATGAGTGAAATAAGCAATTTAAAATATCAGGACTGGGCAATATTCTAAATATCATGTGAAATATTTATTACATGTTCTTGTTCACAAGTTAGTTTTAGTAATACTCGGTATTAAATTATTAAATTATTGTTTCCTTTGTATCCATAACTATAAATTCCATTGAAGTTTGACAGAAAAAGAAATTTTACTTTGCATACTTTCTTATTCCTTTTTTCATCCTCTTTTTTTACTCTTTTCACTTGCCAGTTTCATTTCTATTCTCCTTCTTTTACACCTTTCTCTTTTGAGCTAGTTCTTTAATCTTTTTGTTGCTTTATTTGCCTCTTGTGCCAGCCTCACCTTCATAATTTTCATTTTGTCCATCTCAGCATTACTACATTCTTCTGACATCACTGCCATTTTCTTCTCAAATCTAAATTTTGCTGTTCAATTTTCTCTTTCAGTTTTTGAGTTTGAAGTTGAAGTTCTTCTTGTTGCCTAAGAGATGTGTTCAATTCCTGAAAACAACACAAAGTTACAGAAGAGAGTTTGAGTTAACATCAATCCTTTGCATCAACAGCAAGAGAAGTTCAAGCTTTCTGAAGTCAGACTACACATTTAATAGCTTTATTCCGTCTCACGCGACATCTGAACAGTCATCAACATTGTTATAAAACTTCTGGCAGTTGAAACATATTAATATCTTAGAGTATAAAAATCGACTCAAAATTTGATTACCTTGAGGTTACTATTGTAAGCGGCTACTAGTTTTTTAAACCCTAATTTTAGCCTTTTTTCTGAGCAATAGAATTTAACAAAATAAATGTCTCTGTTTGTAGTGATTAAATGAATGACTGATATTTGTCAAATACCTCAGACAACTCCTTGTTCTCTTTTTTTAGAGTTCCCAACTGAACATTAGCATCATCATACCGTTGGTCTTGCTGCCGGATGAGCTGTAGACAGATGATGTGTATCTATTAAGAACTTATAAACTCAAAGGAAGTCAATTTCCTGGTCAGTAAAGGTATTTTAATATAATTTGACATAAAAACATAAATAAAAAATGGAATAGAAGACTGTTAATTACAAGTATCACAGAAAGATAACTTTCACAATAACATAACGCAAAGCTTAGTTGGTCCCTGTGTTTCATCAAAAGCTATATGTAGTACATGACTGTTTATCTATACTTGGACTCAAAGACTGACAGCGCTGCAACTCTCTTTGGATGATGATTGCCCTAATGGCTAATAAAATAATAACCATCAATTCCTGATGCTTGAATGTAAACACTTGGGCATATAAGTGCAATGTGACCCACAGCAAAAACTGTCGCCAGATATTAATTTCTGACAGCTTAAACTTGGGAACATTTCATGACACTGCAGTTATTTAATTACAAGCAATTATTCCTAATCCAAAGCAACACTAGTTAAATTAAATCAGTTCTGGAACATAATTCCTTCTCAAATTAACGAAATCCTAACCATGACAGTATTTTCAAAATCTGAATTTAACTAGCATATACTGCATCAAATGCCTAAAAATTAAAGTAGGATATTTGTTTAGCAATAACTGAAGAAAAACAAACCTTTTTCAAACATTGATTTTCAGCTTTCACTACCGCTTGGCTTTCTTCGAACTGTCTTCTGAGCTTTATTGTTACAAAAAACAAACAAACAAACATTAAAAAAGCTTAAAATTGGGTATCTGTATAAACCACCTTCTTTGATAGAGATAAAGCATTTCAAAAGCAACAATAAGAGTCATGCAAACATATGAGTTCTGCATGATCTGGAGACAGCTACATGTATAATTGGGCAGGGAATGCTTTCTTCGTCAAATCTTGCATGTCAGGGCAAATTTTTGTGGTTATCTTGCAAATAATTTATTTAACATTTAAATGTGATACATCGTTGTTTTCTTGATGTCAACTGGTTACCATAGCAACTGTATAATCTGTTTAAAACATCCTTAATTTTCATGTTAAGTGCTTATAACTCAAAACTGAGTAAGTAACCCCCATTTTTATTGCTGAATAATAATCAGCATGTTTAGATGTAAATTTATGCAAAATTTAAAAACTTCCTTGAAGCAAGTTGATACACGTTTTTGCACTTGTGTTACACAAAAGCTGCACTGCTTCTAATATAGCCAATCAAAATAACGTTTTTTTTTACGCATATTAATTCATATTAGTATTAAGTTTATGCAACAGTTCTAGACTGCACAACCAGTGACGAATTACCTTGTACTGTAATTCTGCAAGGAGGACCACGTATTCTGTATCATCATGATAATGTTCAGCAGGATTGCGACTTCCTTGATCACTGTTGTGTAAATCTGGTTCATGATTCACTGGAGGATGAGTGCCAGCCACATCATTACTCTGACGTGAACTATTAAGACCTGTCACAAGCGAGTTATGTGATGAAGAAGGTGCTTCTGGAGAAGTTTGTCTTGAAACTGTCGTTATTTCATCTGACTGTTGGTTGGAATTTTCTCCCACTGTGGAATCATTAACAGCATTAACAACTAATTAACAAATCCCTCTAATCAAATGCCATTCCTGTATAAAGTACCCCCAAAGTTAATGCCATTTCCGTATAAACATCAACATCAACTGGTGTAATGCCTTCCCCATTAGAATACCAAACAAATATCCAAGAACCAAATTTTTAAAAACAAAAATCCACGGACCAAATTTTTAAAAAAAACATAAAAAATTAGTAATGCCTTCCCCATACAAAATCCCAAACAAAAAATGCTTTCTGAATTACATGTACTGTTCTTCTCAGCATTTTTCTTTCTCAAGTTTTCTTCTGGAGGAGGCAAACTCCAGGAAGGCCATTCTCCTCTGGGACTGTGGTTTGTCTCCACAGTAATGTTTCTAGGTGTTTCTCCAGATGTTTCCTGTAAGTTTGATTCCAGCTCGCTAACAGCAAGCTGATTTGAGAAATTTTTGGTTACTGCTGCCTGTAGCAAATCTTCTGTCATTGGTCCCTGTAGCATCTCACAGCTTTCTTCAGGAGTCTTGTCTTTAGCTATGTGAAACTGCTGAGTCAACTGAGCTTTGGGAATGCCCCCATGAGCTTGTTCAGCCTGATCAGCTCCCACTATTGGTAAAGAAGCCAATGAAATTTTAAAAAATGTAAGTAAATGTCAAAGGTTTTAAAATTGACCACTTAAGGTCTGTCACTGATGCATTAGGACAATCTCATACAATGAACTTAATTTTTTATTAAGCTGGCTTTAAAGCCAGGTTAACAGGTGTCAGACAAACATAACACATGTACAAATGCAAGGAAACATGTGAACCAGCACAAGGCAAATGCAAACACAAAATAATGCTAGTGCAAGGAATGGATTTTACAAGTACATGTAATAATTTATATTTAAAAATAAATTATTGTGTGTTGCCTAATTTATTAACTTATAGCTTGGAAAGAGAAACTCACCATTTAAAGCGGCTTTTGAACCAGTATCACAAGTATTCTCATCAGTACTTTTTGAGTGGGCAGTGGCTCCAACTAAATCAAAAGTTTTGAGTCAAATATACAATGAATTGATTTAAAATCAAATTTAGAGAGGGTAGCTGATAATTGCATTTATTTAACTTATTTAACCACAGTTTCTACCAACTGAGCTAACGGTCCCTGACCGGTATGCTCAGTTGACAGAGCACCCGACTACCGCGCAGGAGATCTAGGGTTTGAGTCCCAGATCGGACCAACACTCACAACCTTAAAATAACTGAGGAGAATATGCTGCCTTTGCAATGACATCTGTAGATGGCTAGATATTCTAGTCCTCTCAGATAAGGACGATAAACCATAGGCCCCATCTCACAAGCCTTGCACATGTAATAAATTCTGTGGGACATTAAAGAACCCACACACTCTTCATAGAGAGTAAGGTATGTAAGGTATGTAATTTTGAAGCAGTCTGGCAAAGTCCCCCAACCAGTGTTGAAAATTACGGTATCCCTGAAAAGCCCTGAGGCTGAGGAGTGGATAATAAATATACACAATATACGATATAAACTTGAAGTACTTTGCACACTGTACACACCTCAGGCTTGGTCTTTTTAAGTTTATACACTTTAAATAATTCAGCATTTTATTGTCGTTAGTTGACCACTTACCACACTCCATGACCCCTCCAACTTCAAAGAGGCAATATCACGAGAAGTCTTCTTAGTTTTTGTGTATTTATGCAGGTGTACTCACTGATCAAAAACGCAACCTTTGAACAAAAGAAAGGGGAAAAAATTTCATTCTCCAAGGTATGAATAAAGTAATGTAATTAATGGTTTTAAATTGACTATCTTCCAAGTAACACTTGCAACGATGATTTTTCGCGTGACAATGTTGCGTGAAAAATCGTTCACTGTGTAACATGGTACTGGGGACGACTTTTCGCACAACTTTTGACTCAGCAACATGTTGCGAGTCACTTAACTCAAAAACTTGCAACACAAGATGAGGAATATTTAGAAAGTTGACTCGTGTTACAGGGTCGCTGTTGATTTTTCGCGCAACACCTTCGCAGAATTCTGTTCAACATGGCCTGGAAGTGCATGCGAAATGTTGCAGGTTGATGTTGTGCTGAAAATCGTCTTGTGTAACGTGCATGTTGCCAAGTACATTTTGTAGGATATTGCGCTTAATGATATTACGTTTAACATAATTACATTTATGGTAGCCAACAAGCCACAGGCTTAAAATTGCTGCAGGCACAAATGTTTCAACTCACTAGGGAAGGGATTTCAAAAGCGATTCTACATAAAGAGCCTTAAACAACACAATTTTTATATAAAGCATACATGTATGGCGACGCCCCACTTTTTGTCATAAAATGTAAGTGGTAAGCCTATTCAACACATGATTGTTTTGGTTGTGGGCAAAGATTAGGAGATCCAGGCTGGTTATATATTGACTTCTTATGTATATTTTTTTTATATTTTTTTTATTTTTTGTCTGTTTAATTATTAGTTTCCCCAATTAGCTCTTGGAGCTTAAGTTACAAGGACACTCGAATAAGTTCATCATTACATTCTTCTAGCTTACATGTACATGTATAAGTTAGTTGTTTATTTAAAGATGACGTAACTCAGGCAGAAACCAAACTGTATTACGTATTGTAATCGTAAATAATTGAACTTGGACATGCACAACTGAATTTTATATGCTGCATTATTTGAACGTATTGGTCTCATCTCGCGATCATCGCAATATAAATATAACAACAAAATACATCTGGGCACACATCAGCTTTCTTTCTTTTAAATGAGCAACAAAATAGAAGCCAATAAAGCTTTTGAGTGATGTTTACATGTACGTCAGCGTATCTACTCGAACCAACCTTCCTTACATAAGCTTATATTGATCTTTGTTTCTGCTTAATTCGACAATGACATATCATGGGGACCTTTTAAACGTTATATTAGTCCAATCATTATCAATGGCTACAGACGATTGCGACCAACATTTGCTTCATTCTGTCGGACGGCCACGAAAATCATGCGCAGGCATGTACTGTGTGATACAATGATGATATTTCGGAGTGTGTTTTCGAGAGGTTGTTCTCGAGCTATAAAAATCACGGGGCAACTACAGAATTCGACAGGGCCACTTTGGTCACTCACTATTACAAAATATAACAGACGTTCAGTCATACCTCAACCGCGGACCAAACGAGGACACAAATATGCGAACCAACAAAAAAAGGAAAAGTAAGAATGAAACCACACGCCACAAAACAATCACATGCACTGCATGCTCGACGCGCAAGGCTAGACGTTACGTCAGATGTCAGTGCTCGAGATGTCTGTCCCGATCGATCTGCAGCCGGATCCAATGAAAACTGAAGACGAAAAACGACGACACCTTCCGAGAATTCGGTACACAGAGAAAATGGCGGGAAAGAGCGCGAAATTAGTCTCGATCTAGTCTCTGTCGGCCAAGACAATAAGGCCCAGGCCCCAATTGTTCCACCCTTTGAACCCTTTGTCTCATTTGTTACGTTTATTTCTTCAAGAAGACCAAGAAGGAACTACACTTTCTTCAACACCAACGAGACACGCAAAATCATTGACAACATGTCTTGCCGCTCTAAAAACCTTATCTATCTAATCGATTGCAAAAAATGCCACCATCAGTTGATACATTGGAGAGACCAAACGCCAACTCAACGAACGCTTCGGACAACACCGTAGATTCATTCTCAACCACCGTGAACTTGACGACCCTACACCAGTATCGATTCATTTCATCCAACCCCGCCATTCCACCAACGACGTTCTCCTCATCTAGCCTGCGAATACAGCCGCCTCTCATTCGAATGAGAGGCGGCTGTATTCGCAGGCTATCTCCTCATCCCGCTTGAACTTATACGTAGGTCACGTAGCAAACGTGACTCAGTTAGGCGAGGGTAGCAAAGGGTCTATGCGTGACACGTGACAAGGGCAAAAATAAGTCCGTGACATGTGAAAATAGGGAAAAATTATACCGTGACGCGTGAAAATAGCTAGAAAAGACACGTGGTTCGTGAATTCTGCTGTTTCAATTATACGTGACGCGTGAATTTTGTTAAAATTTGTGCATGAAACGGGATCACGACCCATTTAATTAACAAAGCAAAAACTTTACATCCTTGACGAAACACGTCATTGACACTTGTTAATAAATGGCACGCGATGCATGCAGAAGCCATGGAGTTTCACAAGGGGTCTTACATAATTTTGAGGAAAAGTAGCTGACACCTTGTGTGTGAAAAAACTGTTATCCAACTGCAGCTTACATTTTTTAAACATAAGAAGCTTGTTAGTGATTGTACAGCTGTTATGAATTCACAGACCAAGGATGCAAATAATACATTTTCTTCGTAGATTTTCCCAATTGAACAAAAGTAATACTTTATTTTATATTTTTATACTTTTTTTAGATTTCCCTATGTTGTCTCAACAAATATTGCGTTATACTGTAGTGTGATGATATATCACGGATAAACGCCATACGATACGCGCGAGCAAGCTTTGAAGCTGCGAGAAAGGTCAAACGGTCTCTTGCTCACAGTGTCCCTTTGTATTATAAGAATTAGAAATTTCTGTCAACTAAATCTAATAGACCCCATCATATATAATTAGTCTCTTTCGTTTATACATTGTAGTGTTCCATTCTAACTGCACGGAAGTTTTTTGCTTTTGTGTTTACGCGGCGATTTCTTGTTAAGTTAAGCTTGATTTTCTGTTCGATCGGGCCAAACAGACAAAACGAACCGATCGTTCGATGGCATATAAGCGATGTCACGCCATCGCTTAAAAAAGGAGAACCAATCATTGTTTAGTATTTTATTTTAAATTTTTCTTTTTGTAACGATGTTTTTACTTTTCTTACTTTTTATTTTCCGCCCAGCGCCTGAAAAAGGTTTGTTTTGCAAACCGAAATATAGGGCAAAGTTTTTTTCAATATATTCTAGTTTTCTGTTTCTTTTATCCACTTTGTTTATTTTTGACTGCTTTAGCCGTCAGGATCAGTTTGCCGTCTATATTTTTCGTTTTAACTAAGTTACTGATCCAGGTCTTCAATAGATCCGGCACCACTCATCGGTTTGTCGCTGTGATATTGTAGTTTTTTATTACACCCTTTGAACAATGGGGACCAGGTGGGTTGGCACGGATTGCCGGCTTTTGCGATGTTGACTTGTTGCAGGAGCTTAGACGCAATCAGGCCCTCTTCTTTTCTGCATGCGGCAGGAGGACAGAGAAAAAAGACAAAGAGCAAGTACTAATATTCACCGTGAAACTGCACTTGTTTTAACAAGTTCAAGCTATTTTTGTAAATAACAAAGATAATGTCATTTATGTCACGTAATGTTTTTGTCGCAAAATACACGCCTTGCTGCTTTTCACAAGTGTGATCTGCCAGTACATTCTTGAGCCGGACTCCACTTTAAAACTATTTTTTATTAGCAAAATCTGAAGTGTCCATTTTCATTACTGCACAGTTGGCCGTCAAAGTCGCCTTCCACAAAGGGTAGAATGTTTGCAAAGCACGTGTTGACTTGGATTCCTTCGCTTCGGAGGGACCGGTAGGGTGAAAGACTAATGAGAGGAGAATGGAGGGAGAATTAAAATCTATGCCTGGTTATATCACGCAACCTCTGACTTCTGTTGTTTACTCACAAGAACAAAACTTAATTTTCTATCTGAATTTGTATTAAATTTTACGAGGTTTAAAGAAGGGATTGAAGAAAAATAATGGAAACAACCAGACAGTTGACCCCCACGCAAGAGCTCTTCAGGTTGTCATGGGACTGTCTGGTGTCCGTCCACCAATTTTTAACTTCAAGTTGTAATTTCAAAATCACATTTAATCTCCAATATTTCCTATTTGTCAAATTTTACTAATCCATTGAAGACAACTATCGCCTCCCAAACTTCCCCCAAAGTCACCCACAACTTTACAAAACACCGCAAAATATAGATATATGGGATGAGTGGAGCGTTTTTGGATTCCTTGAGACGCGAACAAGACGGTTTTAGCTGAGTTCCACAACGGCCCTTCGCGGAGCCCCATACCCATAAAAAAAATCCACAGAAATAGGAAAACAATGAACTTGAGTTTTCATGGTCATCACGGCTAGCGGCATGGCTCGCGGGCGCGTACGTCCGTACGTTTAGCCTGCGAATACAGCCGCCTCTCATTCGCTCCCGCTACGAAGAGCGAATGTAGTAGCGGGAGAGAATGAGAGGCGGCTGTATTCGCAGGCTATTGTTTTAGCGCTCGCCCATTTATTGTGAAGGCCACGAAGTTTGCCAGGACAGATAGCGCCACTTCTCTCTTCAGCAAGAGACGAATAATGACAATCAAAAGACGCTATTTTCAGTTACTGGAAAAGATTAGATTTTATTTGGTGTTCAAATTTTAAATAAGCGCTGCTCTCAAATAAGCACCGCCCTCGAATAAGCACCGCACTTGAGGCGTAAAAAATTTAATTATCGCCGCGGCACTTATTCGACCAAGGTTGGTATATATAGGTATAAAAAAATGTGGTAAAGATATCTCACTGAACTATTAATCGAACGCTTGTTTTATTATCATAGAAAGGGCAGCACACACGTAGCGATTTATTGCCGAAGCGTGTCGTTGCAACAAGTCCATCTTTTAAGGTTTAAAGTCTTAATTTTATCTTTTGTGCGACCTAAGAACAGCTGGGAGAAGTCATACATGTATGACAACATCGGGTGAAGTGAAGTGAAGTGAAGTGAAGTGAATACTTTATTTACCCTCGGTTTGTAGAGTAGCTTTTAACATAGCTAATATCTCTGAGCATTTCAACAGTACAACGGCACAATGGGCAAAGACCAGACCACAACACCGGGAACTCCATGCCCTACTCTTTACGATAAGTGTGTGGGTTCTTTTACGTCCCCTGCTGACCATAACAATCAAGATGCAGGAGACGGGGCCTACGGTTTATCGTCCTTATCCGAGAAGACTAGAATATCTAACCATTTGCAGTTGTTATTGCAAAGGCAGCATATTCTGCTCAGTTATTTTAAGACCTTGAGTGTTGGTCCGGTCTGGGACTCGAACCCGAGACCTCCCGCACGGTAGTCCGGCGATCATCAAAAAGAAATGTACTTGTCTCATGCCGGCTCAACAGATGTTGAAAACTGTTGTTTTCGGGTTGAACCCTTTCCAACCAGGTTTGCTGGTAAATATTCATGACGGCATCCTCGGAGACCCAGGGGCAGTTAGGGCTTGTTTATATGGAGTAGAGTTGTCCCTGGTAGCCTGAGAGAGAGAGTTACCCTCTCCCCCGCGCTATCTTTTACCGAGCGTTTATATCAGAGTTGTCCCTGTCGACCGAGCCTAAACTTGGCCCTGTCGGTTCAAAATACTGGCGAGAGTTATTTTGAAATATCTATTACGGCGGCTTTTTCTAAAATCAGGAACGCTGAAACATCGACGAAGACTATCTTGGACAAATTTACCGCCGACTTCGATGTTGTTTTGGCCGATTGCAGCAATGGCCCGTATGTGTCAACTTGTCCCTGGTAGGCGACGCAAAAATAACCAAATCGTTTATATGGGAAAAAATTGGCTCGTTCCCCAGAGTGACCCTCCACCCAGGGTCACCCTACCTTCAAAGCGAGTGACCCAACACCCAGGGCCACTCTGCCCCCCGAGCCAACTTTGCAATTTCTCATATAAACAGTTTGAAGCTATTTATAAAGAAACATGAAAATCCCTTTCACCCGGGGTGGCTCGGTATGGAGGGTAACCCTCCTCCCAGGGACAACTCTCCCCCATAAAAAAGGGCCCTTAGTGGAGGTGAGGGAAACGCGAAACTGCGGGGAAAAAAATCGGCATAGAAAAGTTGGAGCAATTGAATGGTGTCCCTGAGGAAAGAGTCTTACCAGGCCAGTTCCAAACAACTCTCTGACGAACAGTTTTAAAAATAGTCTTTTTGGTTGGAGGATTAGTTGACACTAGTATAATATTCCTGCAACTTTCTTGTTTTTTGTTGGATTGTTTATTTCTGATTGTCGCTTATATTTAGTTTGCCATATTTAAAAACATACACTTATGTTGGACGCAAGTTACAAGTGTTTCCTCTACAATGGACAACTTCAATACTTGGACTACTTGGGACACTTTTATTTCATAAAAAATCAGCTCATCGCAGTATTTAAATTGACATGCCCTTAAAAATCGCTTATACTTACTATAATTATATTCCTGAGGTGCCAAAAAGAAAATACAACCCTCATCCAGCAGTTTACACATCTTTATCTTTGCTGATGTTTTTTTTAACTATTTTATCTAGATTTTATCTAGAATGCTTAAAAAACAGCTTTTTAAAAGCCAAGTTTGCAACAATTACATTATTTAATTCTAAAACTTACAGAAGAACGTAAGAGCGATTTAAAGCCCTAGCAGTTTCTACACTTTGCAGTGTTTCCACTTCATAATTTTATTCTTACTTTAAAAAAGTGTGCGATTATCTATATCTTTTTTCTCCAAATATATGAAGGGAGATATAATCAAAGTTTCACTTTTCCTTTTTTTATTTACTCCTTCAAAGTTTGATAGGTCCGCCATTTGATAGGCGCAACTTTGCTATGGTAACAGAATAGGTAAAAGCTTTATTACCCGCCTTGGGGGCGAGGCATTTTTCTCATTTATGCCTTAAGAGAGAGGGATGTTTCTAGAGATGTGCATTTTTCAAGTTTTTATTCAGCAGAAGCACATTGCAAAAATGCAGGTGAGTATGTGTGTGAGTATTAAAAATATATATTTTTCTTTTTTGTAGACGGGGGAGACTTGATTAAGAGGTGACGGTGTGAAAAAAGCTTTTACTGTACCTTATCTTATCTCACCTTACCTAAGCATTGCCCATTTCAATTTCATTTGCTGTAGTTACAATGGAGGCACTGCTTCTACATGAACCTGCTCACCTGCTTGACAAACTAACTTACAATGTAAATAGAGCTGAAACTTGACAGTTTCACACCTTCAATGAGTCAAGACATGAATCACTTCATTCATGCTAGGGCGATTCTCAGGGTTTTGGTGAACACAGGCACGTATGAAGTTTTTCAGCGGTAAATTGGCTACAGTTTCTATTTGTTCGCTTATCTCTTCAGGTACTGGCCTCTGCCTGGTGCACATTTCCAAAAGCAGTAAGCCAAAACTGTAGACGTCCGCCTAGAAGAAATAACGAAAGAAGACAGTTAATTGTTAAACAGATCCTTGGCTGATAAAAAGTAACTTTACACGTAGGCAAGTTGTCCCAAGCAGAGCGTTTACAAGGCAGCTAGGATAACTTTTAAAACATTTTTTTTCTTTTATTTTTTTTTTAAAGAAATTAACATGCCTGCAAGTGCTAACCCTATCACCAGGGTTACCCTACCTCCTCAAATACAGTGTCTATGGTGTTTTTCCTAAGAATACAACACAATGATCAGACCTTGCACGATCTTCTGGATATGGTGCAAAGTACATTTAATGCATTAAGAGGCCGATTACATGGCGAATTTTATCCCGGTTTGCCGGGCTGGAATTTTGTTGCGATTGCATGACGAATTTCAGCCCGGGTTAAAACTGAGACTATGTTTACAACAGCGCAAACTTTTTCGGATTCGTGACATTTGGTCGCGTCTCCGGAGATTTTGAGACTACGTTTACACTAGGGGATATTTTTTAGGAGTCCTGACGAATCTGGGATGTTTTCAACACAGTGTGTTACCGGATTCGTTTTCCACTTCATCACCGGTCCAACTAACGTTTCTTGTGGCATCTTTTTCCGTTCTGGACCTCGCTTTGGGCGGCATTTTGTTTATATCGACCGAGCAACAGATCGTTCCAGATTATCGATGTATGTAAACGGCTTAGAATCCAGATACCCTAAATTCGATGAATCCATTTATGACTCCAAAAAACCCTAGTGTTAACGTAGTCTGAAAACTTCGTGTGGCCGCCATTTTGTTTCGTTGAAGACCATTATTGCGCATTCCTAAGCCCACTTTTCAATCCGGGCTGAAATTTGATTGCGATTACATGAGGTTTTCAGCCCGCTTGCCCCGGCTGAAATTTCGAGCTGGAAACCCGGCTGGAAATTTTATCCTGGGCTGAAAATCGAACCAGGCTGTAACTATTTCATGTCAGTTATCGCAAACGTCTTTTTAAATTCGCCATGTAATCGGCCCCTAACTATTACGCAAACAAAACCGGTAAAAAAAACTACTCACTCACTTACCAGTTGTGAGTGCTGTTCAGTTCCTGATTCTGGAGCAGAGTATATTGGTGTTCCTTGATTTGGCGTCATAACACGTCGAAGAAAATTTGCAGCTCCAAAGTCAGAGACCTTGGCTATCCAAGAGTCATTCTGTCTCTTAAGCAGAATGTTATCACTTTTAATGTCCCGGTGCACAATAGGAGGTTGATTACAATGCAGATAGTTTAAACCGCTGGCCACGTCTAAAGCAATAGATTGTATTTCCTGTGAGTTTAAACTGCGTTCGTTTAAGAGGTCTCTCAGATTACAGTCGAGTAATTCTGTGACAAATAAAGGATTTTCATCGCCAGACGTTGCCCCAATAAATTGTAAAAGGTTAGGGTGGCGACAACGGGATGCAATTTCCATTTCACGTTCAAACAGTCCACGATTGTGAAATGACAGAATCAGGTTGTGAAGCTGCTTAACAGCAACAGGAGAACCACGGAATGTTCCTTTGCAAACATTTCCATAGGATCCCCTACCCAAAACATTGTCGCTTAAAACAATTTGATTACGCTGAATGATCCAGCTGCGTGGTTCAGGTTGTTGGTGACGGGCACAGTTCTCTTCTGCTACTCTTTGTATTTGTTGAACTTGTTGTTGAACATGTTGTATGCACTGCTGTTCAAAATTTGCTTTTTCTTGTTGAACATTTGCTCTTTCCTGCAGTACACACATTTCAACCTGTTTCATAGTTTGCTCATGTCCATGTCGGAGCTCACTTTCTCGGGTCAATTCCTTTTTAGTTGAATCATGCCTGATCCTTTCTAAATCCAGCTGTTGCTCAAGTTCCATCACTCTTTCCTCCAGATGATTTTTCTGCTGTTGTTCGTTTTCCAATGATTCCTCCAAAATTTTTCGGACTTGTCGCTCTTCTGCTACAGTTTCGTGTGATTTGTTCAACTGTTCAACAAGTATGGCCTGGTCACTGTCTTTTGCCTGCAACATACCATAAAAAATACACACTTTATTACATGGACTGGACTGCAGGTAGTGATTGCTCATCTAGGCAGAGGTAAAGAAAGACATATTTTATTTTTATTTTCATTATTTTAATTCGGTCTACATAGTGATTCTCAGATTTGGTTGGCGTCTCATGCCATACATCTGTAGTTTTACAATGAACACCTATGTGAATTTCTAATCTCGAGCTTTTGAAATAAAAAGTTTCCAGAGGTGGATGATCTTGTATTATCCAAATGAATGTTGACTGTTTTCATAGTTAGTAGAGGTGACTGGTTAGGAAAACCGGCACACTTCAAAGGGCAAAACAATAGCGCGGCCGCCGATGTTGAACCGACCCATCACGTGACTCCGACCGTGCACAGTTTCATTCAAGATGGCGGACAGTGCAGCCGATTTGTTTGTTTTGGGAGAAGACTTAGAGGCAATTATAGGAATTGTAAAGGAGATGAAGATATAGAAGAGCAAATTTCGGTCGCAGTTGGTAATGTAAGTATAAAGATTGTAATTTTGAGCCGTACTTTTGCACTGCCAAGCTTAAATTTGTTTCACTTTGGCTGCACGATCGCGACTCGTATAACCTATGTCAACAAACGGAATCCAAGCAACTCTTGCCTAAAATCTAAACCTATTTATTGCCTTTTCGTCGACATAAATTTTCTCTGGGATCCCTATGAATCAAGAAATGCTTAAATGAAAGCTTGGTGTCGAAGTTCAAGCGGTCTGGGTCATAGCAACATGTTTATATTCGGTTCGAGTGTTAAAATTTGTAGCAGATAATTTCTTTACGATACTCCAGTGAGTCGCGGAAAGCTTTCCAGAAAATCCAGCTGCTAAATTTTATGTTCTTCGAAAAGTTATTAATGTAATCGTTTTTGGTGATATTTTCGTAGGTTGAGCACCACGAAATTGTTTGCAATGCCTGTGGAAAAAAGTATAAAACAAGAGGAAGTTACGAGAGACACAAGGCTGCAAAACACAACAGAGAACAGCAGCAACATTTAAGCCCGAACCTTCTTGCAATGTGTTAGAAAGTAAAATGTTTGCTGCATATTTAAGGAATGAGTTGAGCAGATATTTGTACCAACAGCTTGAAGAAGGGGGCAATTAGTTCTCACAAGGCAATTATTGATAGTGACATCATTGCCAACTATAACTCAATTATATCAAGTGCAGAACTTGAACCAGACTGCCATGTTTGCAAGAATGTCTTGCATGGAATTGTGAGCTTGTATGTATTTGTGCGCTCGTTCGCTTTTGTCAAGGATATAGTTCATCGCTATAAGATCAAGGCAAAGCATACTAAAGCGAAGGCGCTTCGCAATAAAATCAGTAGAAGTTGTAACGAGAACGAACAACAAAGAGGTGACTGAGACTGTTGTTAATGCATATTGTTTTGTTTTTATTTGATGAGTACCCCTATTCACAGTACATGTACATGTTACCTGTGAGAACAATTTTAATTTTCATGCTTATATCAGAACTATAAACTCTTAAAGGTCAAATTATACTCCTTGTCATTTACTCTAAATAATTGTAATCAAACTTTTATTCCATTTTTATGTTATAAAAATAAAAAAAAAAACTCAATTTGAAAATTGAAATGCCAGCTATCACTTTTTACTCGTAACCCTGGAGTAGCTCTGCAAGAGGGATGCTTTACATTTTTACCTGATCACTAAACAATAAAGACCCATGATCAATATTTTTTTTTTTCAGTAAAAGCAGGAAAAAATGTATTTGTACTTTCAATGAACCGTCCCATTAGTAAAGTCTCATTGCCTGATAGGTGAAACAGATGCATTGATTATACAAGGAGAAACTTGAATTTGAACAATCTTGGGAGTTTGAAGAGTCAAAATAAACAATTTTTTTCCTATTGCAAAAAGCACTACAAAATTTCTTCCGCAACCATGATATGAGTTACCGGTAACTCTGTTCCTATATTACATAATGTACATGTACACTAGATGCCATGCGGTTGATGGCCTACTTCAAAAGGCCAAAGAGGCAGTTAAGTTTTTACCTTATCCCAACATTAAAGCCCCATGATCAACATAAAAATTCTCCTTAGTGTTATCTATGCATTTCTTGCAATAATTTAGGAGAATTAATTTCAACTTTCAATACACATACCAAATATCATTGTCATTTCAAGGAGAAATTTGATTTTGATCAATCTTAGGACTTAAAGGGTTGTATGAAATTTGAACTAAAAGCAAAAACCTTTTCTTGTATAAAAAAGCAAAATGAAATTTCTTTCTTCAACTGTGAGCTATAATACATAATGTATAGTTCATGCTTTGTGGTAAAAGGCCTACTATGAATGGCCAAATAAAATAACTGCTATATGAAAGTAATGGCACTAACACAGTTGTGACTTAATTTGCTTTCTGCTTTTTCGGCATGGTAACTTCAGATCAGTGACCTGTTCCCAAGCTCGTGTTTTGTCCTTTCGACCTTTAGTGTTGCCACTCTGACAGGACACTGTCCTCTGAATTCTAATTGTGTTACTGTTGTAGCCAAATGTTCTTATATCGGGATTGTCGCTGCGCCTACCCAGTTTGCGCTGGCTTCCAAAATACTCTTCCACTGGATCCTGGCAGAACCGCTCAGTTAGGACAAATTCCATTCCTTCATTCAGCAGAAATTTTGTTACCTCCACAACAGAGTGGACAGTAATCTCAAAACCTTCGTGCGTCTGCCACGAGAGAAACATTCGGTTCCTGGCATTCTGTGTGAAGTTACCAGGTCTGTTGTCGACACTCTCCTTCCAAGTCTTCAGGTAGTCCAAGAATTTCATTAACCATGCAAATCTAGAAAATAAAAGCAAAACCATAAATCATCTTAAACATGACTAAAATATAAAAATGTCTGCACTGGTTTTGGACTACTACACTTAGTGATTGGTTAAAAACTCTTGCATCACTTTCTCAGCCAATCAGAAATAAAATCAAAACCAATCAATTTGCTTTGAGTTTACTGGATTGTCTGAGTTCTTTGTGATTGGCTAAAGTGACTACTTTGGTTTTGGTTTTATGACACTCAATTGAAAACTGCTCAATGTACCAATAGTAATCATGTTTTTTTTTTAGAATACTACATTTTCTTCTGATAACAACAGAATCAACCCCTCTAAACATAAGTCCTTACTGGAACAAAGCACAGAGTAAAAAAATTAAATGACTTTACACCCAAGGCTAACAATGTTATTTTCACAAAAAAATATTAAGTTGTAAAGTCAAAACGCACCTTTCATCATCAACAGAGGTGTAAGGAGCTACGAAAGGCTTGCGCTTTCTTTGATGTTCAGTTGTGCTTCTCACGTTGAGACAGTCAAAGAAGCCATCGACCATTTCACAAAGCTTGGCAGTAGCTGCTGCCTCTGGAGGTCCAAATGACTTTAGAACTGCAGCGACTGAGGCACTCAAGACTTGCGCAGCAAGATTGACCCGCATGACAGAATATGGAGTCAGGTTCACATGATCATATGTCAGCCTAGGCAACAGCTTCAAGCCATTGTCCACATCCTGATAAAACATCTGTGTGATGTGCTGCCACAGTACATACTGACCATCATTCCACATATACCGAGTGCATTTCCCAGAACCTGAGTGCATGAGACAGTTCCGTGTTGTTTTGACTAGGTGCGGCGCATCAGAGAGGAAGTAAACAAAGCGATGAGGTGCAAAAATGTTAACTGCACGATAACACACGTCAGTGCCTGCATCTCCATCAAGGGGTTTGTGAAGGCGGTAAAACCTCCTATTTGGTGAAGCACCATCAGATGTGGCAGCAATGACCCACAGATTGCAACTAGTTTCTAATATACAAACAGCTTCCCAAAACAAGGGCATTAGTTGTGCAGAGGTAACACCAGTTGTGGCAAAATGTGCAAGGCAGAACTTGAGGTTAGTGCAAACGCCACGAACCAGAAAGGCAAGAGCATGTGTTGCAATTTCATTGACATTTTCCAAAACAGCATAGTTCAGTTCCAAGTCTCCAAGATCAGTAAAACCGATCAGTTCTCCTGTTATCTTGTCCAAAACAAGGTTTGACATGACTTTCATCTCGTCAAACAAAAGAACCACATATCTTTGAACATCAAAGTATGTGTCAGTTAAGGAGTTCAACTCCTGAACAATTTCCTCTTGGAATCCACGTTGTGGCCGAATGGCATTTCGATAATCTTTCAGTCGTCGCTGACTTGGGAGTACCAACACTTTACTATTTCTAAGCTCTTCGTAGCATGAAGGTGACTTTGCAGCAAGTGAAAGACAAAACCTGATGATCATTGGATGGTATCGCACCCCAGTACGACTGCTGGAGAAAAGTTTCTTCTGTTGCTGCCAGAAAAGGCTCATGAAAGGAGTGATGTTGTCATCAGCCTCATTGAGGATTTTAGTGAAGTCGTTGCTAAGTTCATGATCGACTTCAATGTTTGTTTTGACAATTGCCGCTCGCATTTCATTTAGCTCTCGCTCAAGTTCGGCACATTTCAGTCTTTGTTGTTGTAATGTCAGTTTAATTCTTTCCGGATCAGTTTTTGATACTGGTGCCTTGACACTTGCAGGTTTGGAGAGCCGCCTTTCCTTTGCTTTTATGGGCTTTCTTGAGGAAACCAGGTACTCCAAACATTGTGGGCATGCATCTTCCCCAACTTCTTTTTCGCACATGAGATGGCAGCCCTTTGACCGCCAGAAACCTTTGTTGGGAAACTGTTCACCATGCTCACATACCTGAAGTGAGTCTTCATTTATGGGAATTACGTGATGAAACAGCTGGCTTGTTAATTCACTGGCTTCCACTCCACAGCAAAGTTTATAGCACTCCAGCTCTTTAACAATTTCACATACTGAAATGTTTCTGACTGAACGCCGGTGAGTAACATAGAGGGGATGATCTTCAGGAAGATAACAACCAAAAGCTTTCACAGTGTATGCAAGACTGTCATCGATCATAATTTCTACTTCTGGGAGAAGGAAAGGTTCTACAGTCTTTTTCATAATAAGTCTGTCTGCCATTGTTTTAAATTTCCAACCTTTCAGGGTTTTCAAGCCAGTGATTCGCTGGCACAATTCACTAAACGACTTGTAACATGCCTTGGGTTGTTGATCGTGCTCCTTGACAACCGATCGAGCAGGTCTTGGTGTAGGCTTTGCAGCCTCGTGACTTTTCCTTGGCATGTTTAATCTTGGGATGGCGCCGAATCGTGGTTTCTTCTTCGTCATTTTCGCCGTTTGAACTGCATTTGGAAATAAAGTAGAACACAAATAAGAAAGATGAAAATTAACATTCAAGAAAATTTCACAGAGATTGTAAACAAAACCATATGGCAAGCGAGAGCATATCTTCAATTTCTACTGTATATCGTAGCCGTACTTACATATTTCGAAATCTTCAACGTCGAAGTGTTTTTCACAGGTAAACACCTTGTCATTTTCGATCCTTTTTCGAAATTCATGGTCGATCTCACGCGTCTTTGTGATCTCACTCAACCAATCGTCCCGCCATTTCTTGTGTGCCTCGTCCTTCGCCGCGGGCAACTTCCAAATACCGATCCCTTTCGTTCTTCTACAACTCCCACAGCCAAATACAGCACAGTTATCTCCGGGCATGACGACTAATTAACAATATAGCTATAACATTTATCGAATCGAGACTAATCTAAGCTAAAAATCCGGCGAAATACAGCGTAATTCTCCGCACATTCACGTAACTCCGATCGCCATGTTGATTTTCTTGTGCACGGTCAAGATCACGTGACTAAGGGAAAACCATAACAAAGACATCGGCCTTTGATGTAAACCGCGTTTCCTAACCAGTCACCTCTACTAACTATGCTGTTTTCTAAAATCAATTCACAACAAGCACAGATTTCTATTCTTCCAGACTATTTGTAAACAGTTACAGTTTTTTTTTGTCATAGCATACAGAAGAAAATGCTATGGTTGATAACTAATAATGATGTTCACGTCTTCTATTTTTGTAGTTGGTGTCACTAATCTACATCCTTGCACAATGATATCTTGTGATGTAGTTTAGATGTATTGTAGGTGTTGCATAATTAGCCAGTGAACAGGCTCCCGAGTGGGGTTTTCACGAGCGAAGTGAGCGGTGAACGCGAGCGAAGCAAGCGGAAGAGCGGGGCCTGATGGGGAGTAAGGTATTGGGTGTTTTTTTTTGGTTTTGGCTGCTATGGTAAGTTGGGACATACCACTAATACTTGTTGTAGATGGCGACACTGACCCTGACATTGAGCACTTCTTGCCTTCTCCGTCTGCAAATTACATGTAATAAGTTAATGTTAGTGTGCATGGCAATTGCAGCCTCAATTTAGGAATAATTAGAAATTTTCCCCCTACATTAACCAATCATTGATCATTATAATGTACAAAATACATGTAATTAGCACTTAAAGTATTCTGTATATTTGCATGTGTATACATGTACATAAAAATTATAATAATTCCTCGCAAAGCAAGGCTGAAGGCCTTGTAGATTTGTCTGCACAAGAGATCAAGTGGAACCAAGTTTAGTGTAAAGCATTTATTTATGGCAAATAAAATGATGATGATGATGGCGATGTTGTGTGGCCACATCACATCACCAGCATGCTTGTGACCTAATGGTATAGGCCCTCATCTTTGAATCTGATGAACATTAAGTTTATTGGCCAAGACTCTCACTGGTACATACATGTAGTGTCAAAGAGACTCTCCAAATAAGACTTTATCCTAATACATTGTCAGTAATGGTATTACCTTGCACAATTTGTTCTTTGAGGTTGCTACAGTGTGACTAATTGAAACAGGCCACTTAGAACAAAGTTAACTAATCAAAACGTTAATTGAGAAAAATGGATGGCAATTGTTTTGTAAATAAACCAATTATGTTGAAGAATACAGACAATAGTTCTGGAACAAAATTAAAAACCCCACAAAGAGGATGCAGATCTCTCGGGAAAATTTGAAATTGTTTGAATAAGTTAGTGTTCATCCTAAATTTGGAGAGGTTTTCAATGGTTTTTTAATAGTTTGGCAGTCACAAAACATGTTTTCAGGCTCTGTTTTTCCGAGTAAAATAAATAGAGCAGGGATGGCGCAGTGGTGAGAGTGCTCACCTCACACCAATCTGGCCCGTGTTCAATTCCTGGACCCTGCATCATGTGTGGGTTGAGTTTGTTGTTAGTTCTTGTCCTTGCTCCGAGGGTTCTTACCTGGGTTCCCCCTTTTTCCTCCCTCCACAAAAACAAACACTGCTAAACACTACTGCAATCAGTGGGATTGGAAGAGCCATCGGTCGCAAAGCGTCATCGGTGGAGACTTTTAAAAGTCAATTGAAGACTTTCCTTTTTAAGAAAGCATTTCGCATTTAAGTGTTTTAACTTTTTAATCACACTGTTTCTAGTTTGATTTGTATGTAGGTTCATTCTAATTTTTATATTTTTATATTATTTTTACATATTGTAAACAGCGCTTTAGAATATTTATAGTTTTAGCGCTATATAAATGTATAAATTGTTATTATTATTATTATTAATGTGGATAATGACACTGTAAATTCCAATTTATTTATTATTTATTTATTACTTTACTGCAAAGGATGGTATAGCAGAGTGTATATAGTATAGTGGAGTTGGTAGTAAAACAGGCTTTTATTTGATTTTACTTGTTTTTTTTGTTGTTTTTTTTTACTTGTTTACAAAATGTGTTGTAGAACTGTTGACAAGAAGCTTTAACATCTTTGGTCTGTTTACGAAAATAATATTTTGATTGGTCAATTTTCCTCCTATTGGCCTGCTTCAAGTACAAACCTATGTGTATGTGTATGTTTACATGTGTACATGTAGCACAGTGCAGCTCAACACATATGCGTACCTCTAATTCCTGCTCTAACTCCTGTACTCTGACTTTAAGTCTATCAATGTATTTCCTCAGCTTCTACATGAAGAATAAGTGTTAAGTAGAGAAAAAAATTAAAATACTGGTGCAGTCCTGAGAAGGCAGACTGCTGCAAGCAGTTATAATATGCACATGTACATGCACTACATGTTTATTAATAAGTAGTAATAAGTTATCAGTCAAGAAATAACAGTGTGAGGAACATTTCTTTACTTTTCATCTATCCCCATTTCACTTTACATCTTTCTGCAGTTCAAATATGAATTCTTTCAAATACAGTTGAACTTGTCATTTTGAACTGTCAAGGGAAATAAAAAATAGTTCAAAATAATGGGAGTTTGAAATAGCTGACAGTAAATGACTGAAGGGCAAATCCAAGGGAAACAGGTTTTAGGTCGCAATAATGGGAATTTAAAATAATGGGGTTCAAATTAGCGGGATCTAACTGTACTTTGTCTCAGTAGTAAGTATGGAATTTGTTGCTCAAAATACAGTAATTCAAGCATCAATTTCTTTGTCAATACAAAATTTTATCTCCAAATGAATAGACCTGCTATCCTCGAGTAAGGCAAAAAGTACAATACAGGTTAGATACCTGCTGCGAGTTATCTATAGTTCCACAGGCGTTTTCAGGAGACCAGTCATTATGGCTAGATGGTTGTTTAGGTGGTAGCCGTTCACGCCCTGTCACCATGGTCCCTGCTGGAGATGGCTGAAAACCTGTTGCAGCATTATTTCTGCCAGTAGCCTCCAAGCCACCGGTCACACTAGCATTAGATAACAAGCCTACAAAGAAAGAAGTCACGTTTTACTCACTGACTTATAGTAGCCATTGTACCCGGTACATGTAACTCTATCACTGTCCAAAAAATTTCAGTGATGGTGTATTGATCAAATTGAAGTTAACTTTATGTCTTTGCAGTCATTCAAAGCAATCACAGGAATTGTACTGCCAAATAATACATTGACTGCTGCACCAGCAGAATTGTTTTGTTTTTCTTGAGAATTACTATCAACCTAGTAAATGGCCCAGCTCACCACCAGTCTCCTGTAGCTTTGTTGGTTATTTAGAGTGCCCAACCAGTATCTGGGAGGTTGTGGGTTCAATTCCCGATGGGGACTCAGATTTTTTACTTTGTCCTGGGATGCTCCTGTCATTGTTGAACAATTCATCTTCAACAAAAATGTACTTTTCAGGCACTGTGAGTGAAACGTTATATGAGCTATTGTAAGATGAAAACAAGCTCTGGCACGCACTTCGTTTACAAAAGTTGTGTGTTGTGTGTTTCAGTGCTGGAGAAGGAGGGTGTCTGCAACAACGGAGGGAATCTGCAAATACGATACTGTACAGATATAAATATATAAATTCAAAAACAATTCGAAACTTGCCTGTACTAGCACTGTTTTGAGGGCTTTTCTGAGGAAAAACTTTGCGTGTTATATCCACATACGCCAGATCTCTGAGAAGATCCTTCAAGTCATCTAAAGACAGAGGTCCTTTCTCTTGTTCAAATCTTGCAAAAAGCTCACGAACTGTTGTGACTCCTGTTGTATCAATTTTGTCCCTCCATAAATCATCGAGTTTCTCAACCGCGAATTCTTCATTTTCGAGATGCTGTAAAACTTCCTCCTTTTTCTCTGCAAAGTAAAAAGTTAATGTGCAATCTTTATAACTCTTGCTGCAAATGAGGCCAGATCAGTACCATTCGTAGCCAAGAGTCAGGCCAGACATTACAACTAACCAAGTACAACTGAAGGAGCGAGTGCAAGAGTAACACTTCGAATTTCAACTCAATTTAAAATTGTCACAAACAACTCCAGATTTCGCATGCAAGTTTGTTTGCGTGTGCTAAACACTGTCTTGTGTTTAATTTCACTGGTCTTCTTTCGTTAGAGTTTCGGGTTAGAGTTTCAAGTTACAGTTACAGGCTTAGCCCTAACGCAAAAGCTCAATCCTAACGCAAAAGCTTAACCCTAGCGAAAAAGCTTAACCCTAGCGAAAAAGCTTAACCCTAGTGAAAAAGCTTAACCCTAACCCCAAGGGTTAGGGTTAAGGTTTGATGCTAGGGTTATCATTTCAAATTTAGGGTTAGCTCAACCCTTACGAAAAAGCTAACCCCAAGGCTAAGGATTAGGGTTCGCGTTTCAAGTTAAGTTTAGGATCAGAGTCAGCCTTACCCTTAGATCGTGCTTTTCTTGCAGTAAGCTTTTATGCCAGTTTGCTTGTAGTTGTTTCGGGCAAGACTATTTTGATATATTCTTACCGTTAGCTGGAATTTGAGGCGAAAGTGAAATAAAGATTGATTGTTATGATAGACTGATTGGTCTACCGAGTTTTTGACGGCATGGTTTATGGGCCCCTCTCGCCTTAAAACAACTGCAATAGCCTGGCCGCGCTGCAAAACCCCTATGACACTGTTATGAGGGTTGCCAATATTGCAATTGCCTTTATTTTAGTTTTGTCGGTAAATCATTGCAGGCACACTCAGTCAACTTTTGGGTTAGCCTGCAATCAGACCCTCTTCTATTACTGTGGCAGGAGGTCAGTTAAAAAAAAGACTTCCAAATAAATTTTCTGCCAAATCGGGGTGCAGCCTATACACGGTATACTACCGAATTAGGTAGTGAGACTGTTTTTTCGGAGCCGCACGAAACAGTTGCCGTTGGCGTCAAAGACGTGTGTTTTGGGTCATGTGGGTTACAGCTGTCAAATGAAAAGGTAAACGCACCTGAGCACATTCCTTAGAGCTCGTTAAAACAATGAAAACACTTCTGATTGGTCGATCCGTGCGTCGGGATGGTTGTCCTGGCCCCTGGGGAATTGAATGTCTGTGCTTTATGCAAATCAAAGATTGTGCATGCAATCGTAATATGTGCAGTGTTTGGCTGTATTTCACTTAAATAAGCATGTTTAATGTATAACGATGGTTAACAACAGAGAATGATTCCAAAACAGCACTCATTACAATTACGTGACATGACCTGAATTTGCATAAAACCGCAGACATGTCTAGTCTCCGGTGAATGAATTAACGGTCGATTGATCGCAGGTTATACAACGAGCAAAGGAATGTGCTCACGTGTGTTTACCTTTTCATTTGACAGCTGTAACCCACGTGACCCAAAACACACGTCTTTGACGCCAACGGCAACTGTTTCGTGCGGCTCCGAAAAAACTAGACTGTTCACAGCCCTCTATTTTGGGGGGCGGGGCACGAAAAAAATAGAGGGGCTGTAGACATCTTTGCAAATATTGAATTTCCCGTTTCTCCAGAAACGGAAAATTCCCATTGGTTGAAAGGCGGCAAAAGTGTCATCACCTGGACAACGGCCGATCATGATTGCTTGCAGGCGGCGTCTTGCGGTTTGCTCGAGTTGTCATCAATATTGACATGCTGTGATTTGCGATGAATCGATTATTGGAACGTTTGTTGAAGAAACTTCCAAATGTTTCGTCGCTCAAAGACGAGGAGAAAGAGGCTGTTCGCCAGCTTCTTTGTTCGAAGGACGTAGTTGTAATTTTACCGACTGGCTTCGGCATAACTTTTGCCTCGCCGACGACGTGTGAGGCGAACGTGACATTCTTTTAGCCTGCAGAACAGGCGGTTTATTTTGCGGGTCGAAGTGCGAAGTGCTAGGTTTTAAGGACGGTGCCTCCTATAATATTGCTACTGCGCACTTGTTCTGCGCATCACGCAATGCATCGATCACACTGGGCACACGCGCTTTTGATTAATTTGCTCGCTCAAAATGACGAATTCAACTACGCGACCAAGCGCGCGATTAAAAAGCAAGAAAGATTTCCCTGCGACGAAATCCAGTTTATGGACATATACTAAGCCAGGAACAGCGGAAAAGCAACATATCAGTAACCATTGACCGCTAACCACTGAAAATGGCTCACATTAACAGTTAAAAACAAATCGCTAAGCGCTAAAAGGTAACCCGCAAACTGCTAACTACAAATGGCGTAGTGCACGCGCGAGATGCAAATATTCGACTCGCTAGGGAGGGGATAGGAAAAATGTAACAGACCCCAAAATTGATTCCATATAACCTGAAAACAACTGGTATAACTTTTAAAAACGCGTGGTGACCCCTACTTTTTATTTTATAAAGTGTAAGTGGTAAGTCTATAGAGCACACGTTCAATTTTTCATTAAGTGAAAAAAATATTTAGGCCGATTTTCTGGCCGTGCAAGTGAGATCTGCTAGATTCAAAAATGGCTCAAACGCAATTATTTTGGTAACAGAAACGTGGATAACGCAGTTCCGAAGACATTATTTGTTAGTTATTTTAAAGATTGTTATATTTAATGTTACTAATGTTGCTTTTGTTCACGAAAAACCAATTTCAAATGGAATTTGCAAGGAAATTGTATTTAGTTTTACTTTATTTTAAAATGCCACGTCAGCACTTTTTTCCAGATTTCAAACCTAATTATCTCGAAAATTTGCGTGGCTACCCCCAATTTTCTTTTTGAATTTTAGTAGCTCTTTGTAACATCTACATTTCTTGCATAGTCATCTGCCGGGCAAAAATATCTTGTTATTAGTAGGCACCGTCCTTAATTAAGCGGGTCGCGCAACCTCCCAATAAACCCGGCAAAAATAAACCGCCTGTTCTGCAGGCTACATTCTTTTGAATCGCTCTTCACGATCAACTTAATTTGTAGAAGATTCTACGCCAACTATCGGTCGAGACTGTCAGAGATGACCTAACACCCTCTAATGTCACTGCCAAAATCGCTCGCGAACATTTTGTTTTGAAAGTTCTTAAACCCCCCAAATATAGAACTAGAACTAGTCGGAAAAAACTTATCCCCGAAAGCTATCTACCAATTGCCTTTTAGAGTCACGGTAGAAAACAAACTTAGATGTTTCCAATATAAAATCATTCATGGCATCCTTCCCACAAACAAACGTCTTTTTAAAATGGGACTGAAAACGTCACCTCACTGCGAGCGCTGCAATTTTCCCGACGAAACTTTAGCTCATCTTTTGTATGAATGCCCCATTACGCAAAATTTTTGGCGTGAAATTGCTATTTGGTGGAACGAGAAACGATTGGAGAATGTTTCTTTAAACGTGACAGATATTCTGTAGGGCTACAAACCAGACTGTACTAAGTTCTACGCCTTTAACCATGTTCTAATCATCGGAAAATATCACATCTTTCAAGCTTGGTTGGATAATAGCCCCCCAAGCTTTAAAATTTTTTATCTCGTTCTCAAAGACAAAATCCTTTGTGAAAGCAGAATCGCTTTTAAAAACAACACCTTGTCGAAATTTAGATCCAAATGGGCAACATTAAGCGCTCTTCCGCTTCAAAATGTTTCCACTTAGAATGTGCCACCCGCCTTTTTTTTCCTACTTTCTTCCTTTTTTCCCCTTGTTTCCACTAAAAATTGTATTTAGAACATTATGTTGTAAACCAACTTTGTACTTGTACTTATATGTAGTGAAATTGTGTAAATTTTTCTTTGTATTATCAATATTGTATTTTTTTTCTTTTCGTCTTCTTTTTTAATAATTAATATTGTAAAGTCTACTAATTTCTCTTCAATAAAAAAAAAAAAATTAAAAAAAAAAAAAAAAACTATCGGTCGCGCTAGAGATTTCTTTATAAATTCAATATTGCTTGCTGCACTTCCAGCTTTTTCCGGCCAAGACGTCTGCCAACTTTCGCCGGAAAACACCTTCGCGTTTTGGCTCGAAAAATAAATTTTCCGTAGAGATGTACGATGTCTTGCCGAAGTTCCCCAAGCGAATCGTGAATGAGTACCCGCATATTCTGCAAAAATCGGAGGGACCGCTCGATTTCGGCTTTCTGCCTCTTTTTACCGGTTTTTGGGGGTTGAAGAAGTCGTCTCTGACGACATCCTCAACACCGAAATAAAAACTAACGTGTTGTTGTCACCACACGTGTAGTTGTTTTGTAAAGCGACACTTGTAATCAATTAAACAAGCACTTAACCGCTCAAATTTTATTGGTCCGATTTAATTGAAAGGTCAAGAGCCGGAGTTGTAAATTACAAGGCGATGACAATGGGAGGAGTCTAATACTTCCACTTTTATTCAACGATGTCTACAGCCTCTCTATTTTTTTTCGCTCGCTTCCCCCCCCCCCCTCCCCCTACGCGCTTGCGCTCGCTCGCCTAGTTTGCTTTTTTGCGTTGAAAAATCGAGAGGCTGTGGACAGTCTACGAAAAAACAGTCTACCTAATTCGGTAGTAACTTCAATCTTCATATGTTTAATTCGAAACCCATCTAAAATTTTCACACTATTCTTTGCACAACACACGTGTATAGACTTGGGCCGATGTGTGGCTTTAATATTCTAGTTAATTGCAGTTGAAATGAATGTTTGCAAGCAAGTTTGGAAGCCTGAAAGCATCAGTTTGATCCATGCACCCCACTGAGTCGTTAAGTCATTCAAGCTTAATGGAGCGAGATGCTTGTGGCTCCCACTGGGTCTTTAATGTTTATTTTGATTGTCTAATGTAACGCAATGGACCTGTATGCCTTTCTTGTCTTGAAAGGACAATGATTACAATGGCCCTTTAGGTATAAATGTTGCAACACTGTCTACCTTATACTATATACAAGGCTTAAAAGAGTTAAAAAATGGTAAAATTAAAATGAAACCAAACGTTTTCAGCTGTTTGCCATCATCAGGCTTATTCTTACTAATTTCGCGATAATTCGAGAGCCGAATTTCACGAGTACACCAGTAAATTTTCATGATTGCAAGAAAAATAAGGGGAATTAAATTTTGCAATTTTGTCGGTTTTTTATGGATCAGTCGTCAAAGAGTAAGGAACCCCTTAAAATACACAAAGTTCTGGCTCAATGTAACCACAAGGAGACTGCAAATGGAAACTTTAGTGACAGTACTAAAGAGGTTTTGAACTAATTTACAAGCTCGAAACAGTAGTCAGAGTAAGGGTGCTAGTCAAAAACAAGATGGAAATATATTTTAAAAGGTAGATGGTTGCAGCTCCAACCATTTAAATTTTTTTATTGTTTTGATGTAAAATATGGTATTAATTTTTGTGTGTTTAAATTTCGCCTAATATTTTTTTCGCACATACTAAATTTCGCGATTATTTGAAATCGCAAAAATTAGTAATAATAAGGTAGCACAATAAATTATATCATGCATTTTGTATGCGACATTAACAGGAATTGATGAACATTACTCCCTGAATTGCACTCTACTCAGTCTAATTTATTACTGTATAATTTTTACTAATCATCACCAACTACATGAAAAAGACAATACTGGACAACAAGTAAATACCAAGTTACTATTATTTACTTACCATTAGCCATGATAATGCAGTAAACTTTAGTTCTGTCAATTGTAGTAGTAAACCTTTATTTCAACAGGGTGACTGCATCAGCTTCTACAATAAAACTGTTATCAATAGAGGCCCTAGTAAAAAGTAAAAAAGTAAAAAGTCACAAAATGCCTTACAGTGTACATGTACCTAAAATGGACGTTAAAAATATTAAAATATATACATGTATGAATAATAAGATTTATGCTAAAATTATGTAGCATGTGTATAAAATCGAAAGATTTAAAATTTGCTTATTATTTTGTAAACAGTCATCAAAGATTCTTTCTTTATGCAGGTTGGAGTTTTGTCTTTGGTTTCTTGTGTTCAAGTTCTTGGTAAAGCATCTGTGTTCCATATTGTTGTTTATAATTTGTACACAAAATGAGGATAGTTATCCCGGGGGTGGGGAATTGTCTCTTTCCGTGTGCCCTGGGGTGGTGAATTGACTGCCAAAACATTAAATCAAAGTGGCTCTGAACTCGGAAAATAAATTATGAAACAAGAATGAAAAACCACAATCTTTTACAAACAACGATTTGCCAAAAGAAATCATTTTGAGCTTTCCAATGTTAAGTTCACTCCACTCAGCTCATAACATCCGAAGAAAGACAAAAAAAGTAAAGAATCATATCGAGATAAACTAATGATAAAGCCAGGATTCGAGCCAGGATTTGAGCCAGGATCTGAGCTAGAATCAGAGCTATGATCCACCCTTTTTTCAGATAAAATCCTAACCCTATTATAAGAGCTAACCGCAAGCAACCAAAGCTAAAGTAGGCTAACCGTAGTGCTATTTAGGCTTAGAACCAGAGTGCTAGTTAGGCTAACCGAACATTCGCTATTTAGGCTAACCAGAGTGCTAGTTAGGCTAACCAAACGCTATTTAGGCTAACCGGAGTGCCATATATTCAGGCTAAACGGAGCGCTTAATAGTTGGTCCCATTCTTAATTATCCTTGCTCACATCCAAGCTCGGATCCTAGCTCGAATCCTGGCTCGGATCCTGGCTCAAATCCTGGCTCGGATCCTAGCTCGAATCCTGGCTCGAATCCTGGCGCGGATCCTGGCTCAAATCCTGGCTCGGATCTTAGCTCGAATCCTGGCTCGAATATTGGGTTCGGATCCTGGCTCAAATCCTGGCTCGGATCCTGGCTCAAATCCTGGCTCGAAGTTTAGGTATCCTCAATCACATCAACACTTCGGCGAAAGTTTGCCTGACTACGTCATTCAGACTTTCCCAAGCTTTAGTTTATAAATGATTGCGTACGTCAGTGTTCTGTGAGAAGGCCAAACTCGGAATTTTCCGAGTACAAATGACAAATCCAGGTCAAATTGAACCATGCACAAGTGCTGCACGGACACAAAATGCTACACTGCAGTCCAGAACACAAACAACGAAACGTCGTGTACGACAACTGTGAAATAATCTTTTTGAGTTCACAAGCTTACTATTAATAGTGTATTCTGATTACACATAAGCAGAAGCTTTACGTTAAGAATTTAAGAAATATAGCTTTCACCAGATAGCTGCAGATACACACGTGCAAACGAATTCGAAGCGATCGGCGATGCTCGATCGGAGGCTGATCGCATTCTGCATTCTTGAAGTTAAACCTACTTTTATCTTGAACGAGTCTGTAACAGTAATTCTAAGATCAAGATGACTGAACAGGAGAATAACTATGCACAAACCTACAAGCTTGTTAAGGCTTCGTGAAGACCTTCGTGAATTGATTTTCCTCTTCCCCTTGAGATTTACTACGTCGCTGTCGTCAGTCGCTGTGATGCGTCCCGGAATGCGCCTGAGCTTGACAGGGCTGAATAACGTCTGCGCATGTGCGGAATGTCATCACAACAAAGACAAATTTTCGGCGCGAACGTGATGTGTGGTTCTTTTGTCGTTCAGTGAACGTCGGCATAGTAGTCAATAGGTGGAGGAGAGAATTTCCTTTTTTTCCGTAGCGAAACGCTTGTATTTTCTCTTCCCACTTTAGCAAGTTATAATTTCAAGTCTGCAACGAAGTTTTTTCGCAAAGAAATGCCGGGGAACACGACAGAACTTCATTTAAACCAAACACTTGGATCATTGAATTCAACCGCCACAAACTACAGGATAATTCGCTTTCCCTGTATCGTTTTTTTAAAATATGAACGCAAGATGTCTAAGGGACATTCATGGCCGTATGAGAGATTGGAAAATTACCGAAAGAGGTGAGTATTATAAATAGTTACATTTTTAGTCAAAACAAATACACTTTTCTTTTGTGTAAGCGTTTTAAAAATTTATTGAACACGTACGTACACGCAAGCTTGACGAGTTCGCTTTACGAATCTTCCACTGACGATTGAATGGCCGGCGGTTGAGTTCGTCTAATAACCGCATGTTTAAATATTCTCCTATTCTACAAACTTTGTGTTGGCCACTTGTACTTTCTTTTTAGTAAAAAATGTGATCATCCAGCCGTTGTGATCGAAAAATGTCAACTTCATAGCGCTAGTTTAAATTGTTTGAAAGAAACGCTCACTTACTTTATAAGCCCACAAAGGCGACTGTTCTTGCTTGTTTTACAATACTTTATACACGTACCTTGTACAATCTAAAATGTACAATACGTTTGCTGGCAGTAATGCCAAAACACTGGCTCAAAAACTGCTGCTGTGTAAAACTGATGAATAATTTCCGGAAATATAATATTGAATGTGCCTGAATTTTTATTGTTTCTCTCCAGATCATGTTTTCGATTTGTAAACTTAATTTTCATTTAACTGAATGAAACAATTGTGACAGTTCCTAGATTATGTGGGATGCTGTTGACAGATTTAAACCATGCCAGCAAATCATATGCTGCATCAGCTGGGGCCACGGCCACAAATGCACCACTTGTTCCATGGAAATGGCTGTCAAACACGGTGATTCCTTGACAGGTTGGAATAAAGGCCACAGTTTTGCCATTAATAATATACAAACAAGCAGTTTTTGTGGTGTTGCGTGCTGCATTAAAGTAGTACGGTAGGCTTGCTGATGGCAATTGCTCTTGGATAATGCTGGCTGGAAACTCAGTGGAGGTCTTTATGCTTCCAAGGGCATTGGTCTGCTGCATTTTGGTGGCTGCTTCGCGTACACCATACAGCTGTGCAGTGTCACCTGCGGCCTTGTCATAGAACTGGTTTCCAAGCATGATAGAAGCAAGAACTCGGTAGACCCAAGTGTTTGAAAGTGGCCTCGTACTGTCAAGAAGTTCAGGTGAGCTGAAAAAAAGTTTGCTGTATGTGAGGGCAATGAAGGTACATGCATTGCTGCCTAGTCTGCCAATTAGAGTAGATTGAGAATATTGTGGTGGGAAGTGCCAGCTTGTGATTCTATTGCATTTGGTAGGACCGACAGATAGCTGCTGAACAAGGGAGTGCGTTTGAATAGTTGAGGACTGGGACTGGGAATGTGCATAGGAGGCTTGAGCATTGGCGTGATGTGGTTGCTCAACCTCTCCAATAGCTGCAAGGATGCCATCTGCTTTCTGCTCCCAATCACTGGATGTGTAGTATTGCTCTGCATTTCTTTCATTTGCTTCATTGTTTAGCACTGTAGGTGGAACTCCATCATCTTCTCTTTCACCATCTAGCTCACCATCTGATTCTATACTGACATTCTTCAGCAGTCCTTCATTAAACTGAGAGACTTTAGTCTCTATCAGTTTTTTCAAAGGTTCTTTGCAGATGGTGCAATGGTCACTTGTTAAACATGATACATGGAATGTGTGGTAACATGCAAGGCGTACAAAATCACCACCAGGGATACAGCTGTTGCACTCTGGGAGGTCACAGCAGACTTCCGGCTTTGGCTCCTTTCCTAATGTCATACTAAGATTGTATGAGAGAGGCATGCACTTGGTTTCGGCTTCTATGCCATATGTTGGGAACTTGTATTTTGGCCAGCTTTTTGGTTTTCCATTGCCATAGCATTCACTTGGGATCTGGAATGTACAAGAGTATTATCATTATTGAAAAAAAAAAAGTGACATGACTATTCCAGGTTTGGATTGTCAGGTTTTTATTAGGTTGAGAACCTTTGAGAAGTGCATTTTATCAAGTGTTTTTGTTTTAATTTCTCAAAGTGCATTACATTTGCTTTCTTTCGTTGAAAGATGGACGTTAATAGAAACCTGCTATACACAGCTATGCTCGTAACACTGAAAGCGGGTCTAATTTTAATCAAATTATTCTGAGTACTGTAATTTCTTATTAGTTGCATACCATGAGGTTCATTTTTATACAGTAATTTTCTACTTGTATTCAATTTAGCATTTAAGATTTTTCTGTTGTAGTAATACTTACCACATGAGCTCTCCTGGTGTTTTTTGCTATTTCAGAAAAGAGTTTAAGAATAAACTCAGCAGATTTCCCAGCAATGAGCCAAAAATTTAAATGTGATAGACCTCGCATGTATCCTGGTACGAATGTACCACAGAAGTTAGTGAGAAATGCACTTGATGCAATGGTCTTGGCTACTCTTGAGATGCTGGAAGCATCATCATGTCTTTGTGTGTTTGCTCGTAGAATTGAATGCCAGATTTCGACTTTCTTTTCGACAAATAAGTAGAGCCATTGTTGTTTGCATTGCCAGTATTCAGGAAGAAAGTTCTTTTGGTAGTCAGAGTCACTGAGGAATGAGAGGGTTGATTTGTCATAGTGTTTCCTGCGCCAAATGTTAAAAAGGATGGCCATCTGTGCCATCACAGACATATAGAGTTCCAAGTTTCCTGTTCTAAATATTTGATACTGGAAATAAACCAGCGGTATAACGTCATCCAGCAGGTAAAGTGTTGATACAAACTCATGGCTCTTGCATAATGTAAACTTCTTCAAGACTTTATCACGTACCATTAGCCAGCCAAGTAAAGCTGCAGTTACACATAGTGACGATTGATATGGACGTGGCTTCTTTGGCAAAGTACCACCAAATAAATGGGAGAACAATTTTTCAAAAAAGTGCATAAAAATAATGACAGTATCTTCCACAGCATTTAAGGCAACATGGAACTGACCTTGCTCTGGTATTAATGAATTGTACTTTCCACTGCAGTTGTTAGCTATAAGTTTTTTGGGATAATACCAGCCAGGCCAGTCTGCAGGGAAAGGAAGAAGATTTCTCTCTAGGTACGTTTTTATGTCTGGGTATTCTGTCATCACACGGTCTAAAGAGTCTTTATAATTCTTAAGACTTTTCAAGTCTTGTTCGAACTCATCCAATAGCTGGCAAGATTGTAGGCTTTCGATATCTTGTTCATATGGCTGGCTGTAAACCCTGAGAAACATACAAAACAGTAGCTTGCATTACTTTAAAGATTTATATTATGAGTAGTTTTTCAGTCAGTTATGAAATTCCTGTGACAGTGCAACATCATAATTATACATGTACTATTGGTCACACTTTTGCATACACCTGTCGACTTATAAGTGAACCTGTCTTCAAATAACAAAAGCCAATAATATTTACCTAAAATTTTGTACCAAGTTATGGAAATTCCCAGGATTCAGATTTTTCATTTGAGCTGGAAGCTGATCGATGAAGTGGTTTCTCATGTCTTTTAGCCCTCTGTTGATGTACAATAATACAGCAGAACTGTCCACTCCTCCAAGGCAGATCTTGTCTTCGCCCTTGATGCTAACTTTAACTTTTCTATGTGGACTAACAGTGGTCCTCTTTACTGCAGGGATGTGTGGATGTATGTCTAACATCGAGGAGGCCATGTGTGCAACACTGTTTTTTTGCAGGTCAGTTGGAACATGTCTAGTGTGAATATTATGATAATCATCCAGAAAGTTGATCATGAAGCAGTTGAGCTGAAAAATAATGTGTTCAAAAATTTTTACCCTTGAATTGTGTCCTAAGCTAAAATTAGTGCACATTATTTGTTGAGCTGAAAAATAATGTGTTCAAAAATTTTTACCCTTGAATTGTGTCCTAAGCTAAAATTAGTGCACATTATTTTCTGCAAGTGTATTTATAATCTGACATGCATAAAAGAATAAAAGAATGTGGTTTAATTTGACTTACAGCAACAACTTGTTGTAGCTGTTTAGTAACATGCTCGTTGTGGGTTTTAGCCATGCCCTTCTTCATATTCTGGACTGTTCTTGGATTAACTGAGAAGCCTAGCACTGGTCCAGGAGACAATCCCTGTAATGATAATCCACCAAGTGATGAATACAGACCACTGTCTTTTTGCAGCTGGCATGTCTTCTGTGACCTTTAATTTTGAAACAACTGAAATTATTAGACTCGTTGCATCTATTTATAGCAGTGTTTGTGAAATTCTATAAACAATAAAATTGTTAAGATACAGTGTGCTAATGTCTTAATAAATACATGTAACCACAGTCTTTTACAAGTACATGTACATGTACCTTTAACACCTTGAATGATATTAATTTTAAACTACAAACCTGAAGTAAGATAGAATGTGTATTAGTGACACTGTTCTTTGCCTTTGCAGAGACTCCCTATCAGATGATACTCTGTTATCATCTCTTGTGATTGATCTTAGCAGAAGGTCAAATAGGCCAGGAGCATTCTTCTCACAAAAGTCCCTCATGACAGCTGGGTCATAGAGTGGTACATCTGGTCTGGTGTCATAGTACTTGAACATAGCTGTTTGGCACTGAGTCACAAGCTGGTCAAAGGTAAGGTCTGAAAAATACCGTGTATGTGTGTAGTTTGATTATTTGTATTCAAAAGGTAAATACATTTTCTAGTTTAAAAGCCATCCTCTAACCCCCATTCCATTGATGAAATACCAAAACTGAAATTAATGTAATACAAAGTGGTGTATTCATTCAAGCAAATACATAAATACCACAAGAGTGGTACATTTGTGGAAGAATGTGTACATGTACATGTACCTAAATTACCTGAAGATGTTGATTCTTTGCTTTGTAGGGTTGTGTCAAGCTGATTGGAGTTGTTTGAAGCATTATCCTAAGAAGATTTTTACAAAGAAAATTATTCCACGTTCTTTTCAAGACTTTAAATAGAAATAAATAATTAATTGTTATTGTTTCTACTTTACCTGGTCTTTGTCAGATGATTGTGTACTGATTTTAGCAGTGGAGTAGGTAGAGCTTTTAGCCTGTCTTTGAAATGAAAAAGTAGATAGCCATAATATTTTTGTTACGGGGTCGAAAAAAAATGCATGCCATTTTTAAAAAAAAAAAAATACTTTTATTAAAGACCAAATAAATAAACACACAAAAACATGGCTACAGTCATTTGTTCTCTGTCTTCTTTTCATTCATTTATTTATTTACGATAGCTAAATAATTATTTCCATCCCCCCTTATCTATTTCAAGTCCTTTCTCAGACTCAGAGTGCGATGAAATTATAAAAATGCACTTACTTTCACAGGAGGAATGTAGTCTGGCTCATTTAAGAAGACACTGTCTGCGATCGAAGCACATTTATTACACCAGCGTGTTCCTGACCGATAATTAGGGACGTTAGCCCCTAACCTGTCAAATAAGCGGTAAAACCTCCTCGGAATATTTCTTTTCGAGAGCTCAGCAGAGTGTTCTAGTAGTGGCGAGGCGCAGCATTCGTTCGCTTCACGAGTAGCTCTGGTCCAGTGCCGAGTGCAGGCCCAACAATTCAAATTTCCATCCACGAATCGGGCAATGGCCTCGTCAAACTGCCTCAGGGGACCTTGACACTCTTCTCCAGCTCGGGTCCGTTTCGTAAACCAGCAAACCCGCTCGGTAGGTCTTGCAGTTATTGCCAAAAACATTAAGGTGAACGTAGCCCACCATAATAATACGGCGTAACCAGTCATCTCCGATACCTCTAAAATTTCGCGAGTGAACTATCGTGTTTACGATCTCTTTTCACCTCTTGTACAAACTTTAAACCCTATTGTACAAAAAGCTATTCCATGGTTTATCTTCTACGGGCTTAGTTTAAAAAAATTTAAGCTGCTGTTTTCAGTTTAACTCTCCTTTTTTGCGAAAAGCCGGGTGCTACACGAAAAATTTTAAAGAAGCCGCCATTTTGATAAGGGTTGTTGTGGTACTTAGGCCGCGCGCGCGAGCGCGCGCCATAATATCCCGCACATGCGTAGACGTTATTCAGCCCTGTCCCTGAGCTTGCAACCTCAGTCGGGGGAACAAGTGCTAGTTTTGGGAAATCTTCGCTTTCACTTCCGAAGAGCCCCCGATTCGAATCAACCAATCAAAAAGTAGTACGGAAATTGTCCGAAGCCATTTACTACTTTGAAAATGGCCGCATGGTAAAATAGTGTCTGTATTCGAATTCTAAGTCAGGAATAGGTCTACGGTTAAAAAATTTCAATCTCAAATGTCCGTGTTTGAGCAGCGGCAGCTACATGTGAAAATTGTGGTTATCCAAGGTTGTTTGCAAACGCGTGGACTTCGGTCAGGGCTCCTGCTTCGGTGAAGAACGTTTTATATGTCATGAACAGGGAGCATAATTTATGTGAATTGAAATTTTCAGTGGAAGCTGGTGGAAGTCACGCACAAGGGAATGTAAAACAGTGTAAACTTATTAAATGAGAAGGTAAGCTTAATCAAAGATCTCTTCGAGATATCGACTTTTTTTGCATGAAGTTAGTATGAGTAGAAGGTTTATCCTGGGCATTGTTGTTCGAACATATCATGGAAGAATTCAAACGTCTTTCAGTTCAAGCATTTTTTTATTTTCGCGGAGTAAATGCTGTACTTGTCAGTCGCGACGGCTGGGTGCTTTGCGACTCATATACTTTGGCTTGGTTAAAAAAGGTAAACTTTGACGTTTGCCTTTAACATGTTTAATCGAAATAGTTGTTTCCTTTCGAGTTAGAAAGATTTCTACTCGGCTTAATGCAGAAAAATAACGCCTGATCGCAGGTTAGGTTACGCACGACAGAGTTACCTTTTGTCTCGTCACGCAATCTTAACCCCACATTGAGAAGTAAATTTTCGTTTGGATATTACCAAAAGCCGCTTCTCCTCGTTATTCTTTACCTTACGGCTACACATCCCATATCTAACGACTACATTTCCAGCAAAACAGTTACTGTTTATTTTTCTAATGGCGATGCATTAACTTCTGAACGGAAGAAACGTTTAACGTTTACTGCTTCCACCGGAAGTAATTTCACAACAGGCTACAAAAACACTTATAAATATCACTTAACACATTTAATGATGTTGCAATTAGCGAAGCGCACTAATGACGTTACAGACTGATTTGACCCGCGGTGTGAGTCAAAATTCGGACAAACAAACCGCTCTTAGCCTGCGTAGCAGGCATTGGCGGCCACTTTGGAGGCATATTTAGCGATTGTTTCACAAAACCATGGCCAGATTGGCTCCGACTTCGGAAAGCCTTACCTGTGCAGCGTAGAAAGCTCAAACCGTGGTTTGAAACAAAAGGTTTGTCAAACAGAGCGATTATTCAATAAATGTGTAAAATGTTTTACTCTCAGTTATTGAATGGATTATAAAGGCCCGATTTGCTGAAAGAAAACATTTATTTTTATGAGAAATGCAAAACTTTTACACTGTTCTTAGTGGCACATTTTGCAACACAACAGAGCTAACCTCAGATTTATGCCACCACAAAATTACACAAAGAAACGCTCGACCGATCGGTCCCCTTGCCTGACCCGAATATTTAAAGAGGTCAATTTCGTTACAAAATTGTCGCGGCAAATACTATTTAATATACACTGTTCGAGCTCGGCAGCTGTAGCTGCAGTCTGTAATAGTAATGGAGATAAATAATAGCTTTATTTAAATCAAACCCGCCGTCAATTCCATTAGAAAGGCGTTTGAATAGCATAATATTTTCGCCCTCTATCTATCATGTGTCGAAACAGATCGAATGGCCGGCGATCAGTGCCGTCAAATTCGGGAAGAATTCTGAACTATTGGAACCGACGATCTTTCCGGTGCCTAAATGAAGCAAACATACAAGTGCTATCCTTCGCAATTATATAATTCGATAGTAATTCGCTATCCGCCGCTTAAATTTCAAGTCTCGGCAGCCTGACTAATTTTGCAGTGGAAATCAACGGTGTCATTACCGGATCTTCGACTAATAAATTCAATTTTGGGCCATTTTTTGGATACCTTCAATCTGTTTTTCACTTACTAAAGCAAAAATGTTTGAAATCTATCATTTTTCGAGCCTTTCGAGAATCTCGGCCTCAAATTGTGCCTTTCTCGCCCTTTTTTTCTTGTCAAGAATGCGTCCCTCCATACAAAGCCTTTGCTAAAACTAAAATTGTTGTCCGACTCACGCGGCGGGGGGGGGGGGGGGGTATCATGTGGCGAAATCTATTTTTAGTAATAGTGCGCTTTGCTAGCTAGATGATGTTGCAATTCTAAATTGTGCAACTCAGCAGAAATAATCAATTGTCACGAAATGAGTTCCCTTTGGTTAACTATTAGCAACGTTTTAGTGTGTTCGTGCGGGTAATGTTTGACCTCCTGACCTCTTTCAGTGCTTTGGCTAAATTAAAGGCACGGCGCCGCACAGTAAAATCTTTAGAAAAGCAGTCACTTGAGAAACACACAAGTCGTGTTTGCGTTAGTCACGGAGTGAACGTGACATGAATTTCTGCCTAGCCGGAAAAATGCCAGCTTACGCATGCAAATATTTATTTTGTTCCGAATGTTCAATAAAATAACCCAAACCAGTTCATTTAAAAGAAAGCCAAATCACGCCAAAATAAAGAGTAGACTATAAAGGCTATCCCATTGTGTTTCTCCGTTTAGCGTCTTCCGACGAGCTTTTGGTAATTCCCCTGGCGCGATGACTTGTATCCCGTGCTTTGACACATTCTTGCTGAGCTTGCAACTTACGTTTCGATAACGTTTCGATTCTCAAAATACCGTAAACTCAAAACAAAAATTGGGATATCCAGAAAATAAGTCGTTGTTTTGCAATATTTAACACGTTCCGGGTAAATTGTACGACTTGTACTCGCTCCGAGCCAAACGCTTGAGTAACACAACAATAAATATTTCACACAAACAGAGCGCAGAGTATTCAAACTGAAAATAGGTGAATGATTATTTATAGCTACAAGCGAGAGATCGCGTGACATGGGTCTGACGTAGTGGTAGTTTTAAATAGCTTGGACATGTCCAAGCGGTCTTTGTTTTCGCTATGTGATTTTAGGTTAAATTAATATTAGCGCCTAAAGACTTGTACTAGTAAAAATTGCGTTCTTAATCGTTTTAAACTTCGCTGCCTTCTGTAATACTTTCATTCGTCCATTATATTTCTAATTTACAGAAATGTCATATATCTGCTAAAAATATTAATATATAATGACTGGAGATCTTAGCAAGCTCTACTGAGCTTTTCTAAAGAAGATCCCCATATGTTAAAAACTAACAATAATATAGCAGATGGATATAATTTCTATAAATGTAGTAACTAACACGGGTTTTGCTATTTTTAAAAATTAACTATAATCTAGCTTTAAGGAATACATAGGATTTTGCACATAGACTTCGAGCGCTGAACCACTTACATTCTTAATTGGTTATGTGACGTAAGATTTGGGCTACTCACGTTTTTGATTCTTATATAATGTTTGTAAATTTGACAAGTCACGTTTTTTCTACAAGAACGGAAGTGCTGAAGCACAACTATAGAGTGACACTTTACAAGTCACGCGCTTTGATCACCCACAGCGGAAAGTATTCCCTTGAGAAATTAAAACAGTCCCTTGAGAGTTAACAAGAATGCAATCCCTTCCGGTTCAGATTTTAGCCCAGGTAAACGCTATTCTTCCTCTTTTTGCTTGTAAACAAGCAAAAAAAGTCGAAAAAAGGATACATAAACGTTTAAGCTTAAGCTTATAAATATTTATAAAGTATATCGGACACATGAATAATTTTAACTTATGTCAGTGAAGTTGTTATGCACGAAAGGTGACGAGGTAGTAAATACTGCACTTTATACCATGCCATAGAAAATACAGCCAATCAGAATACAGGAAAGCCGTTGTATATTCGACGGTATTCAACCCAACCTTCCCATAGTGCGCTGCGACTGTATTCTCGACGAAATTTAGTAAGCGTATTTTCTATGGAATGGTATAAAATAGTTACACAACACTTTCTCGTGGTATACTTAACAATTATCCTGCGAAATCGCGCGGAATATCGCCTGATACTTAGCCGACGAGGCCGTAGGCCGAGTTGGCTAAAATCAGACGATATTCCGCAAGATTGAGCAGGATAATTGTTTTATTATTAAACAAATTGTCAACGAAACACATTTTGCACATAGAAAAACTGTAATTGGGCAGCGCTTTACAAGATTTCGGACGAATCTTCGCAACCTACGAATATCGCAGGATATCTGTTATGTACGGATGACAGATATCGTTAACATTTTGACCATATATGGGCAGCGCGCGCATTTGTTGAATAATAATATGGAATATCCCACTTGTCACTTGTATTTTCTTGGCATACACACTCGCCTAAAGGCTCGTGTGTATACCGAGAAAATACAAGTGACTCGTGGGATATTCCATAGTATACCACTCGAAAGCGTTGCATAACTAGTATTTATTACACGACTAAGGGCCTCTTCACATGAGCCCGGTTAACGGGCTGTCTCGGTTACCAGGACAGATTTTGACGTCTGTTCATATGGAAAATTTTAGCCCGGTTGACGGGGATAAAATTCAAGAAACGAAACCAAAATTGCGACAAATGAAGTTGCATCTTTTGCGACTATCGTAGCTTTATCGACCCTTGTAACTTTACTTATAAAGCTAATTCGCATATTTCTAAAGTGGAAATAGATACAAGGCAAAATTATGCCATTTTGACCGCCTAGTTACGAAAGGGAAGCTATTTTTTCAAAAAAAGTTGCGTCCCGGCGGCCGGGCTGGAGTGTTCATATGGGAAAATTTTCTTCCCGGTTGCCGATATCTCGTTTGCAGAAACCGAGATATCGGTAACCGGGCTGGCCTGCCTTCTCATATGAACACATCAAAAATTTTACAAAGAAAATAGGAATGAGCCGATATCTCGGTAACTGGGCCAGCCCGGTCAACCGGGATCATATGAAAAGGCCCTAAGGCGGTCCGAGGGCCAATAACTAAATCAGCCAATCAGATTACTTTATTTCCGGTCCCGCGAGGGCCGATATTTTCCAAGTATCGGACCGGGTTTTGTCCCGGATGATCCCGCGCTAATTCCCGGGCGATTTAACGCAAGATTTTTGCAAGATTTGTTTTTTGCAAAAAATTTTCCGAGTTTTTATTGCTTTGAAAATAAAATGAACCGGCTTACACAGAAATAATTATAAAATCTTTAGCGCGCGTAAAAGTTTTGCCGCACATTGTTTTCCACGACATCTACGGGGTAGCAATTCTCACTACACAAAGTTTCCAGGCGTGTAATAAATCTCTTATTAACCAAGCTTGCTCGGGACCGTACTGGGCGAATATTGGCCCTCGGTCTTTTTTGTACGGACCTCGCTGCGCTCGATCCGTACTGTCAAGACCTCGGGCCAATATTCGCCCAGTACGGCCCTCGCGCGTGGTTAATAAGATATATTTATACAACCGGTAAAACTTTTAAGCTTGAAAGAGATAGAGCTAGCTGCTTCAGCAGTAAAATGTTTTTAGACCAGGCATTTTCAGTTGTGACTTGTCTTTGTCCCCGTAGTTCTGTAAGTACACAAAAGTATTTACTATTAACGTAAGGAAGCAGACCGGGAAAAATGAAAGCAGGGTGAATTTTCTTTTCATTTGAACTTAATATATAGGGAAAATTGAAATTATAGCACCTCTGATTTAATACCTGCACTGATGGTTGGAAGAAATATTTTACTTCCATGTGATCTCAACGAGGTTTTTCTTCTGTAAGGGGAGGCTGGAGGCCACTACTTTATCTGACATTTTGTATTTGTTTGGTAAGGGAAATTCTATTTTTATCAGGAAATTAAAAAGTCAGGGAATTTTGAAAACTGATGTCTGTGGTAACCATGATGTGGGAAAAGTGGACTATGTAGTTCAGACTCAGATTGAGCTGTCTGGGTTGAGCAAGAAACTATATAGGGTAATTTGTAGAACTATTTGGCCACTAGTCTGTGAAAGCTGAAGACTTACACCTCATTTCAAATAAATGTAAAACAATTTTGTGGGGCACTGTTGTATCATCTGAGGAAAGTTTAAGTCTTGTTTGTTATAAAATATCTTTTGCCAGAAACAATTTAGTTGGCTGCAAGTAAAATAAAGTTTGCTTTACTGCCTTAACAATGAAGGTCTCATAAAACCCTCCATAACAATAATTAATATGGATTGAAATTTGCCAACATTAAACTAACATTTGGATAAAAACTGAGACAGTCTGCTTGTTTCCCAATAAGAATTACAACTGTATGTGTTGTTTGAAATATCACTGATATATCATCTCAGTTTGCAAAAAATAAATCCAGTTAGAAATGCCTTCAGACAGGTGCATCACACTGTACATGTAGTTCCACTTTGCCATTGAATAGTCTGGTTTGGAAATTATTGTTCTGTAAGTATTCCCTTAAAAAGCTAAAATTGTTTGAGAAAATATCCATTTTGCATACAGACGCACAGTTAATTAATTCCGTCTCCACCATGCAGGCAAAAAAGCTGTATCTAGCAAAATATTAAACAGTTCTGTGAAAAAGAGATATGTATTAGACCGCTGACATCTCACAGATAGTCCAGGAAAGTTAACGCGATTTGATACCGTGAGGTCAAAATGCTTGCAACAGAATTTTTTTTATCAAGGACGTTTTCGTCAAGGACTCTAGATAAACATATTAAAAGTCAACAAAAATCAACCCAGGCGAAATACGAAAAAATGAAAGTTTTTGATCTCTCTCATTTTGCTCTTTAGACGCCATGTTTTATGCAAATTAGCTATATCACAGCTAAGTTTTAAAAGTGTTTAAAAATGCTTTGGTTTGCTAATCGAAGATCCTCACTACGAAATACTACTATCACTAGTACATCTTTTATTGCTACGTCTACTGTTACGAAGTTTTAAAATCATTTTTTAAGCTTTACAGGGCACTTTGATATTACATATCTGCAAAGTACAGTGTAAACTAAATGACAGAACTATAACCCGTTCAATCACGTTCTAAGGTAGGATAAAACCAAAAAAAAGTAACAAATATTAATAGCGGAGCTCTACAGCGGCCCGCAGGGCCGCAGAGCGGAGCCCCATACCCATAGAAAATTCACAGAAATAGGAAAACCATGAACTTGAGTTTTCATGGTCATCATGGCTAGCGGCATGGCTCGCGGGCGCGTACGGCGTCGTACGTACGGTGTTGCGCACTTCAGAAATAGATAAACACTCATCTATTTGTTACTGGGCATCCAAGTTATGGTCAATTGACAGCTGTCAATACAAGGTATCCGCTGACCAGTATCACGTGATCATATCGCGGGCTCAGGTGTATAACTCATCGAGGTAACGCGTTTTTATAAAGTTGACCGCTGACCGTAAAATGGTTTTTCTATTGGATTGCGGGCTCATTAACTATTTTTTATGCCTACGGTCAGTGAATTCAGATATTTTAATAAAGGGCAAAGTAAATTACCGGGGAGCTCCGCTTTTAGGCTTGGCTAAATCTATTTAATAAATGTTAGCATACACTTTATAATGTTAGCTCGCTCCAGTTTTGCGTTGAAGCTGACGATAAAGTATAAAGTCAACACCGGTTTCCTTGAAGATTAGTAGGGCAGAGTTAATGTACGGCAGATCACGAGCACGTTCCGCCAGTGCCTTTATCCAAACTTCAGATGAAGCTATTAATTTCAAGTAATGCTTTTTTATAACGCCTGATAAAATTATTAAAGAAGGAAGAGTAAACTGAATATCACAGTACAACTATCCCAAGGTTATGCGCTTTTATCTTATTATGACCCTAGCGCTTGAAAAGCAATTACAGTGGAACCCCGTTAATACGGACACCAAGGGGACAGGCCAAATTGTCCGTATTAACGAGGTGTCCGTGTTAAGCGGGGTCTCAAAAAAAAGTCACGGATACATGTTTTATCGACACAGAGACGAAGGCAAACGTTTTTACGGCAACAAAACGTTTAATTGTACTGTAACTGTAACGAATGCAAACTGTGAACTCTCTGACGATAATTAATAGTTTTTACGAAAACCATACGATCTAGTCAGACACTCGAACTAAACTTCATTAGTAGAAACGTGGCTGTGTTCTATTGGAAATCCGCGAATCTGATTGGTTCTTCTACTGATTTCTATTCGCCGATAGAAAACAGTCGCGCGCTCGCGTAGCTCTTTAAGCGGTAAATTTTCTTGATTTTTGTCTTAAAAGTGCACAATATTGTAGGTTTTGGACTGAAATCCTTTGGAGTTTCTACTAAAACAATTAGACTACTCGCCCTCGTTTTCTATGAGCGATAGTCAACTCGGCTGCGCCTCGTTGACTATTTGCTCATAGAAAACTCGGGCTTGTATTCTAATTGTTAAATAAACTGAACAGTGGAATTATTTGAAAATGTCGCAACTTTACTATATATAAGAAATAAATCGCATTTCAACAGTAACCAACATTCTGATCCTAACCGTTCTTAAACTTTACAAACTCATTTGAAAAAGTTGGTAACTTTTCTTTGGAACGTAAGCTTTTATCTTGCGACACAACCAGGCGGGCTAAAGATTCGACAAAACCTTTGCAAGTCACGCTATAAAGCTACTCTTCGTAATAAAATCGTTTTAACTCGTCGAATAAAGTCATTATTTGACCAGGATGCAGTTAGGAAATAATCGCGACAATAAAAATTGGCAGTGCACAGATAAACAGTGCCGGTCCGTAAAGCGGGGTTGACAATGTATGACTGTTTGTTACTCGGGACACGGAAAAGTGTCCGTTGTCCGTATTAACGAGTGTCCGTATTAAGCGGGTTTATTTAAGAGAAAATGTATGAGGTATTCGTCGGGACCTACGAAACTGTCCGTTATATCGGGGTGTCCGTAAAGTGGGGTTCCGCTGTACTTATTCCACCCTATTCTTTCTATCTGATCAAGGAAGAAAACAGCACGTGCCACTGAACATTTGATAAGCTCTTGTGGTGAAAGGCTTAGACTTTCATTACAAATGAGCCAGTAAGCACATATTTATTGTCTGTGGTGTTACGAATTAGTAGTCTAAACACAGAAATGAGATACTTTGGCGGCATAGGTCAATTTATGGAGAATATGCTAAGTGGAAAGGCACAAGCGAGAGCTCGCAGGGGTCATTTTTTGGTTTGACGAAGCACTCAATATTGTTCTTATGGCAGACGCGCTTCAGGTTCGTTGCCCAAATTTTTCTATGCCACAAACTGACAATTTAGTAGTATATATCTAGGAAGACCAGGACTCAGAACAGGAAGCGTTTAGTGTCTCTAGCATAGTCAATCAAATGTGGATTTTCGACAGTGGACACGCTGCGGCCTTAGGAAGCTGCACTGATAACGTGTCGTCTAGACCAGTGATTCAAGTAGTTTATTACACAAAACGAGAGACACATATTGATAAGACAAGCAGCTGTTTGATGTCAGATTCGACGAAGACATGTATGAAGAGTCAAGGGCTTCATTAGAGGATGTTGATGTAAGACACAAGAAAGAGATGAAAAAAAGAAGTTTGGAGGCCTTGCGATATCGAAGTTTTTGCTAAAATTAAAGCGAAGACATTGTCGTCTGCCGCAAAATTTCATTACCTTCCGGTGTACTACCAGGTGCAACTTCGGACTGGAAATCAAGAGCTTCCACCGTGTGACTGAAGATGGAAAGAAACTGATGGTATTCTAATTCAGGTAATGACCGATATATCACCTGCACTTGAAACTCTCCTCTGAGTTATCACATCATGAATTGTAACACGACTCCATGCGGTTCCAAAAAGCACGGATTTGACTGTTCACCTGCCTGTGGAGAGTGTCGTGGAAGTGCTTGTTTCCGACAGATCGAGCTAGTGATACAGAGGACATCGGGGAAGCAGTCAATGCCTTATGACTTAATTTTCACAGCTGAGGCGGCGGAGCGTTTTTAAACGCGCGCGCGCGCGTGTGTGTGTGTGTGTGTGGGGGGGGGGGGGGGGGGGGGGGAGGGGTTGGTAGGCAGACGCTACCCCCACGGCATACATGTAACACCCCCGGGGGGCTGGGGAACTACAGACCTACCTGCCCCCTCTGCTCCACCGATGTTACTGTACAGTAGTTAGAAAGGTACTGATAGATAATCAAGCATTGGGTTGAGAAATTACCATTTTAATGAAATTAAAATGTTAATTTTGGAAAATAACACTTTTTTGTTGAATATTTGTTGGAAAACGGTCCATGATAGAATTTAAATGTACACTGTACTTAACAGTCCTTGTTTTTACATTAAGTGTACCTAAAAGTGGTAAATGCCTTGACAGAACAGTTTACAATGGCTAATTAGCATAAAAACATGGCAGTCGTCAATACATGGATTTTTTACGTATTTCCCATGAGTTGATTTTTGTTGACTTTTAGTATGTTGACATACATACCTCAAAAGCAAACAATGTAAAAAGAAAAATTCTGTTGCAAGCATTTTGACCTCTTGGCATAACTTTACTGGGCTATTGCAGGTACACTCGGTCGACTTTTGGGCTAACCTGCAATCAGGCCCTCTTCTTTTCTGCAGCGGGAGAACAGAGAAAAAAGACTAAGAGCAAGCACTAATATTCACCGTGAAACTGCACTTGTTTTGACAAGTTTAAGCTATTTGTTAAATAAAAAAAGATAAGTTCATTCATGTCACGCAATGTTTTTGTCGCAAAATACACGCTTTGCTGCTTTTCGCAAGTGTGATCTGCCAGTACATTTCTTGAGCCGGACTCCACTTTAAAACTATTTTTTATTAGCAAGATTAGAAGTGTCCACTTTCATTGCTGCACAGTTGGCCGACAAAGTCGCTTCCAAAAAGGGTAGAATGTTTGCAAAGCACGTGTTGGATTCTTTCGCTTCGGAGGGACCGGTAGGGTGAAAGACTAATGAGAGGAGAATGGAGGGAGAATTAAAATCGATGCCTGGTTATATCACGCAACCTTTGACTTCTGTTGTTTTCTTACAAGAACAAAACTTAAGGTGGGTTCTATCTGAATTTGAATTACATTTTACGAGGTTTAAAGAAGGGATTGAAGAAAAATAATGAAAACCACCAGACATTTGACCCCACGCAAGAGCTCTGTCTGGTGTCCGTCCACTAATTTTTAACTTCAAATTCTAATTTTAAAATCACATTTAATCTTCAATATGTCTTATTTGTCTAAATTTTACTAATCCATTGAGAAAAACTATCGCCTCCCAAACATCCCCCAAAAAATTTACAAAATACCGCAAAATATAGATCTATGGGATGATGAGTGAAGCGTTTTTTGGATTCCTTGAGACGCGGACGAGACAGTTTTAAGTGTTTCCCAGCCCTTTAACCTTGAGTCACTGCAACCCGTCATCAGTTGCTATTACAGTAATGGTATAAAACAAATATCCAATCATTGGTCAACAAGTTGTGATCATTAACTTGACATTATAAGTTGTTACCTGATAAAGAGTTGTCAGAGGCGGCGGAGCGTTTTGGAACTTAGGAGGGGGGGGGTGGGGTCTAAGACTGTCCCAAAAATACTCACATTTGGAGCAACTTTTTTCCGTTCTATCAACCTTTTGTTTTTGGAGCATTTTCTAGACCGAAGATTCCCGAAGATTCTCCAATTGCTGTTCGAAGACCATACGAACGTTTCTGATCATTTTCGAACTTTCCGAAGATAAATGAAGTTTTCCGAAGACTTCCAAGGAAGTTTCGAAGATGTTTGAACTCACTCGCAACTCGGGATGGGGGGGGGGGGGGGGGGGCTGTGTCCCCCCAAATGTTCGTTTGCGGGGATTACACGCCCCCCAGCTTCGCCGCCTGGTTGTAGAACTGTCCCATCAAAGTGTAAGGGCTGGAAAATACCAAAAACCATTATCAGCCACCCAAGCGTTTGAAAAACAACCTTCAGGTGAAACCCCGCCTAAAAGTATGCAAATAAACTGCACTATGCTAAGAGTTAATACATTTACATTTACATTTTCTAGTCGTGTAGTTCAATCGTTTGTTTGTATTGTGAGATATATATTTTCTAAAATTTAAACGATTATGTCATTTATGCAATAGTGACAACATTCTAGATATTATCTTATGCACCTCGGAACCGAGTGTTCTTAAGTGACTGCGCATGCTTTTCCAGTGGTTTCTGTCGTGTACCCAGTACTCTACCTTCCAAGCCAAAGCGGATGGTTGATCATTAACCGCCCATTTTTTAAAAGCTTCTCAAGCTTCTTGTCATTGTTCATTGTACCTCTTTTGTTTGAGTCGTTGTTATCTTCATTTTTGTCATCCAAGTTCTGTGGTTTGGATGTTCGGGTAATTACCGGTACTAAAGTAGGTTATCTCCTTTTTCCTGATTGTTTGTCTATGTAATGATATTGTAGGGATTCGCAGGGTATTTCTCAAGAATACTGATTTAATGCAGTTATTCTCTACCTTAAAATAGCACGTCGGATTTTTCCGTATGCAAGATGAGCGAAACACCCAGGAAGTATGCAAGCATGCTTGTTTGTGAGGGACACAAAAACTAAACGAAATGAGACTACAAAGATAGGTCCGCATACCGTAGAATTCCGGTTATAAGCCCTGGGCTTATACAATTTCGTAAGGGGTTTTGGGTGGGCTTATAAGCGGAGGGGCTTATATCCGGGAGGGCTTATAAGCGGAATGAAAAAATCGTTTCAAAACGACCCACGGGAGTGTTGATGGAAATACGTTTTTAAGTTAAAAACACATAATAAAGCAACATTTAGCCCTATCCAGTACTGTCATCTGGTAGAGGGGGGCTTATATCCGGGGGGGGGGGGCTTATAACCGGATGTATTTTTTTGTTTCCAGGATGATGGGCCTATAACCGGGAGGGGGGGCTTATAAGCGGGGGGGGCTTATAACCGGAATTCTACGGTAGTGGGGTTGTAATTCCTTGATCCCATATGCCAATTCAAGATATTTAACGAACACATAACACTGTCGAACAACAAACTGATGGAAAAGATATAGTTTAATATTGAACTGTAAGACATACAAAATAACAGCCATCTTTAAAGTCTAGCTAGGACAAGTACAGTCACAAACAAAAATATATCCTTACTTATAAAATATCTGTTTAGAGTAACGTTTTACAAACGATAACATTTACATTTTAAATAAGAGCGAGAGAACACAGCTGAGCGTTTACCAATAGATGAATACCTTTCTCGATAAATACAGTTCGTTGAGGCATCGTATCTCAGATAGAGTCTGTCTGGATTATAGGAAGATTACCAGGAAATCTCGAAAGATGTTCTCGCGTAAATGGGTTGTTTCAAAACTGACTTTTAAAAGGTTTCCTGGCCCTCAACTGTGTATATATTTATTTTTTATTATTACAAAGCTCAATAAATTTAATTCTGTCTATATAAATAATCAACATAAATTAGATAAATTTCATAAGATTTCTCATGCTATTAACATCTGGTTTCCATCTGCTCTTGAGTCATTGAAACAATGAAAGTGAATGCAAGGAGGCTAATCTTCCTCGCAATTATTTGTGTGGTCACGCAACATTGTAACGCACAGCGTGACGAACCGAATAATGGCTGCGCGCGAGACTTCAGTAGACCATGCTCCGAATAATCGCCGGCGATCACATGGAAACCAGACCAGCCTTATGGCACTACCGCTAACATTCACTGTGGAAAAAATTGGTGAAACGCTATAATTAAAAGAATGGCTCTTTGTGAAAATATATTGTATTTACATAAAATTCAATCTTCGTAATTCTTATTCTATTTTAAGGTCAAGTGACCGTACAGTAACTCATATATCTGTCATTTCTCGAACTGACAATAAAAGTGACAATACATATTTAATTAAACGTGGGAATTATTTATGAATAAAATTCGGAATTTTATTCCACTGACTTGACAAAAACAAGTCAAAATTAAAATTGTGAAAACAGACAAAATGTATTGTTTTCTGCTACTTTCAGTAACACGCAAACTCTACACTTCAAAATCTTATTATCAACTGTGTTTTTCTATCATAGCTACGACAACAATCAACAATCCTTAACTAAAAGAAACAAATTAAAGGGATCGAAATCGACCAATCACAACCTAAAATCTATTCTTTTGAAACCTTTAGAGTAAACTTGTTTCCTTAGAAGTCCGCTTAGATGATTGACGGCAGCGATATAAAACGCAACCGTTGCCTGTGCAGAGTTTGCGCGTTAGTGAAAAATTCACTGAACGCAATTTTTTTTCTTTTTTTTTGTTAATAAGAAAGGATATATCTTTAAAAATACAACAAGAAAGGTATGAAAAGCATAGACCATTGTTTTTTTTCATCTAAACCCCTCATATGCAACTACAAAATTGTAAATACCCCGAATATAAAATATACAAATACAAATTGAGCAACGTTTAAATAATTTATATATATACCTACAATCTTGACTTGTGATGCCTAAAATAGATAGCCCCATTTTTAAACACGTTTAAAATAAGCACCTTTATACAGCTTTACAACTAGAACTACAGTCTAGTAAAATCTATCTGTAATCTACATGTATCTACAACTATCGGGTTTTAAACCCAAAGCTACAAATACACCAAATGTATTTTACATCATTTTTAATCAATAAAATGATCATAAATTTTTCTAAAATTGAACCTACCATTCTTTTAAAAATCTTGAAAAATGCTAGTTCATTTTCTATTGACTAATATTTACAACGCCATTTTAAGAACAAAAGTTTTCAATTATCACATAGTTTTATAACTGGAACTTATCCTTTGTTTGCCTCTATATTGTTTCCTTATTGCCAAGCACTCCAAGAGGGCAATGTTATGTCTGATTTTTCAGTAACTTATGAAGAATCAAATTCTTCACGAGCGTCCTCAAAAAGTTCGTCCTCGCTGCAATCAGAATCTACAAAAAAGTGATAAAAAACAATTTTATTAGTTTTTATGTTTGTAATTTATATTTCCATTGGAAACTTGCATTTAAATGATTAAAGTTCTCAAGCATCATTGGCCCCAAAGTTCTGATGACAAGTTTACTTACCTGAATGTTCGCTGTAGATCAATGATTCTGGCTGTTCATTGGCCTCTACTTCATTTGAAGCCTAACAATTTCAGAGGGAAAACAGTAAATGAGTGTTTTCCAGTTACATGCGTTGCATAGTGGCAAATACAGTGTATACAGGTAATTTGAGAAAGGTTGTCGGAAAAAAGCACAAAATTGCATGTGACAAGACCGAAAGATAGAATGGGTAGAAGTGGAAAGCTACTGCACGTGCTGAATACTAACAAGATGGTGACATGACAAACGCTAATTTCCACGTTTTCTTTCTCTTCTGACATGTGGACTGCAAGATTTTAGGAAGTAAAAGAATTAAAAAAAGAAAGGAGAAACTTTCCGTGCAAAGATACAAACTTGCACATTTCCTCAAGGCCAATATGCAAAATTCAAGTGAATACCCAGATCACCCTTTGGTCTTGTCGCATGCACTTTTCTGCTTTTTTCCGACAACCTTTCTCGAATTAGCTGTATACTCATACAGTACGTAGCACACAAGCCGTGTGTTCCTAAATTGAACAATCTGCCACGTTTATTTTGTATTATTTTAAAGATCTAACTTAAAAGGTGCAGTATCGTTTTGGTAGTGTATTATAACTTCATACAGACACCAATTTATTTGCCTTGATTTTGGTATTGCACAGTACAGAGAGAAAATGATAGTGACGACAAGGTAACAAATTAACTCACTAATTATTAAAGGGACGACAATTATATCACGGCTGAGTTTTACTTATTTAAGTGGTTATGTTTATATTTCACTCAATTTGGTGGCCATTGTCGTATATCTAAATTTGGCTAAAATCCGTGACACAGTTCTTTTAACAAAACCATAATCATTGTTTTCTTTTCTGGAAGTATCACAATAAGTATCACTTACAGAGCTATTTGACTCATGATTCTCTCCCACGTCGTCTTTACACGAGTCGCCAGAAGGAACACTTCCCTCTTCCTTGGATCTCAACTGTTTAACCAAGGCCCGCAGTTGATGATTTTCCTATTAAATAGTTGATCACACAAGCAATTACAATTTATTTTAGCAGAAACACTGTAACAATGACAATGTAATTGAAGCACTTATTTTCAACAGACATTGTGAAGTTTGAATTATACCGTTCAGTCAACCACTAACACAATCAAATGGAAGAATATTGACTTTTAAAGGCATGTACCTCAACAAGGACTCCATTCTCTTCTTCTAACTGTTTTGTTTTACTTTTTTCCATTGCAAGACTTTGATTCAGTCTTTTGACTTCATCAGTCTCAGCGTTATCAAAAGCTTGAGCCAGTTCTGCCATTCTTTCCTCCAACTGACTTTCATTGTCCACTCTTAACCGCTCACGTTCTGTTTCCAAATTTCGGCCACGTTCCTGTAGTAAATCCCGCACCTCACCAATGGCTGACTGCAGCTCCTGAAAGAATGACATTCATTCAAGTTTTTAGTCTGTGAATAAGTGCCTAAATCATGGTTCGTTATTTTTTGAGCTTTTGAAATTCTATGACTTTTCATGACCTTTTCCGTGACTTTTCAAAGTTTTCCATGACCAAAATGTAACCATTTTTCGTGGAAATGTTCAGAAATTATCTTGATTTTAGCACGTTTTTACCCGTTTCCTCACAAAAAATAACATGCCTATTTTATTTTGTACAATCAATACCATTTTCCATGACCCACACTAAAATTCCATAACTTTCCCAGGCCTGGAAAACAAAATTTTAAAATTCCATGACTTTCCAGGTTTATCATGACCTGTACGAACCCTGCTTGTAAATAGTATAAATAGTTTATTCAATAAATGACTGACATGACATTGAAACAAACCTCAGACATCTCCTGGTTTTCCCTGCTAAGATTTTCCATGCGACAATTAGCATTGTCATATCTTTGGTCCATCTGGCGGATGTGCTAAAGAAAGATCACATATAACTGGTCAACACTTTAAAAACGAGAACCAGGTTGTAAATTAAAAAAGAAAGATCCTCAGTTGTGATTAATTTCAAGGTGGAAATCAACATAATTTTAACTTGATTGAGCAGTTTTCAATTGAGTGTCGTAAAACCAAAACCAAAGTTATTACTCTGGCTAACTGAATCACAAAAGACACAGACAATCCAGTGAACCAATCAAAACTCGAAGCAAATACATGTCACGAGCACGAAGTGCGGGAAAACGTGCGCGAACAAGTCACGATTGGTTTTGGTTTTAGTTCTGATTGACTAAGAAAGTGGTGCGAGATTTTTAAGCCAATCACTAAGCGTAGTAATGCAAAACCAAAGCAAACGCAAATATTACTTTCGACACTCAAGTGAAAACCGCTCTAAAGTGAAATACTTAACCAATAGAATTGTATCAAGTGCAAAGAAATTTAGCATGCATGGTTGCAAAAAACATCAGTTTTCAAAATTTCCTAACCAAATAAATAAAAAATGTTGGATATAGGTAGTGGCCTCCGGCCTCCGTTTCCAAAAGAAGAAGCAATGTTTCCAAGAAAAACATTGCTTAGTCAGAGATCACACACTTAACTGAAACGTTCTTCCACCCTTCAATAGTAATAAATCATAGGTGTTTCAATTTCCCCTGAATTTTCTTGAAAATTTCAATTTCCCCTTACTCAAAATAAAATCTCCTGACTTTTCCTTGATCTTCAAGAATTTTACTTTTCTCTGACCATTTCATGACAGTTGGCAACCCTGTTTAATGACCTCACTGTTTGCAATTGACTTAAATCAGTGCAGAAAAAAGAGCATTCGAAATTATTTTTTCACCAAGGTTTTTCCTTTACATCATGGCACATCACTTTGCTTTACATTATGTCTTATATCCAGAAAAAAATTTACTAGTCTTCTGATTACCAATTAATAAATTTTAACAATTACAACACTTACCCCCTCTAGCCTCTCACATTCCTGTTGTTTCAAGATGTTCAGCTAAACGGTTTAATAAACACATTAATATCATATCTGAGATAACAATAGATTTCTGCTAAAGCATGTAAATGTGGTATGAAAAGGCATAAAAATTTTGACCAAAAACTTGTACAACAGAAAGTAAGTTTTTAAATGATAACTTGCATGTGTTATAACAATTTAACTCCATCAAAGCTCTTAAAATGAAGTTAACAACACAAAAATGAAACCAACCTCGTGAGTCATTCTCATCAATCTTTGACTTTCAGCCTCTAATACTGTGCTTTCTTCTAAGCGTCTTTCATGCTAAACATACACAATATGATACATGTTAAAATAATAACAATAATAATTAAATACAATAATAATAATAATAATAATAATAATAATAGTATGTTAATAAGAAACAATCACAGAAACCCCACGTCAATTTAATAACCATTAAATTATAATTTTTACTTTTTTTATTATTTCAAAACTACCAAAAATGATAAGAAAAGTACTTCTGATCAGCTCTTTCAAACCATTCCAAAAATGCCTCATTCAAAACAACATGAAAGATGTTTACATGTATTGTAAGTATCAGCTGCTAACATCTAAGCATCATCTGTCTGTAATCAGAGCTGACCTCTTCAACAGTCCTTTGTAGCTGAGCACATTGACCTCTAGTTTCCTAAAATGAAAAACCGATAAATCAATTACTGAATTGAGCTCAACAATGGGTGATCTGCTTTGCAATGCAATGTCTGATTACTTTGAAACTTCGTACGGGATATGTTAATTTGGCTCTTAATAAACACATGGGCAAAAAATAAAAAGAATCGAAATTTCTGGTTATTTGACCTTTAACATCACCACCAACTCAAACAGAAGACATGCACATTTGGTCAAAGTGGTAACAACACATAATTATACTAAATTATTAATCAGTGACATACCTCCAATTGTCGTTGTAGATGGCAACCCTGAGTCAAAAGAGCAGTGCAGACTGAATTCTTTTTTCTCAATTCCTGATTAAAAAAATATTCAATTTTTTCTTAAACTCCATATATTTTCATACTACAGTGTACCTGTATTAATTGTAACAAATCACAATATTCTGCCATCATCTAGTACTTCTGGTTACAACTGTGGTATACGTTGTGCAAGTGAAATATAGTTTGAAATGAGAAACTTTTTTGGCTTTAAACACTATGGTTGACTCACTCTTCAATACATGTTCTTATTGAATTTAATACACACTGACTGTTGCAAGTATTTAATATGTTATTCATATTCAACTGATATTTTTAAAGAGGTTTAATAGCAAGGCTGCAGAGAACATCATTCAGATACACTTCAGGTAGCTATGTACAGTGTAATAACCTCTTCTAAAACTACACAGATTTTCTAGCTATTACATTTGTAAGTTGAATTTGAAGCATGCTTGAATTACTTTTTTTCTTAAAAATTACCACCGTTTGCATTGATACGCCACTACAGAGTTCAAAACACCTGTGGAAACGTTTCCAAGATTTCTGTCAATCAAAGTTTGAAATGACGTTTCACACTCTGTGAGCAATCATGAAGTTAAACCAGCGATCAATAAATTTTATACCAACAGAAGACTACAGAAACTTGGTAAAATTCAACTTTACTACAAAGCAAAGTCATTTTAAGATTTTTTCGAGACTTTACCTTCAATGTCAAGCTAGGCGTACCTTCAATGTCAAGCTCTCCCGTATAAGGAAATACTTATCCACGAAAACAACCGAGATCTTGGTCCATGCTTTTGTATCGTCCAAACTCGACCACTGCAACTCTCTCTTGTATAATGTGCCGAAGTACGCTTTAAAAAAGCTCCAGTCTGTTCAGAACGCCGCTGCTCGACTTATCACTGGTTCCCAAAAATACGACCACATCACTCCAATACTGAAAGAACTACACTGGCTTCCTGTTTCTGAACGCATTAAATTCAAGATTCTGCTACTTACCTTCAAAGCTCTCCATCAACAATCTCCTATCTACATTCAAGATTTGCTAACGTACTACCAACCTTCAAGAACCCTCCGATCATCACACTCTTCACGTCTCAACCCTGTCAAATTCCACCTCAAGTCGTATGGGTCTCGAGCTTTTTCTGTTTCCTCGCCTGAACTTTGGAACAGTTTGCCTGTTTTTATCCGCTCATGTGACAATTTAAGTTCTTTTAAATCAAAACTCAAAACGTTTCTTTTTAAAACTTATTACTCTTAGCGATTTTTACTTTTTATTACTTTTAATGCAAATTTTTAATTTAAAGATTTATTCAGCTAATTTTAACAAAATTTTTATTGATTTTATGATATATATATATATATATATACACCCGTTTTCAAAAACGTTTTCTTCAGAGAGATATATAGATAGATAGATACCTTTTGTTTAGAGTCGGTGAACCATGTTATTTTTGCATGAACCGCACGCTTGTTAACACCAGACTGTTAACAAAAACACATCCACGTGAGAAAACAAACTGAATATTCGAGTGTCTCAATTCCCTTTGATGGTTGACGGTTAAAAATAAGCCGTTTTCGCGGTTGATGGCGGCAAGGCCATTTGACGGATGACAGTTAATTTTATGGAATGACGGTTATAACAAGAAATTAAATCAGCAAATTTGGCTGCAATTTTTCATAAAAGAGTACAATTTCGCCCACATTTTGACTTGCTCACCATCAGAGATCAAATTTGACTAATGCTTCTATTTGTCTTCCCGATGTTGTTATGGAATTTCTGTGTTCAAAAAGCTCCTCTGATTCTGTATCGCCGTAGGGCACTGTCCACGGGTCACTTTCAATTTCTTGCCTGTAGCCAGACGAAAATACTACAAAGACAATAACAGAAAAAAGGCCCACTTCCTTCATAAATATATTTTTAATTCATAGCCTCTTACAGCATACTGAAACAAATGAATAAATTCAGAATTTTTACTGACGCACTGTGCCTCGGTTCGCCAGTTACTAACTACAGCCCTGAAATTCATTTACTTCAAAAGGTTCGCGCTCATTGACTGTCGATTCCTTGTTTGCTATTCTTTTCTGAGGCCCCGTCCACACTGACCCGGGTAAATTTGAAAACGCATCTTTTTTTCTCCGGTTAGGCCAACCGTCCACACTGAAACGGCGTTTTCGGTCACCGAAAACGGAGCTTTTCAAAAACGCTCACCAATGAGCGTTTGGACTTGGAGCGTGAAATAGTGTATTTTTATATTTTATTGTAAATAATTTTAGAGGGCCACTGGTTTGTTAGTATTTTTTATGTTATTTTAGTGCTACCCTCGTTAAATAAAGACTTTACTTTTACTTTTAATTACTAATGAAGCGTATCGTTTTCAAATTTACCCGGGTTAATGTGGACGGAAAACATTTTACGCGGCGTTTTCAAATTTCTCCGTTTTCAAATTTACCCAGGTCAGTGTGGACGGGGCCTGAGACTGAAGTATGTGCTTGATATCATTTAATCAGTTTTTCCTTCTTACTTCGATGAGTGCTTACTTCCGCCTGAACAGTCCCCCTCAAAAGACGCTTGACATCGTGCTTGGTAAAAGAGAAAGAGCCGCAAAAGCGAGATCATGCTTAGTAATTCTCAGTGACTCGTTTATGATCTGTAATTATAACACCAGTTATAAATTGAAAAGGCCGACGTTCTTCGACATCGGAAATGTTTCCAGACGGAAGTCGGTTTTGAATATTTAAACGAACATTTATAAACAGCTTTACTTGACTTCATTTTAGTCACTCGTTGATATCCGAGACAGTCGACGGCTAATATTTTGCTGGCTTTATTGACGGTAAAAAATATTGCATTTTTACTGTTGACTGTTAATTTTTTGACCATTTGACAGTTGACGGTAAACCGTATTGCGATCCTCATATTGTTTTATCAAAATAAAAGGGTATTGATCGTGAAGAAATGAAGCTTTTCAGAATATCGTATCTCTTAGCTTTGGCGACCAAACATGCCAATTCGCGAGGGTCGGACGTTCGCAGATCGTTCGCGAAAGGGTTGCAAAATGTTTGTTCATTACGCCTAGTAACTTCGGTTTCGTGAGCGCTCTTCCGAGCTCCTAGAACAAGTCAAATGATTCGCCAACGCAAATCTTTACTAACAGGAGCAGGCATTTTCTGTCGCCTTTCTGTTCACGATCAATTCATTTTTATTTTGAAACAATTAATATGAGATTCATCACGTTTTCTCATGTGGGTGTGTTTTTGTTAACAGTCTGGTGTTAACAAGCGTGCGGTTCATGCAAAAATAACATGGTTCACCGACTCTAAACAAAAGGTATCTATCTATCTATATATCTCTCTGAAGAAAACGTTTTTGAAAGCGGGTGTATATATATATATATATATATATATATATATATATATATAAGTGGAAATGTAATGGTCAAGAGGCCAACTCCAAGATTGCTAAGTTGGTTTTATTCGCTCAACGTTTCGACCATCACGGTCTTCATCAGGAGCGTTAGAGGTATAAACTGCTTACATCAACAACATACAAAATTCAAATTCGTGTCAACGGTTAACATATTATGACGTCACAAGGTCACATGTAAGGGAAAATATGCAGCAAATGGTTAAAATATATACAGTATTGTGCAAAAGTAATGCAAACGAAATTCGTTTTTTGTTCTCGCGAATTTTCGTCGAATTTTCTTCGAATTATCGGAACATGTTCGTTCGCGTTCCGCGCGAAAAAAATTGCGAATTTCGTCGAAAATTCGAGATAGCGAAATTCGAAATAGCGAATTTTCGAGGCAGCGAAATTCGAAATAGCGAATTTTCGAGGAAGCCGAACGAAAAAGCATCGAAATTCGTAAAAACGAATTTCGCGGTATGAAACCTTTCTCACATTCGACATACAGTACATAATAAGCGCGCACAGTCGAACTCACGTTTCATAATAATCAATGAAGAGTGACAAGTTTAGTAGACAAAATGTTTATTCCATTTAACACTTCGATTCTTTTTTAAGTCAACATATTCAATTTGCACTCCTGAGTAATCCTAGCCAATGAATTTTCCTCGAGTAAGATTCTTGTTTCAAAGAACTTTGCGAACACAACATGTCGATCGTACAACACACTCTTCGAACGTCTTACCTTGCAAAGTAACTCCTGTTCTTCGCAAAATTGGTCAGATAGTTAAAATTGTTCATCGGTGCCATATCTCATTCTTGTAATGATCTATAGCGGTTCAAAGAAAGGTTTAAATCCATCTGAACAGTCTGCATCTACTCGCCAAAAGACGTTCGCCATGTTGACACAAACTTGCGCGCCCACAGTGTCTTGGCCTGCGGTAAATGTTTGCGTCATGGCTTCGGTACACGACGAGAACACGACAAACACGCGAAATTCATACACTTGCGCGCCAAAATTATTCATGCATCATACAGTAAGAAAATTTGCAAAAAAAAGGCGCAATGATAGGGAGAATATAATGCAGTGTCATTCGGAGCCGTTATTTGAATCGTCAAGCAAATCATCTCAGTATTAATGATTTACGTGGCGTTCCCAATAACACGTGAGTAAGACTACACTATATTTTTATTTTTGAAATGCACTGAAGACAGTTTTTTGACGCTCACTTTTGTTAATTTATTATTATCAGTAAATGAAAAGTTACAATATATAAAAGACTTATATACAACTGTTAAAAAAACTCTTCGATGTTGACTTCTAAATGAAAAATTACAATATTTTGAGACACGACGTATCGAGATTTTAAAAGACTTAATATATACAATTCTTCGAAAAACACTTGTATGTTCACTTCTACAGTTCTTCAAAACCTTAACTATGTTGACTTATGTAATTCTTCAAAAAATGTTGTCTAAAAAATAAATACTAACTGTGTTGGTTTTTTAAAGGAAAATGGAAAAGATGACAAATTCACGAATCACGACCATTTTTATCAAACTTTCGTAAGTTTTGGCATCTCTTGCCAATGCTGATCTTGCATGTCTCCCACATCTTTGCAATTTCCTCCTCATTTCTGCACTGGTGGGAGAATGATCTCATCACCTCGGCTGAAAACAAAATAAAAAGTAAAGGTTAGTCTACGAAAGTAAACAACATACTTAATCGTTACCTGTCTACAGTTGTTCTAATCGTATCCAAATAAAAAGAAGGTGCATTATCGCAGATTTTATAAGTTGAAAAGTTAAGTCTAAAGCTGTTCTGTCATTTTCAACTTTTATACTTTTCAGAACATTGCGGCAGGAGTTTTAATTATTCGACTTTGCATTTTTTTCTGGCCCTAAAACAAAATCTTGAGTTTGTCCGATCCTCAGGTGAAATGAATACGAATGAAACACAACTGATTCAGGTTTGACTTACCTTTTATTGCAGAAATTCGCGTGGGATCCAGTGGATCGAAGTCCTTAGTGCCATGGACTGTAGAACGCACCAAGGTTGTTTTCGGGAACAGCTTGTCCGCCAAACGAAGCGCCATTGCTGAAGGTTTAGACGCTGCCTTAATGAAGGTGAAATCGTTCTTCGCCAGCCGCACGTTCTCGGACCCACCTACTGCAACTGTATCTACAGGAATAACGGATAAAAAAGTCGCATTAATGATTGATATAATCAAAAGAATTTTAATGTAACTGTTTAAAGTTATTGCTTTCTTGTTAACTGGATGCAGTAAGGTTAAACAAATCGTGTTAACGAATTTGCGAAGCTGATAGTAACCTAACGTATTTCATAACTTTCTTCTTTCCGTTTCCTCGAAATCTGAAGAATCGCATACCATCAGCAGCATACTGTATAGATTTCATGAAAATGATTACCTGTCAAATCAGCATCACTTAGTAATGCATCCACATCTGGAAGCGGTGTTCGTTGTAAAGGTGGAAACTGCCCAGCGAGGTCTGCATTCATCTGCGCTGACTGAAGAAACTCGAACGACCGGTGGGAATGGAGTTCAGGCGTTGAAAACTGTGGCGGCGGCGGTGGACGGCACTGCGGGGTCTGTTGGACAGAGGATACAGGAACAGATGTCTGGCTTAACAGCTTATCGAGTTTCGCTTTTTGCCTTGCAAACGAGCACTCGAGCCGCTCCATTATTGTGCGCAGAAGACGAAGTTCTGTGGCGGTGTCGTCTCTTCGAGAAACCTATTAAATAAATACACATAATTGTTATTTAAAGATTGCGGACTGTAACTACATTGTTGGACTTTCACTAAAGTCCTTCGACCTAACGCTCGCTTTGCTCCCGAGCTCCCGTGATTAATTCTCGTGAGGTCTACTACATTGTATATAAATTATATGTCGACGAAAAAATTGACAGAACTTTACAAATAACGATCCCATAAATTCCACTTTGGACAGGGACGCTATCAACGAACGCAAAGCTTTTCCTCGCGCTTATGTGCCGTTAATTCAAAATTAAAATGTCGCACTAACGCACGGATTGGTAGCGCGAGCACCAACAAACTTTCACTCACTCTGATGAAGGTGAACAAATGTCACCGAAAATTTAGAAAAGAAAAACAAATCGGCTTAAAAAACATTCCCTTTCCCTTTTATAATAATCGCCTAGCAACGTGCAGCTTACAAACTTTTCGGATAAAAAGTACGAGACAGAACTTTACAAATAACGATCATAGCTTACCTCAGTTACATGATCTAGTCTCTGCATCGCGCTATGAATGAGGTCTCCAACGTCTGGAATCGCCATTGCGTCCGAGTAATCTCCGATGTCGTCGATAGGCGGAGGGGAAACTTCTCTGGTCGTCTCGGTCTGAGGTGGAATAGGAAGCGGACGCCGGGCAATTAACGACCCCAGTGGTGCATTGAACTCATCATCTGAATCAGAGCTGTCTTCGGAGGTTTCAACGACATCTTTGGTTGGGGACATCACATCTAAGATCTATGGATTTGATGAAATAGGCAACTTAATAATTAGCTTATCACTATCACTTATTTTTATATATGGATTGTATGTAGTGTTTTTTTAAAGCTGATGTTTTAACCGTGTTGAAATAAAGATTACCTAACTAGAATAATTCGCTGAATGAAACAACCTAACAGGCATATTTCGCGATTTGATCAAAACATAAGTGTAAAGATACAGTGCAATTGTCAAAATACTGTTTAACTTCTGACATACGATAAAGCAGTCAAGGAACACAACAATACTAAAGATTGGTTAAAATGACGGAGATTGAAACAGTTTTCAGTTTTCAAAGTCAATTTCGTTTTCTCGTAACTGGAACAATTGTAACCTCGGGTTGTAACGTACGGGAGAAACATTTGCTGACAATAATAAATTTCTTTGCAAACATTAAGTTTCAAGGAGAGTATTTGCCAAAATGTAAAAAAAGGAGAAATAAACTCAGCCGTGAAACAATCCCTTTAAAGGAATGAGCACTTGTCTAATGATTAAGCCTAGACATGCAAAACCAAAGTAAAGCGACTTTCTTCTTTCTTCTTATATAAATAAAAATTGCTCTGTAAAGCGAAATGGGCTACTTAAGTTTCTGCTCGAGCCAAATCGTACAGTTTATAAAGAATTTTTTTTTACAAACCTTTCCCCGCTGCTTCTGTTTCTTCGGTTTCTCTTTAGTAGCCGACGTTTTCGCTTTAGTAGCCGTCTTCTTTTTTGCAGGCGACGATTCTGAGATCTGTGGGAAAGACCAACAAGTTGTTAAAACGCTGGATAACATTTTTAATGTAATTCTCAACTTAATTGAAAATGCAATTGCGAATAAGGGATTTGATGTAACACAAATACTTACCAGTTTTCTCTTAGCTTTTGTCTTACGCGGCGCCAGAACTTCTGGAGATGCTGAATTTTCCTGACTCGCCGCTTCGAGCGGGTAGCACTCGATAACTGCTGAACACTCTTTTTTCGTTTTCCCCCAGAGCACTTTAACTTGCTGTCCCTGTTTTATCGGAGATGGATCCACGATGCATGTACGGTAAACGTCCGAATACCTCCCGCGACTCCAGATAACTCGAGCAATTTTTTTCTCCATGATACAGTATTAGTCGATATCGAACGTGTAAATGATGATAACTGAAAGTTGAGCTAAGTTCGTCCTTTTTATAGTTCTCCGTGACATCGGTCGGATCGAAAGTAGTTCAATTTCATTGGTAGCAAGGTTTATCAACCTGTGTCTACTGACCCTACATCTGACTTCGTTATCAGGGTGAAGGAAGCGGTACAAGAGGCCCACTCCAAAGAAGTAATTAACACGGACACAGCAAATTATCTGAAAATGGAAAACGCTCAACCTGGCAATATTTATTTCTTACCCAAGATCCACAAGCCACAATGCCCACCTCCTGCTCGTCCTATCTGCAACACTATCAAATCTGCCACAACTAACATCTCCAAGTGGATTGATGACCAGCTGCAGCCACTTGTCGAGAATCTACCCTCCCATCTAAAAGATGACAATGACTTTCTCTGTAAACTAGAAGAACTGAACAACAATCATACTTTAACGCCAGATACACTTTTAGTTACTTGGGACGTCAAATCTCTATACACAAACATCCCACATGATGGTGGCATAGAAGCATGCGACTATTTTATGCGCCTCCATAACTTCGCCAACGACAAAAGGGAAACTATCGTGAAATTCATCAACCTCGTTCTTACGTGAAACAATCTCACTTTTCAAGGCCAGCACTATGTTCAGCAGACGGGTACAGCAATGGGGACCAAAATGGCACCTAGCTATGCAAATCTATACATGGGTCGCCTGGAAGATCATTTTCTAAAAGAAGCCACCGACAAACCACTCATATGGTTCAGGTACATAGATGACATCTTCTTTATATGGACTCACGGTGAAGAAAAACTTAATGACTTCTTTAACTTCTGTAATTCTTTTGATCCACACATCAAGTTTGAACAAACCAAATCGACTACAAGCATCCCTTTTCTTGACGTTCAAGTAATCAATGGTAACGGCAAAATCAGCACTGACCTGTACACCAAACCTACGGATACCCATCAGTACCTTAACTGGACCAGCTGTCATCCGCGCCACACTAAAACCTCCATCCCGTACAGCCTGGCACTGAGACTACGACGTATCTGTTCCACCAACGTGTTTTTTGAGAAAAGAGCACGTGAACTACACAACATACTACTTGAGCGTGGTTACAAGAACAAGTTGATTAAGGAATGCATTATGAGGGCAAGGAAAACATCAAGAGAAGAAGCGTTCCAGAGCAAGCAAAATTCCTCTTCTGACCGTGTACCACTTGTAGTAACTTACAATCCAGCACTGCCAAACCTACATAAGATCCTCAAAGAACACCAGCAAATACTTGACACATCACCCAAGACACAAGCCATCTTTAAAGAACCCCCTCTCGTTGCATTTCGTAGAGGTCGTAGTCTGTCACAAATGCTCACACACAAGAGGCTGCCATCGTCAAACACAAGTAACATATTAACCACCTCTTCTGACCAACCTACACAACAAAGAAACGATTGGTTACCAAATCCATCTGACACTGCCTGTAAAATCTGTGGCCGATCGTTTCAAACCAACAGAAACCTGAAAATTCACTTCACTCATAAACATAAGCAACAAAGTCCATCAACACACTCTGACCCAGGATTCTGGCCTTGCAGAACTGATATCAGATGCGCTTGCTGCAAAACATACGGACAGTTTACACGGACAGTAACTAGCAACACTACAGGAGAAACGATTACATTACGACAACACACCACATGCAAGACCAGCAACGTAATTTATTTAATCGAATGTATAAAATGTAGTGATCAGTACATAGGCGAAACAGGACACCCAGTTCACCACCGTGGAACACAACATCGCAGTGACATTAAACTTGGAACAAAAAACATACCGTCAGTTAGACATTTCAAAAACTGTGGAGTACAAAATCTTGAATTAACAGTTATTGAGAGGGTTAGAAAACAGGACCAAGACATTCGGAAAGCGAGAGAGAAATACTGGATTTTAAGGCTGAAACCCTCTATAAATAACTTAGTTGTATAAAAATAACCATAGCTTTGCATATATATATTTTATTTCGTGTTTTTATTTTTTTAACTAATTTTGCTTTCTGTATTTTTGTGATATATATATATATATGTATATATATATATATATATTTTAACCATTTGCTGCATATTTTCCCTTACATGTGACCTTGTGACATCATAATATGTTAACCGTTGACACGAATTTGAATTTTGTATGTTGTTGATGTAAGCAGTTTATACCTCTAACGCTCCTGATGAAGACCGTGATGGTCGAAACGTTGAGCGAATAAAACCAACTTAGCAATCTTGGAGTTGGCCTCTTGACCATTACATTTCCACTTTTATTTAATTTATCTCAAGAGTCCACGATCGCTTTAGTGATCCTCCAAACAGCACCTACAGTTGGTACCGGATTTGCATTGTTTGCGAGACCTCTTACAAGTTGTGTGCTTGCTATATATTATATATATATATATATATATATATATATATATATATATATATATATATATATATATATATATATATATATATATAATAATGGTCAAAAGTAGGAAGATTTCAATTCATCGTTTTATTGCGACAACGCTGTTTCGTGTGATCAAAGTATGACCACACTCATCAGGCAACATCAATCAATGAGTGTGGTCATACTTTGATCACACGAAACAGCGTTGTCGCAATAAAACGATGAATTGAAATCTTCCTACTTTTGACCATTATTATCACTGCTCCTCTCAGAGTTGAGCGCTCTACAAATTTATTCTATTCAAGTTCAAGAAGTTTATATATATATATATATATATTAAAAGACAGTCTGATCAACTGAAGATACGACTTGGCATTTTATTACTAACTAGTTTCGTACCGCACAACTTGTACGGCACTCTTCAGATAAAATTGCCTAAATGAAGAGTGCCGTACAAGTTGTGCGGTACGAAACTAGTTAGTAATAAAATGCCAAGTCGTATCTTCAGTTGATCAGACTGTCTTTTAATATTTATGCTCTAGTTTTCTATTGAGCACTCTGACATCAGTTCTGCAAATCAACTAATATATATATATATATATATATATATATATATATATATATATATATATATATATATATATTTTAAACATTTGTAAAGCGCCTAGAGCAGGCCTGGATAGGCGCTATAAAAATATATTTATATTTATTATTATTAGGATTTTGCCTTCGGAATCCGAATGAAACTAAACAGTTTACAGATCTTTAAGAAAAACTTATTATACAAAGCTGACAGTGGCAGAGGGAATGTCGCGATACATTCACGGCTCACTGAACATAATTTAAGTTCTGTACCTTTCTGTATTTTTATGGTGTTTATTCTGACCGTTTAGCAAGAAAAAGCCCTTCTTGACAACTAATCTCAAGACTGTGCTCTAAGAAAAATTACAAGGAGCCCAAAGGTTCCAAACTAAGAGATCGTGGGTGCCCAGCATAAAGCTTATATGAAAGAAATAAGATTATCTGGTCGCCCAAAGACAAAAGTTAGTCGCCTGAGGCACCCGGGCACCCTTAGAGCACAGCCCTGAATCTACAAAATGGTTTAATCTGTACCTGTTAAAAAGATATTAAGGAGTTTTGGCTGCGGAATAGAATTTATTTATCGCCAGTTCACTTTGATCGTGATTGCTCACGAGAAAGTTGTCAGAAACCTCTTCAAACTTTGATTGACAAAAATCTTGGAAACGTTTCCACAGATGTTTTGATTCCTGAAGTCATATCAGTGCAAACAGTGGTAAGATATATTATTATTAATAATAATAATAATTTTGATGTTGTAATAATTCAAATTCATTTAGTAAATCCAGACCCAGGATGGGGCAGTGAAATTAATCCTCCAGACAAAGAAAACATCGATATCTTTCTTTCCTTTTCTTCAACGATCCTCTCCTCTCTTTCTTATAAATTATGTTCTCCTCTTTTCTCAACTTGCCACTTTCAAAAGCCAAAACAGCCAAGTGTGAAAAGGGTTCATTTTGATTTGATGTTACTCTAAAGCCTGCAGTTCTCCAGACAGATGTTGCCTGGCTACAAGATCTTAATCATTTGATCAGCAGAATAAAATTAAAGTGTTCAACCTTACATTAATTAGTCAGCAACCCTCCAAGTCAAGACCATTTTAGTCGCCATGGCGACTAAAATTTTGGAGCTGGCCACTAAACTGGAACCGAAGTCGCCAGCCTGGCGACTAAAATTGAGGATTGAATTAATTTGGCGACTAAAATCTTTCGCTGGTGACCAAACTTGATCAGTCGGTGGCCAAATGGCCACTAACGAAAAAAATAAACTTGGAGGGTTGGACTGGGTTATTGACAAGTCAAGACCCGTACAAGCATTATTTGTCTTCCTTACCTCAACCAAGAATGAAACATTTCGGTGTAAGGACTCGTTTTTCTAGAAGATTAAAACACGGTGCACGTCAATTAATGCATATTTAATTGCTCAGTAAATAATTCCACTTAAAAAATAGCAGTTAGTTTCCTACACCCATATTTTAAGGTGATTTCCAGTCCATTTGTACAGTATCAGGGTTTGTTTTCTTTTCGTTTTTATTGTGACCTGGAATTTTTGCGTTTGGCTAGTTTATTCTTGCGTGGGAGTATATGGACAAGAAATCATCTTAATTAAGCCCAAGCCAGGATGGGCTGACTTTAATATGCACTTATAAACACAAGTTTTAGTCATTTAATCTTAAGCTTACAATGTACAATGCATTTAAGCCAGGCAGGAAATTAAAAAAAGATGGCATTAGGACCATTTAAGCCAGGCCAGCGAATAGCTACTAACATTATAATAAATTAAGTACGGTACATGTACACAATGGAATACTTTTTGTAATTCTGTAAGGAGGCCATTATTCTCTGTACTGTCGTAGTTTTCAGTTGGGTTCCCACTTTCTTCATCATGATCAATGTTGTTTTCAAGTTGTTCATCATTTCCAAGAGGAAGCCGAGCCTCAGCCCCAGGGTTATTCTGCCATGATCTGTGACCTGTCACAAGTGGGTTACGCGATGAACATGTTGCTTCAGGAGTAGTTGGTCTTGACGATGTTGTTATTTTATCTGACTGCTCCTGGCTTGAGTCTGTGTGAAGAGCTGATGCTGTAGATTCTTCTTCTTCTCTTTCTGCTTTAGGTACAGTGACATCCTCGCATTGACTTTTATCAGTCTCCGTCTTAGGAACGAGACTGAGTGGTGAGCTATTTGCTGGTGACAATGACAGGACATTTGATGGAGTTATGTTGTTCTCATGCAAGGTGTCTGAAAAGAAACCACTTTCTGTAGAAACATCCAATGTAGGATCAGGGTCATTGCAGTCTTTAGTAGCACCCTGATCCACTGTACTTTCCTTTTTGTTTTCTGGAGGAGGCAGGCTCCACTCTGGCCATTTTCTAGAAGCCTGATTTGTCTTTTTCATCATTTTAACAGTTCCTTCTGTCATGGCATTCATGTTTATTTCTAGGCAAGGACACAATGAACAAGAAACTCAGTTAACCCGCAAAGACTGCAGACTAAATTACTACCACAACACAATCATTTTAGTGACGGCACTCAACATAAGTGCCCCTAAATGTGCAGGACAAATAAAATTATGCACAGTGTACAAAAGTATAGTCAGTTTTGTTCTGATTCATCCAAACAGAACTGAAGGTTGCTGAAAACTCTGTTATAATTAATACAGGAGTTAATAACTCCTCAAAGAAATTTTTATTGAAGCAGATTAAAAAAGGAATTTTTACTTTTGCTTCCCTTTTAATTTACCAAAATACCCCCAAGTTATGTCACTTCAAGTCTTTAGTTCTTGTAGCCTACAGCATACTGAATGATTGAGAATAACACCCTGCTACTACACTACAATATCAAATAAAGCTTCACTGTAATTCACCATTTGAATGAACTGTTGAACCATCACATGATCTACTTTTGCCAGAACCTTGATCATCCTTGGGACCAAATTCTTTTGACTGATATTTTAAGGATTTATGTTTTCCTTGTAGATGGGTACGAACTGGTAAACTTCTTCCCACAGGAGAGTTAGATGAAAAGCTCCTACCACCTAACTCATTTCTTGACCACTGCTTTGCGACAGCTTGAGATGGCTCATCATCTAGATCGTCTAGATCGTCTATGTCAGTGGCATCAGTTATGATCTGATCAGCAGCCACGTGTTGCTGAAAATATTCCAAATACCCAAGTCGTTGAAGTATATACTTCCACTTCCTTAAAGACAGTTGCCCAAAGCGCTGTTCATAGTTGCTTACAAGCTCACACACTGTGTCGCCATATCGTGAGATGTCAATCCTCAGGACTTTTGCAAGAGCTTCCAAAGACTTGTCGCCAGATTCTAACAGATCCAGAAATTTTGCTTTCAAGGTAACAGGTGGAAAGCTGGAACCATCATCTGGAAGCCCTAAACCACAAACATTGTTGAGTAGTACATTATATTTGAGACCATTATAAAAAATTTTCATATTATGATTTTAACACATTTTATATAACTTATTCCACTACATTAATATGACATACTAAGAAACATAATTATTTCACTTCGAAGCACCAATAATGTACCGGTAGTAATTTTTTCTAACGGTCAGTAGACTGCAGACTGCAGACCAGGTACTGTATGAAATGTGTGGTTCCAGAAAATATCCATACCCCCACCACGGAGGGAATTTCACTTAAGACCCCCCACCTCTCTGGAATTTCCGTTTTTGTAAAGAAAAATAACCCCCCCCCTCACCCCTCCAGAATTTCCAAAAGTATATTGCGTACCCCCCATCCCCTAGCTGGAAAAAGGAATTAATAATTGCACAATGCTCTAAATTTTAGGCCGCCTCTCTTGTAAACAGTTATAGTGTATAACTGATCGATCGGAAGATATGTTAAAATGATACATACATGTACTGTTGAAGACAAAATACAGAAATTTCCTCAAAAGTAAACAGACAAGATATCTTATCTGGTAGTCACTTGTCAAATTACCTTGTTGTATAACCATCCATCCCTTTTGATTCCAATCGCTTAAGAAATTAAAACCGCTAAATGTATCATAACACGGATTTGAAGAGTGTTGATATAAACCTTCACCGTAGCCGTGATCACAAAATCGCTAATGCTTGCTGAGAAAGCAAAATTTAACAGGAAAATTACAAACAAATAGCCAGAAATAACAAGAACAAGTTAATCTCGAGTTTCTGATATCATTACACTATTTTCATCGCTAATAAACCTGAAACTTTTCACAAACAAGGATGATTTTCTTTGATCGAACGTGAAACAAGCAACCCTTGTCACCAGTGCATTTCGGTCAAACCACGTGACAAGTTTCGGGGGACTGGTAACGAGTAATGGCGGACGAACGAACATGGAGGATTTCAGTGAAATTATTTGCTTTCAGTGTGCTTTCAGGAGAAAGAAAACCCGTTTTAAAGGTAAAGCGATTGTGAATCAAGAACCCAGGGTGCTATTTTTGCTATGTAACACATTTGTCTGGAAACATAATTTCACTGGCAACCCCCCTCCTCTTCGGAATTTCCTGGGCCCTTGACCCCCCCACCCCTCTGGAATTTCCAATTCCCTCCGTGGTGGGGGTATGGATATTTTCTGGAACCACAAAATGCAGATTACAGACTGCAGACTACATGTAGGTACAGAACACCGACCAAGAATAAAAGCTGTTTTTTTTTTTCTTTTAGACGAAGATTAGATCATGAATTTAGTGAAGGCTTTGTAAATTGGATGAGACTGAATGGTTTACGGATTTTTACAGCAAATTAATTTTATACAAAGCCGACATGACAAGCCATTTGTTTACTGCTTGCCAAAAATATAAGTATTGTTCCTATTTTGTTGTGTTAAATTGCGATTGCTAACTCTTTTTCAAAACTTAACTGTACCAGTGCCTGTAAAAAAAAAAACTTATATATGCCTGCCATTACTCTCACGCCTCAGGCGTGAGTATCAAGCTTGCGAGTTGAAAACTTTGATCTCACGCCGCCAACTCAAGCTTACGAACCAATTTCTCACGCCTAGTCGAAAAATGTGAGTTATTACAACCATAACCAACACTCTTACCATATGTAATCTCAAACCAATGTGAGTAACTAAAACTTCATGTAAAATGAGTAAATGACAATACTTGCCTCGAAATCTTAGAGTTTTGACAAGAAAAGCACTGGGAGAGAGGTCGTAATCAGCAAAACACATCCATGCACGAGGATTGGGATATGTTCAGAACATCTTTGGAATACTTCGAATGTCTTCGGAAAACTTCGGACATAATCGTATCGTCTTCGGAAATGCTAACACTCTCAAGATAAAAATCTCAGGCCTTTGACCCAGAAAAAGTTGGCAGGTATACTTTTATCACCAATCCAACTTCATGTTCGCTCAAGTGAAATGTTCTTTTGTCTTGTCTGACACTCTTTCAAACTTTGATTTTTGATGGCAATGTTTTCATCTCATGTTCACACTCAGAAGCAGGGGATGGTATTTGATGTATTGCAATATCCGTGCTCGAAGGGAGACGATGAATTTATCCTTGACATCTGGTTGGGACTTTTGTCACAGGTTTCACAAGATTTTAAAACAGCCAAAATTTAAATTTGTGGCAAAAGAAACCTAAAAATAATGGTCCATTTTCCTTAAAAATTGCTATAGCAGAGCACTGAAATTGTTGACAGGCGCCTTAAGCTGAAGATGACTTGGATGAAAATGGATTGCAATTTGAAAAATTAAGGCTTAACTTTTCAAGTTGTTTCTGTACATCTAGCTTGATTTCTAACCACAAATTAAGGTTATATCGTCCTCAAAGAAAATGTTCTTCATGGGTTAAGTTGCCTACCACTAATTTAAGAACCCTTTAGACCAAAAATCTGTGAAATCCTCCTGATGTAGCCCCTTTTAGTAGCAAATTATGCATCACTTTATCCATGTTTTGTCATCAGTTTATCTTTACTCACCATCCATGCCCACTGCAACCTAAAAACTTTACACCATACTTTTCACCACACCAAAACCTATAATAAAATATAGATAGCAAGAAGATGATAAAAATCATAGTTTTTAGGGCCCAGAAATTCTTGGCTTGTACTTTTCAAGTCATGGATTAACCCCATTCTGTCTGTTTATGAAACTTGTTAAGCAGGGCCGAGTTGTTCAAAGCACGATTAAGCTAATCCAGGATTAGCGTGAATTTTGATTTAGGTGTTTCAACGTTCAGTGAGGTTTTTATGTTTGTATTTCCTGTCTTCCAGTTTTGGCGTGGACTAGTCTCGAACTCCACAAAACATAAGCAATAAAAATACTTTTTTACCAGAGAAATTGAACCCTCGATCAACTCTTAATCCTGGGTTAGTGTTAATCGGCTTTCAAACAACCCAGCCCTGGTGTCTAACAGGTAATTAAATTCTAGCTGTTTAGCAGGCTAGGATGGCCTGTCAAAGGACCAGAGTTCTAAAACGAATAAACTGACTGGTTGAACTTACCAGTTGTATTTGCTACGTGATTATGACAACACCAACATTGGAAAAATATTAATCAATAATAAGTTACAAAATTAGAAAACAATATTGTTGACTTGTAAAAGTTTTAAATTGTTTTTCACATAAATGAAAAGGAACCCCATTCTAGTGTCTAGTAAATGCAAGCTTGTAGTTCATCAGTTGCCACATGTTCATAATCCAGTAAATGTTTTAATGTTCATAATCCAGTAAATGTGTGACAGCATGTCACACAGTTCAGGAATAACTGGATGACTGAAGGTACATGCACAATGACAAAAATTCTTTTAGTAAGACAAACTAATTAAAAACAAGTATTATTGGTACTAACATAAATTACTTTCCAATTGCTTTTCATGGAGTACAAATAACATGCCAAATGAGTTATATCTAACATTATTATTCACTGAACAAATGTGCACATTGCCCATAAATTACATGGCCAGACTGTTATTGCTACTGTCCTCCGGTCCGTACACTGATAACAGATATCCTGAGGTTTCCAAGATTCATTTGATGACTTGCAAAGCGCTGCAATTATTGCAGTTTTTCTATTGGTAAAATGTGATTCGTTAATAATGATAATATAAAATATTTCATGAGGGGGCCTCCAATCACTATTTTAATAAGTGCTTTTCAGGAGGGTCCTCTAAATTTGTTGAATAATAAAACAATATTCCTGCTCAATCTTGTGGAATGTCTGATTTTAACCAACTTGGTCTACAGCCTCGTCGGCTAAGTATCAGGCGATACTCTGCATGATTGCGCAGGATAATTGTTAAATATTTGTACTCCAGCAGACCAGTTTGACAGATTCCGTATTCCTCTTTACTTTGCAAATGATTCAAAAATGGCAGAAAGTCTGCATTTTGAGAAAAGGAAATGTTGTAAAATAAATACCATGACACTACACACTAAAAATATGACTAAAAAGATATATTCATTTGAAGTTTTTATCAGACATCTTAGATACATGTACTTTGACTACAACCAATCAGTTTATAGAATTTTAAAACTGATATGATAAGATCAATAATTTATGGTGACACTTTTACCAATTCAGTAATCACTAACACGGTCAAATTATACAGCTGAAGTACACTTCATAATCATTTATTATGGGATTTAAAGTTTAAAGATCCAAATTGTTAAGCTTATATGCTGCCTTATAGATAATTTTTATCTATTGCAATTGCCTATTGAGTTCCTATTCTTCCTATTCTTATTTAGATTCAAGCTTGTAAGTTGCCTTTAAGCCCACACAACATTACCGTAATCTTAATAATTGAACTTGTGCGTGTACAAGTGAATTATAAACTCATCTATTAAATTAAGTTTTACACTTAGTTTGTATTGTAAGCTTACATCAATCTTGCAGTTAGCGTATATGCTACGAATTATCACACTTATAGCAGAAGTACACCTCATAAATCAAGTTTTCCTTTTCCAAATGAACAACGAAATGCAGAATTGCTTAGAAAGTGTACGCAAGGAAAGCTTCTAAAATAAGCTTATCTAAGCATGCAGCACGCGCGATCGACTAAATTAATAAGCGAAGCTTTGATCTTACATATCTGAATGGTCATGAAATATCAATAGGGACCCTTAAAATGTTAACTTATATTAGCGTATTAATGGCTTCTAAAGAGTTATTCTTATCGAAAGATCGATAAATACGTAATGTGACGGCCATGAAATCGGCCTCCATGAGTATTTTGATCATGTCCTTGAGCAGTTTATCGCGAGCTTTTACAATCACTATAATTTACAAAACATACACAAGAAGACATACCTTACGACATCTGTGGAAGGAAACGGAACAAAACAGGACAAAAATACGGAAACCACACATGCACGGAGACCAAAACAGATCCAACGGATTACTCACAGTCGCAACGACGAAAGCTATCATAGAGAACCTACGTCATTCGTTTGTCAGGGCTGCCGACCTGTTGCTGACCTGGGGTGCTTACCATTTAGCCAAAAAATCCGGAAATTTCGGTTTGAAGTCAAATGGTAAGGTAATTTTCCGGAAATTCCATTCGGAAATTGTGGACTACCTCTAGAGGTACTCCACTTTTTCCGTTCGGAACGGAACATCGGAAATTTCCTTACCATTTGAACGAATCTTCCGTTTCCAGGCCCTTTTTAGCACTTTCGCGCGGTTTTAGTCGTGTTTTATACAATATGGCGTCTTTACTGTGACCAATTTAGAACGTGTATGTTCACCTCGACCATAGAAATGTCAGCACTTTTTTTAACAGGAGATAAAAGCTGCCTGCCTCTGGTATTCCACGTTGGAATTGTTCATGTGTTCATATTTTTTCTCGGGACAGGATCTAGCTCGGCCGTGCCGATTTTCACTCGACTGCGAGATCCCCGAAATTCACTCGGTGCGTAGGTGGGAACAGTTACCTCAAAATAACCTTGTATTCTGTTTAAATCGCGTCTCATGGAACAGCTGACGGCAGTAAACAGCATCAGCCCATCTTATTCGTCGAAAAGTTTGTTTTCTACCTCAAAATATTCAGCTATATCGACAGAAAACAACACTGAATTTGGCGCTTGATCGAGTGAGCGGGATGGAACGCCTGGTAGAATAATGGTAAGCGAAATCTCATCCGGTTGGTCGGCATATTCGGAAAATCGCTTACCATTATGCAACGGTCACACCAACCGGATTTTTCTTACAAATGGTAAGCACCCCTGTAGACGGGATCGCATCTTTCGTAGCCGGATCCAATGAAAAATAAGGCCGAAAAAACGACGACAAGTCCCGATTCAAAAATATTTTCCCGGAAGATGGATATAAATGGCGGGAAAAAAAGGAGAACGTCGACTCGATTCAGTCTCTAACGACCAAGAAATTCGATTGGCTTCAAGGTTCTGGGAATCTGGGTTCCAGCACAGGGCACCCAAACTCAAGTTTTTACCGCCGAGGAATATAATGGCGGCAAGACGAGTCACTTGACCGTCTAAATTTTAACCCAAAATATAAAAAAAACCCGTTTGGTTCGGAAAATAATCCCCATCCGAACGAGAATAAAGTTTGTGAAGTAAAAATCTATGAAAAGAATGCTGAAAAATAAATAGCGTTTTAGAGATGAAAACACTTCTAGGACCGTCAAAGGCGTACGGGCACCTTTTATCGCGGGGGAGCGGAGACCTTTTTGCCCCCCCCCCCCTCCCCCCAAAGAATGGCAAGGGTTGAAAGCCGAATAAATAGGGCTTTCCACAAGTTGCTCGAGATTCTCCAAAAAGTTGCCCGTAATTTCTCAAAAAGTTGCTCAAAAGTTGCTGCAAAAATCCAAAAAAGTTGCTTCGGATAGTAAAAGTTGCTCAAAAGTTGCCCCCCCCCCCCCCCAAAAAAAAAAAAAAAAAAAAAAAAAATTCAAAACGCTGCTTCTAATCAAGAGAATTTCTCTAAATATATGCTAATTTCCCTTTCAGGGTTAGATTTCTTAATCTAAGCAAATTTCTGCAATTTTAAAGCAAAAGAAGTATCTAAATAACATATCAAGGGGAAAAGTTATTAAATAACAAGGTTTTCTTTAACTGAGAAAAATCGTGAAGATATCGATGACGTCATGTTTGCTGACGAGTTTTCTCGAAAATTTTCGGCAACTTCGTAAATCTTCGGAAACGTTCGTGTTACCTTTGAACAAAAGCGTGTGAAACATTCAGGGATGAATGGGTTTTAAAAAGATTTCGTTAAAAGAGTTTGAGCTAGCCCTGAGAACTGACGTTCGAGTCGTCAAAGCATTAGCTTCATCACAATTAAAAAAGCTTTGTTTCAAGGTCTTGCACTAAATCCGCCGCGCGCAAACGCTCAAGGAATTTAAGCTAATTGCAACTGAATCAAACTAAGCGGTCACGCAGAATTTGCGAGAAAAACGAACATGGTTTTAGCAATATGCGAGAAGAAACGAAAGTAGATGAATGAGAAGTTTGGACATTTGAACCACAAATTTCGGTATTAATGCTTTGTAATTCGTTTGAACGTTATATTGATAGATTTTTTTCTCTAGGCTTATTGCCTGAATTCTAAGCATTTTGCCCGAAATATTTTGGCACTAGGGGAACTGCAGCCCCCCCCTCGCCTCCTAGCCTCGTACGTCAATGGGGACCTTGCCCCCACAGCCCCCGCGCCATCTTGCCTACGGCTCTGTAGACCAGTAAACATTTGAAACACGCAACGTAAACCGTCTTTGCTCTGGATTCAAATCGCCTCAAGATGGCCATAAAAAGGCACCGGAACGCAGGTAAATGAGAACATTTTTATGTAAAGATTATGTATAACTAATAAACAAGAAGCTTGAGAAGCTTGAGAAGCTTAAAATCGGGCGGTTAATAATAATATTTAGAAAGGGGGGTACAGTACAGTAAACATCACTGGAAAAAACAGTCACTTTAGTAACACTCAGTGGGAGGTTTGCGTAAGTCACAGTCTGCATGAGCTGTATTAGTGTGTAGAACCCTAGTAGAACGTAATATCTGGAATGTTTTCAAGATTGCATTATTACTAAATGACATAATGTTCTCAATTTATAAATATATTTCGCACAATACATGTAAAAATAAACGATTGAGCTAGACGACTAGAAAATAAAATTTTTCAACACTATGCAAAGTGCAGTCTTTTCGCAATACTCTTTATCAGGTAACTACTATTGTCAAGAAAATGGGCACAACTAGTTGTCCAATGATTAGGTATTTGTTTCATACCATTACTGTAATAGCAACTGATGAAGAATAGTAGTACTGACCCAAAGTATAAGGGCTGGAAAATACTGAAAACCATTTCAGCTGCGTTTCAAGAAATCCAAAAAAGCTTATGTTTTGCAGTATTTTGTTAATTTTGGGCGATTTTGTCGGGGAGGCGATAGATTTTCTCAAAGGATTAGTTAAATTTAGACAAATAAGAAATATTAGAATTTGAAGTTAAAAATTGGCCGACGGACACCAAACAGTCCCCTGACAACCTGGAGTGCGCTTTCGAGGGGGTCAACTGTTTGATGGTGTTTCCATTTTTTTCTTCAATCCCTTCTTTAAATCTCTTAAAATTTCATTCAAATTCAGGTAGAAGTCGTAGAACCCCACCTTAAGTTTTGTTCTTGTGAGAAAACAACAGAAGTCAAAAGTTGCGTGATATAACCAAGCATAGATTTTAATTCTCCCTCCCTTTCCCTCTCCTTAGCCTTTTACCCCCACCTGTCCCTCCCTTTCTACTTCCATCCTTCCCCTCCCTCCCCTCTCCTGCAGTATTTTACTCCACCCTATCCCATCGAGCTTTCTACTCCAATTACCCATCCTCACCAGCGTTTTGGGTGAATTTAGATGCTTGAAAATGCTATTTTCGGCCTTTTTCATTCAATTCAATGTTTGCATACATTTCCTTACCGTTTCAGTACCCTTTTTTCTTGGTTTTTCGTTTGTGCGCGTACTAATCTGTGCCAAGCAATTAGAGAATAACAGAAATTTGCCTTAATTTTGATCTCCTATACCAAGACCATAGAGTATAAACCGCTAATAAAACAAAACACACTTGATAATAATTCTCTGAGGTTATACACCTTGCAGTATTAACGTACTTACGAACTTGATAACAAGCCCCATGTCGTAGTAAGGATTTTTAGAAATAAGTTCACAATGGTTTGTTCCCAAAACGTTTTTTACTTTACAGAGGGTCTGTATATTGACCTGTAACTTATATATCGTATTGAAAAATTCAAAACGAACCGACTTCTGCCCGCTACCATATGTTGAAAAACTTAGCTTGTTCGAAACCGCAGCAAAATCGTTAGAGACAGAAAAGATACAGCCGTTTACTGGCAGTCTTTGAAAATCCTGAATTTCGTCAAAATGAGCCAAAATAAAGTTTTCAAATGTCCTTTATCAATATGGTTCTTATCTTCTTATTCAATTCTATGTCCTGCTTTTATGCAGTACTGTCCAACAAAGATTGCAATTTCCTCAAAGTTTCGGGACGAAAGGATTAAAAATATTTCGTGCAGAATGTAATTTGATTAAGTGAATGTTTTCACGTCTATAAATACTTCAAACAGTGAATGAAAATGAGAACCACTTTCAAATAGTTAATGCATAAAAAATAACAATCAGATCAGAATACAATGATTATTAATGCAAGGTCTTCGCTATTATGTCTCGGCAGAGATACTTCTTTTTTGCAAGTTCAAATGTATGCAAATTTCGTGTGAAATGTAATTTGATTCCACTGTCTTGTTTACAAACTCTTTCTGAAGAAAGTTGTATTTTCGTGAATAAAACCCATTGGCCTGTTTTATTTTCCTGATCATGCTTGTCTGTAATTTTTACAAAACATCACATTTAAGTTGTGCAAAAATTCCTGTTTTGAACACAGATGTCACTTCCGGAGTTTCTCATCAAAAGATGTAGATTTCACCGCATTGCGTTTCGCTGCTTTATTTTAAAGGTGAACATATTAAAAACTCTTGCAATGCGTTTACAATTCGACTCAGACATTAGACACGGATGTCGTGCAGTATTTTTGCGGCATCTTTCCATTATTTTATTTATTTTTTGTCAAAGCTTAGGGTAAAGAGAGACAAAAGTAGACGGCCAAAGTTTGGCAAGTCAGCAGGTTGTTTCGGCCGGCTACCAGCCCTATTCAAGTTCCACTCTTATTCTGCCATGTCGGGTCATCCCTCAACGGGAAATAAATTTCCCCGATTCCAAAACTAAACTCAAAACGCTTGAATGACGAGCCAAAAAATAATTCATTTCTCGAATTAAAGATCGGAATATCCAGAAAATAACAGTACTAGTTCCTCATCAATTAAATCTTTCTTCGCAAGAGTTACATAATAGTCAAGAATAAAATCTTAAAAACACAATTTCAAACTATTCAAAACCAGATTAACGTGCGTCACACGACAGGCAAAATGTTTCAGATGAATTTTTTTATCGAAAACGAGACCAAGCAACCTTTTGAAATCGAAGACTTTCAAAGCCATGACATGCATTCAGGCCGTGATAAAATTTAATTAAAATAAAATTCAATTGGTATTTAATTGGTATGAAGTCATCTTTTCATTCGATAGCTTTACCGATCTCGTAAAAAAATTCCATTCAAGTTTACACCAATACTGTACATTGCCAATGTTTTGCTGACGTCTTGAGAAGTGCCTTACTAACGTCACCTGTCAAATCTAAAATATATTCAAACATGTTGTGCAAACATTCTATTCTTTGTGACAGGCGACTTTGACGCCCAACTGTGCGGAAATGAAAATCGACATACTTCTTGCTAAATATATAAAAAACAGTTTTAAAGTGGAGTCCGCCTCAAAAAAATGTACCGCCAGATCACACTGCTATTGCCTATTTGTAGAAACCAGCAAAGCGACTAGTTTCAAAGTTTCCCACAAAAACATTGCGTGACATGAATGACGTTACCCCTTTTATTTACAAGAATAGCTTCAACTTGTCAAAGCAACTACAGTTTCACAATGGTGATAATTAGTACTTTAACCCTTAAGCTTTTTTCTCTGTCCTCCCACCGAAGCAAAGAAGAGAACCAGATTGCAGATCAGCCCAAAAGTCGACCCAGTGTGCCTACAAAGATTTACTTTCAAAACTGAAATGAAACCGATTGGCCCAGGCTATCTCCGTCGTTTTTGGCCGGCAGGAGACTATCGTCTAGGACGACCAAAGGGTAAATTATAAATCGGCCACGCCCGATTAATAAGTCCTTGACGGTTCTTGTCGTTTTTCGGTGCCTAATCATCTTCGGCATCTTTCTCATCCACCTCTCGTTCTGTCCTGTGTCTGTCATCACACGAAAGAAAAGCTGATTCTCAAAAAATCTGCCACAAAAGGAAATTGACAAAAACAATATGAAAACCATATATCGAAAGTTTCTTATTCTAAAATTTTATCATACGTCTTAATTCAGAGCTACAAAGAAGTTCCTCCTTTTGAGTTATTGATACTGTTCTTACAGTACCTCTTTCCACTAGCGAAATTTTACAAAATTCCTTCGCGGCGAAAAGGTAGCGCGAATCCAGAACAGACTCCAATCGAGAGTGGGTTAATTCTAGATTACTATTAATTAACTATTACAACATTCATTTTTAAAATAGTTTCCCAAGCCGACTAAGCTAACTAAACGTCGAGTGTATCTTTCAGTAAACAAAACATGCCGTTATGACGCCGGAAATCCAGCTCACGCATACTATACCCCGTGACTCACGCAAACCTCCGACTTACGTGCTACTACAGTCATTCCTTTCTAAACATTTTTTTTTGACCACCACTGTACCTTTCTACCCAAAAAACTCATGAAACCGCCCGGTTTTAACCTGTTTTAACCTTTCAAAAATTAGAGCGTTCGAAACTAAATAAGGTCCGTAATCACAAACAACATACAGCCGTTTACCAGCACTCTTTAAAACTCCTGAAACCCTTCAAAATCAGGCAAAATAAATCTTTGAAATAACCTTTATCAATGTTTCTTATTTTTTATTCAGTTCTATAAAATGCCTTTCATACACTACTGTCAAACAAAAATTTCAATTTCCTCAAAGTTTCAAGACAAAAGAATAACAAATATTTCGTGCACAATGTAATTTGATTAAGCCAATATTATCACGTCTAAAAATACTTCAAGCAATTCAGTGAAAACCCGTTTTTTTTTCGTATCAACGAAAACCACTTTCGAATAATCAATACATGAAAATAACAATAAGATCAAAAGGAAGAAAGGAACCTTTCTAATTATTTGAAGACTTTCAAAGCCGTGATATTATGCATCCAATCCGCGATAAAATTTAATTACAACAAAATCCAAGTTCTCATTTTGAAGTCCATTTTTTTCAGTTGATACCTTTATCCAACTTGTGAAAAATTCCATTCAAGTTCCTATTAATACTGTACATTCCCAATGTTTTGCTCAGGTCTTCAGAAGCGTCTTACTAACCAAATCTAAAATAATTCCAAAACATGCTGTACAAACATTCTACTCTTTGTGACAAACGACTTGACGACCAATTGTTCAGAAATGAAAATCGACACAGTTCTTGCTAAGTAAAAAAAAAGTTTTACGGCGGAGTCAGGCTCAAAAAATATACCGCAAGATCACACCCCCATTCATAGTCAGAAACCAGCAAACCATCTAGTTTGCTAAAAAAAACACTGCGTGACATCAATGACGTTACCTTTTTCATTTACAAAAATAACTTTAACTTGTCAAAGAAAGTGCAATTTCACAATGGTGAATATCAGTACAGTATGGGGCCCAGTTCTCGGCCGGGTCCAGTTCTCGGCCACTTTGTGTTTAACGCGTTTTTTCACACTCCAGTTGAATTAAAAGAAAAAGGTATTTCCTTCAAACGATAGACTGATTCATGTGCTTTAAGTATCTTGAGTTTGATCGTTCAATTCGATATAGAAAGCTCACACGTCGAGTTTACGCGGAGGTAGGTGAATTTGCATTTCCAAAAAATTTGTTTGTTTACGGCTCCTTAAAATTCATGGATGTAGTTAAATTCGTATTTTATCCAAAAGCCCCCACCATACGAAGGGGGACACGGGGGGACCCTGAACACCGCAACACCGCAAAAATAATACATAAACACCGCATCACCGCAAGAAAATTTGATGAAACGCCGTCACCGCAATATAATCAAGTTACTTATCAATAAAAACGTATTAGGGTTGGGTTAAAGATTAAATAGACGATATTTAACGAAGATAACAGAGATAAATGTAGTTTAGCCTGCGACCAGGCTCCCGAGTGGGGTTCCGCGTGCCAAGCGAGTGGGGTAACGAGAGCGAAGCGAGCGGAAAAGGCTAAATGTAGTTATGCAAGTGTTAGACAAGAAACCGTTATACCGCTAATAATTTCGTTTCACCGAACACCGTAGATTAAAAAACACAAACATCGCACACCGTAGGGTTTGAGATCACCGCAACACCGCAAGATTTAATTTTATTCACCGCAACACGCATAAAAAAATGAGCAACACCGCAACACCACAAACCCCCATGTCCCCCTCCATACGAGCTAATTTTTGGCATGTGAAACGTAGAATAATTCAGCTTTCTGCTTTAGTTAACTTTTCGTTGAACCGTTGTATTTTTTGGTCTTAATTTACTTCGAAATTTTTTCTTGCGACGTTTGCGTATTTGCCAGTTCTCGGCCACCCTGCTCGCTATCACAGCTTAGCGCTTGGTTTTTAATATAATTTCATCTGCTGCTGCCAGAATGAAAGAAATAAATGTTTTAAAAATAAAGTTCAATCTTATCTCTAAGTTTTGAGCTGACTCTTGTCTTGTCTATTATTTCTACAACACCTAAATCTTTCAAGACCTTTTCACTGCAAAATAAACCATCTAAATGCACGGGTCACACAATGCGGTTTTGCCAGAACCTGCACATAGGCAACTAGGCGCGTTAAAATCCTTCTTTTCTAAAGTAAAACAAAGCCTCATAAAAATAATTTGGGATCGATATAACATAAATAGGTTTACAGAGTGATTTTATGACTGTGAAAATTAATTGAGCATTTTTTTTACAGATAATTACGCACAAGCTTTTTAGTGGCCGAGAACTGGGCCAAGGTGGCCGAGAACTGGGCCCACAAATGGAGCTTTTATTTTTATTATTGCTCGGGCAAATTAATTTTTGACCGGTCGATAGCTTTACACCAAAAAGCTGAATAATGTAGCTAGCTCTGGGAGAAATTTCAAGTTCCTGCGGTTCTTCTGAGGTAAGAAATACAAGTTTACGTCAAAAGTGGCCGAGAACTGGGCCCCATACTGTACTTTGCCCCGTAAGCTTTTTTCTCTGTCCTTCCGCCGAAGCAAAAAAACACAACCTGATTACACATTAACCCAAAAGTCGACCAAGTGTGCCTGCAACGATTTCCTGTCAAAACTAAAATGAAAACCATTGCGGTATGCGTCACCCGTAGCGGTTTTGTAGCAACCCCGAGCTATCCCCGTCTTTTTGGCCGACAGGAGACTATGCTCTAGGACGACCAAAGGGTAAACTATAAATCGGCCACGCCCGATTAATAAATTCAGCGTTGGGTTTCTTGTGCACAAAGGTTAATAAAAGCTCATGGGGGCACTCTGTATATCTTTGGTTGGGGGTGTGTCGCTGGGATTCTGAAACTCTCACCCTTTTTTGCGGCCCTATACTAGATTAGACACCAAAAATCCCTACTCTCAGTGACATGCTTGTAATTGGACAGTGTAATAGGACAGTTAAAGCGTCATGCCTCAATGGACAGTACGCGTTACCCGCGCTGTTGTTGTTCCTTTTTTTTGAGTAATTTGTTATGTTTTTTAGTATTCACAAAGACTTTAAGACGGAATCCACTAGGAAGTCGAGTAATATTTATAAAAGTTGGACAAAAATCAAGTACCAGAATAATTTAAATCCTATTGCGTTATTTCCTACCCTTAATAAAAGGTAAAGATGTAAGTAATTATTCGTGATAACACCAACAACAATTTCTTATCAGAGTCTGAGAAAATGAATTTCAAAGTTCACAAGGTATAGGCAAAATCTCACGTGTAGCCATTTTGTAAATTCGTCTTAAGCGATTCAGTGGAATTCAGCGGAACTTCGAAATTTGTTTTCGATGTTTGGTGTTGTTAGAAAAGATTTCTTTTGATAACATATTTGAAGCAGTAACAAAAAATTTTGCAATAAGGTGGAAATAATTCTGGTACAACAATTTCTTATCAGATTCTGAGAAAATGATATTCAAAGTTCACAAGCTATGGGCAAAAGCTCACATCTTTTAAGCGATTCATGGGAATTCAGTGGAACTTCGAAATTTGTTTTCGATGTTTGGTGTTGTTAGAAAAGATTTCTTTCGATAAGATATTTGAAGCAGTAACAAAAAAGCTTGCAATCAGGTGTAAATAGTTTTGGTACATAATTTTGTGCAATAACTACTCGAAGTCCTGGCGGATTTCCTCTTAAACCATTTCACCGGTAATGTTTGTTTCTCGAATTTTGTCTTAGTTTTGAATGATTGGTAAGAAGACTTCGTGTCGTCAAATTCTGTCTGTAATCATACGTGATTAAACAGATTATGATTACAGACCGAATTAGACTCCACTCAGTCCTATAACCATTATTAATATTTAATAGTTATTGGCGTTTGTAATGTTCAGATGAGGGACATGACGGTTTAATTAAGGCTGTAGGAAACAGTAATTAGAGAAAGAAATATGATCTCTCAATATTGTACAAAAGGGTTTACACGTAAAATTGGGCTCTCTTATATCCTCAAAAATGTAGTAAGCCACCTTAATGATGCAAAGCTGCTCCCAACCCTGATATAAAACGGCAAGTAACGTAAACAGAAAAAAAAGTGAGTTTAATTCCTTATACCGTTTAATTTACAATATACAAAGAACTTGATGCCACGCAGTACGAGTGAATTATAGTTCGCACACTTGAGTGTGAGTACGCTTTTCAGGTTAGAGGGTGGATGATAAACTAATTAATGTATTTAGCTTCTTTTTTATTACAGTCATATAATTTATAGAGATCGTGTATCATTCAATTCAATTCAAAACCTAAGACGTGCAAATATTTATCATGTTGAAAACTAGTACTATTTATTACTAAATATGTAAGTTTAGAGTCTCGATATAAAGATATAAATACAATTTTAAATAGTGTCGGCGAGACTTTTAAAAGCGCGTACGACGTAAACGATTGTAAAATGAAGTTATCTATAAGTCGATTAAAAAAATAAATAACTTTCGTGTAAAAACGTTTTGAAAGTTACATTAGATGATTTTTTGTAATATGATCCATATTAGTAACCATTGCATGGCTGACATAAATTATCAAAGTTACCAATTTATCAAAAGTTGTATTTAGCCAAGTTTTTGAAAAACCTTTAGCGAAACAAGCACTGAAATGTGAACCTCAATCTAAACCTCATCTTTTGAGCACAGACAAACTGAGCCCGCAGTTTTTGTCAAAAGGTTGCTAAGTAACATGGCGGTCAAGTGGTGTTTCCTTGAAGCATGAGACAGTTGCGAAAACATTCCAGTGCTCGAGTTATTTTGTCAATAATCACACTAAAGAAATTGAATTGGAAACTTATCTGGATGCATCTTGGGCCTCCAAAACGGTGCTTGTGACCTAGACATTATTTATTTTGTAAATTACTTACATATATATCTACAATGGATTGTATCCTTGCCACATAGGTAGCGGAAAATGTTTTTACTTTAAGTACGCAAACTATGCGCTTTTTAAACGCGTTGGCTCATAAGGAATTCTTTCCCTAATAGTGTGTTCTCTCATCACCTACTTCGAGGTCACTTGACATCTAACAACATAACTGTTTCCCACCAAAAGTCTCTGAACAGGCAACATTGCACAATCTAAGACGTCAGTTGGTAACCCTCGAATGTGACTGGCGACCGCCACTGCACATAAATCTTAATGTCTTTGTTGTGCTTTATAACAAATCTTTTAATGACTGGTCCCTCGAGAAAGGAAGTTAAATTTGTTGGGATTCCCCGGAAACAAAATTAACTGTTTCCGTCGGGACCAGCCTGTTGTTCTGTTCACGTAAAAAGATACCTAAACTCACATAAACCTTCGAGCTACACTGAATATATTTTAGTTGCGTTGACTGAAAAATAGTATAAAAAACGAAAGGAATATACACTATTGCTAACTGAGAGATTTGACAAACGAAAACAAACTGAAACGTACACTAATAATTACTGCTGCAATAATTTTAGCTACAACAGGTCCATGAAAAGGTCCCGGAGTGAACAGGACAAATACTGCATCACCACATCAATGTCGAGACGCTAATCCAGAATAGAGCTTGTCAAAGCGTCCACAAATTCCTCCTCGCTCGAGTCTGCAAAACAAAAGGAAAAGTTAGACACAGCACTTCCAAATTTTAATGAAGGACTTAACTTAAAATTTGAATTTACAATATCTCGTGCCCTTACTAGCCAAAAACCAGGTCGATTGAACGCTCTGACGGCAAAAATCTATCTGCATTTTGGAAATACTAATAGAACTAGTGGTAACCACAGGTTAGAAAGTGCGGGCCTTGACGCACTTAGAAAAGGTACTGGTACGAGAGTGCGTAGTTTTTGATGGCAGTGTCGATAAATAAATGATAAAATGGACAAAAGACAATTATTCCGAGTAACGCATCAAGCGAGGAATGCATGTTTTTATCGTTTTGGGAAGTGTAATCGAGCACGCGGTGTGAATTGAGATGTGATTTTTCTCAGTAGGTAAACTCGCTATGTTGTGCTCGCCTTTTATTAACGTGGCGCGATTAATTATTAAATTAATAAATTAATAATTAATTAACTTAGAACTATTGTACATATTTTTATTTATTTTTTTTTTTTAAATTTCTAATTATGAATTTTTATTGTAAATAGTTTGTAATTAACTTTCGTTTACTTGTATTTTTTTTTTTTTTTTTTTACATTGCTGCTGAAAAGCCCTTTTTAGGGAGCGCAATTAAATTGTATGTATGTATGTATGTATGTAATTATAAATCACTGGACAAAAGACAATTATTCCGAGTAACGCATCACGCTAAATTGCCTCGAACCGGCCGCGAACCAGTCAGAGTTGTTTTTTGATTGTCGACAGTTTTTTTTTAAGTGTAGACGAGCACGCGGTGTGAATTGAGATGTGATTTTCCTCGGTCGATAAACTCGCTATGTTGTCAGAGAATAACCGTTGTCACGGTTGGAATCATTCGCTTTGCCGTGGTTTATGTGTGATACAATCAGAGCAAATTTTCCAAAAGCAACACCCGTAAAAAAGTCTGCAAATTGTAATGTTTGCAATCTTCCATGTGACAGAAGCTTTGATCTTATGTGACAATCGTTCTTAGAGAACAGATTTTCTCTTCCGGTGTTACGACAAACTGTCGTGATTGACACATTTTTCGCATTCCGATCGTTCTTAGTGGAAGAACAAAATTTTCAACTTCCGTTTTCTTTTCGCCATTTATTAACGTGGCGCGCACGCGTAAAACACAATCCGCTGGTCACTGTCAAGATTAGGGTTGCGGGCCTCTCTTGGGCCCGCAAACAGGTATCGACAAAAGCGGCAGGGGATAAGGCTGTACAGTGTGAGAAATCATTTCTTACTCACCACTGAAACTCCAGAATCTAAAGCGGTACGTCGTGCATGCATTTCAAGCCTGTGTTTGAAGTTCTTTTAAAAAAAGCAGGGGACTTTGTGCGTACCCGTGTCTAGTGCTGTAAGCGAAGTCTAAAATTACAATACGGCAGACAAAGATTCGTCGTATGCATACCTTTATGTCAAGGCAAATGATTGTAATTTACGCAAATGCAAATGATTGTAATCTATGCTACGCACACAATGGCTTAGGTGTCAGCTTTACGTTTCCGTGCTGATACAGGCGATCCCGATTTCTCGAGCCTCGATGCCAAACGAAAATTGGTTTGAGAAATCGGGAGTTCGAGAAGTGTGGGGAAAAATTACAGTGTTTGACTGAGTGAAGCAAACCCAAGGGAAACGCCTTTTGGTTCGAGTTATCGGGTAGCCTGTGTCAGAGTTAGTAACTCTGCCTGTGTACAGCCGCCTCGGCTAGTCATCGCGAGGCTCGAGAAATCTGGATTTCACTGTATTATGACACCTTAACAGCAATTATTTTATTATACAGTGTAGTCCCTATCTGTCTTCTCATTGGCTAAGAACCTACAGTTAATTCTGGGAATCAACGTAACTTACAGGTTATTCACTAATCTGCTAGCAGATCAGTTAATAATCTGTAGGTTACGCGCGCAATGCATGATTTTCAAGAGCAATGTCAAGTTCACGTGTGGTGAGTGGTATCCACACAGCGAAGTAAAAACATGGCTCGTCGATTCGCTTCTTCAACTGAGTAAGAAATTGAAAAACTGCTGGACGATAAAGACTTGGAAAACACAAAACGATCGACAAAAGTTGCGAATGAACTGTTTCACGAATACCTTAAAGAGAAAAACATTTAGAAGCCGGGCGACAAAATAAAAATTACCACAAGTATTGAAATAGTTTGTTGTTATTTTATTAACAATTATAAGATTGGCTTTCAGTTATGTTTGTCCGGTGATTGTCCTTTGATCTCTTTTGCTAAGCGTGGGATGGCGTTTTTGTTATGTCCTGTTATGTAAGACGGTGCTCGGTCTCCTTAGTTGGTGTACTGCAGAGGTGGCGTTTTTGTCGTGTAAAACCTGTAGTGTTGTGTGTAGGGGTTGGGGTGTTAAATTTGTGTAGGAGGCGGGGTTCGTTTCCCCGGCGAAGTTGGCGACATGGCTGTCCCTCAGTTTAGGTGGACCCTCCTTTTCGGGGGAGGATGAGGAATTTTGGTCGGCAGGCATTGCACCGCCCGCAAGGGAGCATGAGCCGTCCACCTTAAACATAAAAAACTTTCAGTTTACCTTCCTGTCTGCTATTGGCTGATGATTCAGGTGGCTCCTCTTCCTCTACTTTATTTGAACCCTACGTGAAATGAGAAAAATTAAATACAAAATGTTCTTTTTGTTAATATTACGTCAGTAATTCTCTGGAAAACCGTTAACGTACAGGAAACGACCAAAATTGCACAAATATGTTCAACATTTTTAAGTATCCTGAACACATTAGGGGAGGGGACTTGTAAACTACTGTTGTGTTAGGGCCTGTTTACATGGAAGGCGGGTGCCCCGCTTAACCGAGTTACCCGGCTAACTGAGCTACCCTGGGCGAGCCAACTTTTCATACTTTTCTTAAGAAAACGTATTGAAGTGTTTACATGCTAGACGGGAAACGCGCCTTGCCGGGGCACTCAGTCTTCTTGCCCGGGCTCCCCTCTAGACGGGATAGCTTTTTGCCATGTAGTCATGCCCGGGCTATCCCGGCTTGCCAGGATAAGTCTTCGCGCGCGTTCTTAAATTAAATTTGAAGTTAATGGCATAAAATGTATAAATTGTGGACCCAAACAGTGCTATTTGACCAAAATTAGATCTAATTAGTTATATCTGTAAGCTGGAAAATATTTCTTTGAGCAACTGTACATGTGCCAACACCTTATAAATTCAAAATTTTTGTAGGAATGATTTTCCTTAATTACGAAACAACAAATTCAATTTCAATTTGGCGGCCAAAGACTGTTGAATTCCCAAAAATGGACGCAGTAAATTTCTAAGAGCTTGCCCATCAAAGTAAAAATAGGTTTGAAGACGGCTAGCCTTGATAATTCAGTAAAAAGTTATATTTTCTTCAATCGCTTGGAGCTACATGGTTTTCCCGCGCCGTGACACGCTTTAATGACGCTCTCTCAATTTGGGTAGTAGGGCTGTGAATTCTGCATGTAAAGGCGAGCTATGTTTCATCCCTTAGAGCCGGGTAACTCGGTTAGCCAGGGCACCCTCCCTCCATGTAAACAGGCCCTTACAGGTGCCATACTGATTCACGACATTTGTTCCAAAAATGACTTCTCGTGATCAACGAAATTCATTACTTAGGACATAAATAAGTATCTACACAAGCAGATAATGTAACTGCATAAATTTTAAGATTGATCGATAGAAAACAAGAACATCTTAGAAGTTTGAACCGCAGTTGTTCAATTGTCACGCGAATCACGTAATCCGAGGCTTACGTTGTTGCCGCTCGCAGCGAGAGCACAGGTGGGTTTACTTATTTTCACTCTAAAACTATAAAAATATCCGGAAAATCATAGATAAATCAAAGACTGTCGTCGATTTCAATAGCCTGCGAACAGGCTCCAGAGTGGGGTTTCCGTGAGCGAAGCGAGTGGGGTAACGCGAGCGAAGCGAGCGGAAGAGCGGGGCCTGAGGGGGAGTACAGGCCCCGCTCTTCCGCGAGCGAAGCTTCGCTCACGGAAACCCCACTCTGGAGCCTGTTCGCAGGCTACGATTTCAACAGTTCAAGAGAAACGTCGACACATTTCATGAATAAGGGTGTTTATGCCGGGTGTTTAGTTGTAAATTTTGGATCGTTGAAACATATTTTTCTTTCATAGCATGAAAATGTAGTAATTTTCTTTGAGTCAAATATTTATAAATTGTACATTTCACTCTAAACATGCTGAGTAAAGACAACATTATTCGTAAAGTTTCAGTTGGTAACGAATTAAAAGCTTTTTAAAATTGCGTGAGTCATGGTCTGGCTGAGCGAAGAGAAAGTTGAATGAATGACGTAAGGTATTTATTTACAAAAAAAGCTTAGACATGTCAAGACAAGGCTTGCTCTGAGTCAAACGCTTGAATGACACGCACAAAAAAACATACATTTCATGCTAAACAGAGCGCATAAAATTTTACATTAAAATGTTAAATAGGTGAATGATTTAGTAGCACAGCTCCTGGCAAATAGAAAGTTTGTAAAACGTCAGTACGTCAATGATTCAAAGCACGGCCGACGAGATGGCCGAGTGGGAGTATGGTCTGGTCACCGACAAGACGGAACCACCAGCAGAGCAAGATCCGCACAACCAGCGCGGTTAACTATTGTATACATGTATACAGTAGAACCCCGATAACTTGAACTCGGATAACTCGAAAACTCCGCTAACTCGAACTGTATTTCGTTTCCCTTCAGAGTTCGAGTTACCGGGGTTCAACTGTACTTGTTCACTCACTATACTGCTTGAAGAATCAGACCCAATAACTGCACTAGCTCTTTGGTTAGCCAACTCACTGACTCTGGTTTTCAACTCTTTGTTCTCTTTAAGCAACCTTTCTTTTTCTGCACTCCATTCTTCTTTTTCTGCCCGGCGATCCTGAAACATGAGAACTAAATTTTAGCCTTCACTACCGTTTTCAACCGAGGAATGTCTGAAAAGCTGTACCAACACATTTTTATTGCAGATAGAAATAATATATAGATTAAGGCAAACCCAGAGCTCCCCGTTTATTAAGTTTTCACTGGAGTTTACCATGTTTCCATCCTAGTAAATAATCCCTTTTTCCTTTTTCCCTTTTTTTAGCAAAATCATAAATATTAAAACCTAAAATATTTACCTAGTAATCGTTTAAAAGTTAAAAGATCGTTAGCGTCCCTTACAAATGGTGGTATTGAGTTCCGGATCCTGGCGGCGATGAAAGAAAAGGACTTATGCCGCCATTCCAAATTGCATCTAGGCATCTCTAAAATTGTACCGGACCCCCTTAGGTTATATGAGCACACTTTAAAATTAAAGAGTATAAATTGACATTGTTTCCGGGCACTCCACAAAGGTGTGGATAATGGAATCTTGATTTGAGCATAGAGAACAGTGATCATAAACATGCATCAAGGGTAGTTTTAAATTTCTTTACAATGTAGTTCTCTTTTTGTGACAATTATTTTATGCATAAGCTTAAATAAAAATTGACTCAGTTTATTATCCTTGGTTATTTGGTATATTTTTGCAAAGTTATTTTTCCAATGAACAAAAGATTTGAGAAATTTTTGTTTCCAAGTTTTCACACCTGTTGGTTCCGACACACAAGATTCGTTTAAAAGTTTAGTCTTGGGCAATACTATACTAAGATCTCGAGATAAATAAATTGTTGTCGGATTTTTAAAAAGATCTTTTGCAACAATTTGTGCAGGTAATTGATTCTTGAGTCAAATTTGTTCTGGAATTCCTGAAATGATAAAAAAATACCATCTTGATCCAACAGGTCTTGCACCAGATGAATTCATCTTTAAAACCATTTTTTCCAGAATAGAGCTTTTTCTTCAATGGTTATTTCTTTGTTATTCCACGGAATGAATTTTCTCTCGACTGCCTTCTTACATACTAACTAGTTCATGAAAACATTGCAACGGCCCTCTATAAAACAAGGGAAAATTAAGATCCAAGCATTTAACTCCATAATTACATAGTAACAAAAACGATAACCAGCCGTACTTTGTCTAAGTAATAATTTGGAATTGTCTTCCAATGAGCACTGCAGTAAGCAGTCTGTCTATCCAGCTTAAACGGAGGGACTTAACCATTGTTCTGAAGTTAATGAAGTAAAGACCTCTTGCTGAAAGAGGTTGATAGATAACGTTACTCATAATTTTGTCTTTTCCATTCTTCCACAGGAAAGAAAAAGTTAAGATTGCTTTTTTTGTTTTACGTTTTCAGGGACACTTAGCACTGAGGTAGCATGCGTCGCAGACAAACTAAAATCCAGCTGGTATAGTCCGTCTGCGCAACGGCGCCGAAAAGCTTGTTCCGATATCCCGCAGGTTTGCAAGGATCTGTGTATTCATTTCTGATTTGCTAGTTTCATATTACTTTAAAACGCGCTTTGCCATTGGACAGAATCAAAATCAAAACTGGTCACGCAAGACACGCTAAGCTATTTTTTTTTTCGAAAGACGGGATGCAAACAGTTCGACGTGTCTGAAATCTTTAAACTGCAATCGATCAAAAGCTAGTATATCTACAGCCAGATACTGTGTGGCGAAGAAAAAATGACGAGGACATCCGCTGCCATAGGGTTAAATCTAAGAATTTTATTTCTAAATGGACAGCTTTTTATAATGTAGACAGATTTTATTTTCCAGGATAAGTACCGGTATTTAAAAGACATCATCGTTATTATCAGTCAGAAGTACTGCAAAATCAAAGATTTACCGTTGGCAATTCACGAATGCATAGTGACCTCAAAGAAATTCTCGCAGCGAGCTTCCTGTTTATTTCGAAGATGATCAAACTGCTCTTTTTACAGCTTTGAACGAAGTCTGCGCAACAGTTAAGGTGCATTCGTTTGCTAGCAGTTTCCTTCGCTTGCTTCGTGCGCTTGGAGAGGAATTGACTGCAACTTAACGCAGGGTACTTTGAACGCTCTTTGCAAACTATGTTCAGAAATCTCCGACATTCTGTTGCACGGGAAAAACAAAGAAAGACTATCTGCGTGTCCGCAAAACCATCGCGCGTTAGAGAGTTTGACAGTAATATTAAAATAACCAATCAGAAATGAATAAACAGACCCTTGTAAACCTGCGGGATATCGGAACAAGCTTTTCGGCTCCGTTACGTAGACGGACTATACCGAGGTTTTGTGACACGTCCGGCTGCAACGCAGGCTACATTGAGGCCGCGTAAACAAGCTGAGAAACACCAATTTACAGTCTATTGTTTTTGGTTAGAGAGTTTAACCATATAGTGAAAGATCACGTCCCTGTAAAATATTCAATTTGGGTTTAACTTTTTTAATTCTTCTACGGATATTGACTTCATTATTTTTACTTTCGTCGTATGATAGATATGTACCAAGTATGTTGATGGGTTCTCTTACACATTGGAAGTTCAGAATGCTGATTCTGTTACTGTTTGAGCGGATCCACATTGGTTTTGTTTTCTTTTTAATAAGTCTGAGGCCTGATATTTCCCCAAATGTATTGATAAGATTATGTGCCCGAAATGAGGGCGGTATCGTCCGCAAACTGTGATAACTTGCTGAGAGTTTGGGAGAGTAATACCTTTGCAACTAGGGTCTTGGCCAAGTTTCATCGCTAAAATTTCTAATGCGAGTATAAACTGGAAAGGGCTAAGCGGACTGCCTTGTCGCACTACTCCCGACATTTTAAAGTAGTTTGTTAATCTTATAAAGGATTGAGATCCAGTTTCTAATTTTGGGGCCAAATTGAAGTTTTTAAAGTTCTATGCATAAAGCTCCATTCTAAGTTAAGGTGTCAAATGCGTGTTCAAAATATATGAATAGCAGAGAGCCATTTTGTTACTTTCTGTGTAGGTCATTAGATCATTTAGGAAACGTTCGTTCTGACCTATGTACCCTCCTTTTATAAAAGTTCTTTAATAATCCTATTTTCATATTTTTCCTCTAAATTAACAATATACATATATATACATTGTGGGTTTTCCCCTCGTTTTACCGAACAAGCTTTGGATCTGATCATTACCTCTTTTCCCTTTAAGTCATATCTCTTTTAATTGCTTTTTTACTCAGGAGAAACAGAAGAGCTAATGTGGGAAGCGACCAAAACCTTATCATTACTAAGGTCAAACTCAGGTTAAACAGCACAGGAAAGAAGCAGGAGGGAACTGTCAGGTATGAAGAGAGCAATCTGAGAGTACCTGAGGTAGGACAGCAGTTCCAGCTTGAACTGAGGAATAGATTTAGCATCCTCCAGACACCACATCAGGACGACAAAGACACAGATGACCACCAGAACAGCAAGCCGTCTGACCCAGCCAACAGCATAGAGCAAAGGTGGCAAAAGATCAAGAACGGCTATACGGAAACAGCAATGAATGTATTGGGGCACAGAAAGTAGAAGTGCCAGAGCTGGATCAGCGCAGAAAGTTGGAGGAAGATCGAAGAGAGGAGAAAAATATATTTATATTCGACGGAACTAAACTGTAAGTGGCAGTGACTGAGAATGTAAATAGTTTCTTATTGGTATGAACGCACGTGAGCCGTTATGGTGCTAATTGACTCTATTGTTGTAACGTATATAAGGTTTGATGGTTGTAATGTATTCATCTCAGCTCTCGAACTTTTCAATTTTCATTTTATACACTTTTGTTATCTTTGTACTCTACCTTTAACCCCCAAAGGTTCGTGCGCCTGCATTTGGTTGGGGAGTACGTTCCCATTTTTCCCACTGGGTTTTTGGGTTTTTGTACCAGGCGGTGCACAGGCTTGTAGTCCGAGTAGTGTTTCAATGTACTTGATGATGACGACAATAAATACTTGGGCTCATAGTTCGAGCTGCACACCCACCTTGTGTTAGATGTGAAAATAAATAAGAACTATAAAGGATGATAGACGATGCAAGATCATAGAGGCTGAAGAACAAAGCCCGAAAGGAGTACAGAGAGAAAGATAAGGAGGTAAAGAGGAGCCTTAGGAAGGACAAGACAGATTGTGTGAACAGCATTGCGCAAAAAGCTGAAGACACTGCACAACAGGGACAGATGAAGGAAGTATACGAAGCGACTAGAAAGCTCTGTAACGAAGGGCCAAATGAAGAAGGGCAAAGGTGGAAGGCTACTGAGCAAAGATAAGGTCAAAGCCAGATGGTGAGAGCACCTTGTAGAGGTCCTGAACAGGCCAGTTCCCGAAGTAACTGCTGACGTGGAAAGGGCTGATGAGGTGAATGACAGCAATGACACAGGAGCGATAACAAAGGACGAGATTAGGAGTGCTCTGAGGAACATGAAAAGTGGCAAGGCACTAGATATAGATGGCATCACGGCCGACCTTCTAAGGGCTGACACTGATACTACAGTAAGTGTCCTGCATGATTTATTTAACACCATATGGGGAGAGGAAAGTGTTTCAGAGGACTGTTGCAGAGGGCACACTGTCAAATTCACCAAGAAAAGGGAACCGACGACCTACGGAAAAACACTTATTGCACAAGTGCAGTGGTGGATGCTGATGGAAGGACAGATGGTTCGAGGTGAAGTCAGGTGTCAAGCAGGGATGCAATATGTCTGGGTTTTTGACAGGCATGATGAAGAGACAGGCATTAGGTGGAAAATGACAACTACACTAGAGGACTTCGCAGACGACCTGGCTCTCATCTCGAGCAAATTCACAAAGATTCAGAAGAGGTTCGACCACCTGAATAGAAAGGGGAAGGGAATGGGCATGAAAAACAGTGCCACGAAAACCAAAATCATGAGAGTAAATGCAAACAACAGCAATGCAATAGTAGTTGATGGGCAGCAAGTAGAAGATGTGGGCAGCTTTGACTACGTAGGAGAAACACTAATCAAGCAAGGAGGGGCTGAGGATGACATCAAGAGCCACCTAGGAAAAGCTAGAGGAGCATTCAAGAAGCTGGTTAAGATCTGGAAGAGTGGTCAACTGAGCAAAAACATCAAGATAAGGAACTTCAAGTCCAACGTCACAGCAGAGCTTGTTTACGGGTGTGAAACCTGGAAAATGACAAAGAGAGACGAGGCAAAGCTGGGCACATTTATCTACACGGGTGTCTACGGAGGATACTTAATTATTATACTGGCCAATGAGGTTGACGAATGAAGAGGTTAGGAGATGGGCTAGGACTTGCACCATCATTGGGCAGATAAGGAGGCGAAGGTGGCGTTGGATAGGGCATGTACTGCGCATGGACCACCAATAGAATCCGCACATTGCTCTAACCTGTGCAGCAGAGGAAAAGAGGAGCAGAGGATAACCTAATCAGACATGGAGAACTGTGGAGGGAGAAAGACAGAAGGTGGGTTTTGCCACCTGGAAAGAAGCGGTCACGTTGCGAGAGACAGAGCGGAATGGAGGTAACTAGTCAATGGCCCTATTCTTCCACAGAAGAGCTAGGATGTTAGCCATACCGTTGCTATGGTAACAACTGACGTCAAGAAATTAACCATGTGTTTATCAATGATTGGGCATTTGCTTGGTACCATTTTTGTAGCAGTAACTGATAAATATTTGTAGCACTGACCCATCAAAGTATGAGAGCTGGAAAGTGCTGGAAATTGTTGTGAGCCTCCTTAACTTTGATGGGAATAATTTCTATTTCGCTTCAATATTTCCAACTGGTCATATTTATTTGTTGGATCACTGACTTCACCATCAACACTTGCAGCCAGCACAGGATTCTCCTTATAAATAACAAGGCCCTTCTGATTCACAGTAATATTGCTGGCCTGGGCCACTCAGCTACTTTTTTATCATGATCACTGGCAATATCATCGAATTTTCTGGAGTGAATTCTCTCTTCGGGATCAATTTCTTGATATATAGTCCACTAGAAATATAATCATTAGCCTTAAAAATAAAATATTCGCATGAAGCACAGATTTGATGTTTATCTTTGAAGGAGTTGCATACAAGTGCCAGACATACTCGCCCCCTTTGCATTTCAAACAACGCTTCAACTCGTCGTTTTTTAACTGTTCAGGTTTCCTACTCCTTAAAGATGCAGCAAGAACATTGTCTTCTGTTAAAACATTCGAAAAGGTTTGTTGTTTGACTTATTGGCATCTTGACAGTCTTTGCCACCATTGTTCTTAAATCTCCCAACAAACAAAATGTAGTGCGTGTGTAATGACATATCATGCAAATGTACTAAACCAGTTACTGAAAATGTGACCAGAGACAAAAAACAGTTAAAATTTAACTGTTCTGCGTCGAGCGAGAGCGACACTTTTTTGTGTAAACATCAAATTTACGCATTGAGGTTTCAATATATTTACTGATAAAAAAAGGCAAATTCAATTGGATAATAGATCTCTCAGATGTTCTTGTTGTGCGGTGTCGCTGGGTAGCTTTACCCGTTGTCTATATTTTGACTTGCAATGCCAGCTTTATTTGCAGTTTGTAATTTCCTTACTTTCCTTTAGCCAAGGGCAACCTCATCCCCAAGCTTATTCCGTGCGAATACACAGGTGTACATGCATACAGGACAACCAAAATTTTTCAGTTCGATGGGTTTACCAATCTTCATTAGCTATGGGGCCACGCTAGCGCACGCCTTTTGCGTGCGCGGGAGCTCCGTTTATAAACTGAAGCAAAAAGAATCTTATCGGCAGAGCTTTAATTAAACCACAATTTAACCTCCCTTAAACGCGTTAAGAAACAGTGGTCAACTGAGGTATATCATGTCTTCTTACTGGTAGAATAGTGTTGACTTACTAGGTGTTGAACAGTACATAACTTTTTCCTCTCACCTAATGCTACCTTACTTCCAATAATAAATGGACACTTTTTGTAAATGGACACATGCGCTTGATACCACTTATGGGACATCGGAGGTTTGATATTACCTATCTACATTGTGAAATTTACCTTAAGAACTACGAATATAGGTAACGCAATAGAGGTTACGTGAAAAGTCACAAAATTCCGAGATATTTAATTTCTACTTGAAGTAACCTATTGGAAATTGCTGTTATTAACTAACTTGCCTGCAAGCAGTCTCTCTGCGGCGAAGGAAAGAAGAAGAGAAGAAAGGGAGAGTTTGCTTGCAGGTTATTAACATACCTCCTGAATGGTCCGTAACTTCAAGTGCAGCTAAAAGAAAAGGCAAATGGTGAATAAATATTCTGATCCGATGGTGTGCACCTACAATAACATAAAATTTCATGTTCAAAAATAAAGTTCTCCTAAGCTGTTGATAGTACTCTTGGTTTGGCACTTATTTTGGATACATTAACCTTATTTAATAGTAATTCAGATAAATTTTACCATACCAAGGAATTACATAACAAAATATAAAAGCATGAAGTACAGACTCTGTAGACAGTTTGTATTTGCACTCTGCTTACATGAACTTCATAAAAATGACTGGCACACTGACTTATTAAAATTTATCAAACTGATTACCCCATATGTTCCTCTTACCTCTGAAATTTGCTCTTCCAAACGTAAAATCTTTTGTTCACGAATCTGTTCAAAGAAACATTAACACTGTTTTGTACGGCTAACTCGAATTCATTTGAGATGTACAAAGTAGACAATTGGAGGGGTAGAATCTAAGGTAGCTCGACCCAGTATTTTTGTAGGAGCACTTTTCAACTTTAAACCTCCCATACTTAAACTGATCGATTTCAATTATATACCATTATAACTTATTGATTACATATACAGTCAACTCTCGTTATAGCGGACACGCTCGGGACGTCGTTTAGTGTCCGTAATAGCGAGAGTCCGTAATAGCGGGGTGTAAGGGAAAAAAATGGCGTTAACATAGGTTAAATAATATAGACCGTGACAAGCTTATCAACTGTCGTGAAATTACTCAGTCATCGTTGGGTATGGAGAATTCAGAGAATGACAATGGTCGAGAGTTTCAGGGTTTGATCTCTCCGATGGAGTCGTCTGAAAGAAAAGAGCGCAAGCTGAAGTGAAAAAGAAGAGTCTGTTGTACAGCTACTAAAGCAATTGATGCAAAAGTACATGTAATTATTCCAGAAGACTTCTGAAGTGTGTTTTGACAAACGGTATGCAACAGACTGCAATTTTCCGTAATAATGTTATGTGAGACGTTCACGGTGTCCGCTTTATCGAGAGTCAAAACAATAAAATTGTTCTTTTGGTACTTCGAAAGTGTCCGTAATTCCGTAATAGCGAGAGTCCGTAGTAGCGGAAGTCATTTTCAGTCAAACCTCTATAACTTTCGCCGGGGATCTGGATTTTGTCCGTAATAGCGAGCGTCCGTAATAGCGGGGTGTCCGCAAGGCGAGAGTTGACCGTAGACTGAAGTACAATATGATATCAAGTTTTTGGAGCTCGAAATGAATATCACGTGACAATGACGTCACACTTGTTTTAGCTCTGAATCGAATTTTAATCAGTAGCCGCATTTTCTCTGGTAATATGCTCTACGCTTCTTTAATATACCTTGCCTTGGGTGTTTTTCTTCTTCTGAGCGAAGTTTAAAAAAAATCTTTAAGAAGAATTTTGGAATTATTTTGGCATTTTTATAGAAAGGATATAATCAATGCGTAAACTAAAGATTGAACTGCAGATAAACAATTTTCCTACCTCTTGGGTGTTAACTGAGAGTTTTTACCGCTCATTCTTTTAAAAAAATGTCCCGTATACTAATGAATCACAATAAGCAGGTGTACTTACATGATTTCAAAAAACATAAAAATATATGAATTTATAATTTTTCAAAATTCCTACATTTTTTTCTTTCAGAAAATTTTCAGGGCTGCAATTGATCAGTGCACTACACAATCCCTGAATTTCATGATGATTGAAAACTTCTGAGGCCACAGAAATTCAATGTTGTGCTAAGCTCGAGACAATAGGAAATCCCAGAGCAAAAAATTGTCCAATATCGCTTCCATGTTTACTTCATTTTGGTGTTATGAAAGACAACCTTAGAAGTTTTCAATGACAGAAATTCACGGATTGTGTAAGGCACTGACAGAATATTTCCAGAATATTTCAAAATTTCTCTTATAGATTTTTATGAAACTTCGCTCAGCAGGAAGCAAACATCCAAATGATAAGTTGCGTAGAGCATAACCAGAGAGAAAGCGATACAGGTTAAAATTCAATTCAGAACTTAAACAAGTGTGACATCATTGTCACGTGATATTCATTCCAATCTCCAAAAAATGTTATCATATTGTACTTCAGTCAGTCAATATGTCATCCAGGGAATATACATTGTAATTGAAATCAGCTGTCTAGGTATGAGAAGTTCAAAAGTTGCAATGTGCTCCTACAAAAATGCTGGGCCCAGCATCCATGTCCAATACTGTCAACTAGATTCGACCCAAAAGAAGAACTTTTTATTCTTTGTCAATCGGAAACTTACATATCATCAGTGATTAGCTGGATACAGTGCCTGTTGATTCGATCGATTCGTCGAACGGATAATATTTTTCACGACCCGAAAAGTGGAGTTGTCAATCGGAAAATCGCATCTCATTAGTGACAACAGACCCCTCGAAGCAAGATTGTCGATTCGGCCGATTCTATTCGTTCAATTCGCACGAATGGATAATTTTATTCACGATCCGACAAGAACAGAGTGTCGATCCGACACTAACAAAAGCATGCTCCATGAAAAAGGACGTAAATACACGTATATTCCTCCCCTCGGTGCAAGATTGTCGATTCGGCCGATTCGTTTAGTTCGATTCACGAAAATGGATAACTTTATTCACGATCCGACAGAGGACGTAGACACATGTACATTCCTCGTTCACACCAAAGGCAGTATAACGCCAAACATAGCATACAATAGTACACACCGCAAAAACAGTCATCAAATATACTGGCCAAAAAACACGAGAGGTAAAATAAAACCAAACATAGCATAGACATATCCGTAGTATACATCTACCACATGGAAAAAACTATCTGATCAATGACCAACAGCCGACAAAAAACCGTCCAATGGCGAGGCATGCCTTATGCGAAGAGATGACACAAAGGCTAAAACTACATGCACATATATTTCTTGTTCTAAAAACACGAAAGGTAGTAATAAAGCCTAACATAGCTGTATCCATAGAATACAATACGTGAATGAAACAAGTATGCTTAAATTATAAAACAAGGTCAAGTAACGAAACGCTTTCATTCTAGCGAATTCAAGTAACAGATTGCTTTCATTCTAACAAATTCAAGTAATAGAACACTTTCATGCCAACAAATGTAAGTAACAGAATGCTTCCTCTGAGCTTCCATTCTAGCGAATTCAAGTACCAGAAAGCCTTCAGCTATAACAAATTCAAGTTACAAAACGCTTTCTTTGTAACAAAATTCAAGCAAAAGAATGCTTTCTTTGTAACACATTCAAGAAACAGAACCGTGTCTTGCCGACAAATGCAAGTAACAATACAATACAATACAACAACTTATTTAAACACGGTAAAAAAAGTTTAAAGCTAAAAGCTTGTGGGGCCGTGTACAAATTAATAATTTAAAAAGACATATAAAAAGACATCCTAATATTGAGAAGATAGAAAAAATTCACTATTATAATAACAATTTAAAAATTCAATAAAATTTAAAAACATCATCGTTCAGTCTGACAGTCTGCGTGGATAACGCCTCGAAGCTAATATTTTTAAGAATGTTCTTGCCTTTTACTAAGTTAAAAAACGACTTAAAATTACTAGTTTTACCGTGTAGTCGTTGTGACAGGGCGTTCCAAATAACGGATCCCCTGTAAGCGATTGAGTTTTTCATAAAGTTGGTGAAAAAGCGCGGTACCACTACCTTGTAACCGTTCCTTAGTCCATGCTTGTTTTCCGCTTTTACAATGATATGGCGCATATCTGGTGGTGTTAAATCGTTGTAGACCTTGTATACTAATTTCGCTAAACCGAGCTTGTACTTATAAAAGATAGAGTCCCATTTCGCCTTTTCTAAACCTTCCTCAGAGGGCATATCACGCAGGAAATTAAAAATAATACGTGCGGCTCTACAATGTAAAGATTCAAGTGACTTAAAGCCGTCTTTGTTACAGTGACCACCCCAGATGGGCAGTGCATAGGTCACGCCGGGCAAAATGATCTTAAGGTGGCTCAACTGGATTTTCAAGGGGTGACACCGCTCAAGTTTGAGAATTAACAACGTCGCCATTAACAATGCTATCAAAAAACGATCACCACAGCTGCATTAGATAAAGATGAAATTTTTTCATGACCAGTATTATAATGACATCGGAGTTGCCATAGCGACGAAATGACGTCATTACGTTTTTTACTTTCGCTCGTATTCCTCGGCACCAGGAGATTTTTTCGAAAATCGCTCAAAGGAGCTTGTACCACACATAGCTGCCTCGATGTTGGCAAAGTTTGAACAAATTCTATGAGAGCGTTTTCGAAATATTTGGGGATGAAGTTTTCGGGGCTATAAATACAGTCAAAAACATACTAACGAGAAAATGGGGTAATATCTAAAGAAAACGAAGCGCCTGTGATTTGCAATTTCATCTTATAGCAGTTTGACTCCATTTAAAATCGTGTGTGAAACAGTGGTGGGGATTGCTTTGGTCGATTGCGAGAAAAAATAATTTGATGGGCGTACGTTCCGGTGCTCTTGTTGCCATTTTTGTTTATAATTTGGTCTATGCCTACAAAAGTGATAATAAATTAAAAACCGCTCGATGAATTTTTTTTAAATTTGACAAACTCGAGGTTTGTCATCAATTGATATAGCTTGCAAGTTTCAAGCTTATTGAAAGCATTTAAGGCAGTAAAATTAGGCCTTCAATGTACTGATTTTTTCTCGCAGATTTCGTGTTTACAAGCAAGTGTCCTCATTATTCACGGGTATTGTTTTCAAGTTTCATATCTACGTGCACGACTTCAGCAAAAAATTAATTTGCATTTAATAGGACGCTCGGCTGCTTTCCGAACAATCTTCCGAAACATGCTTTTCTTGCTTAAAAATTGTAACAGCATTTGTTGGGCTATTGATGTCAAGGGTCTATGTCCAGAAAACGAAAGCTATTATTCTGCATATATTGTCATTGCTATTCTCACCCCAAGACAGATTAGCGTGCTTCGGAAAAAATTTCGGAAAGCAATCGAGCGTCCTGATTAATGCAAATGAATTTTTTTGCTGGAGTGGTGCACGTAGATATGACACTTGATAACAATACCCGTGAATAATGAGGACACTTGCTTGTAAACATGAAATCTGCGAAAAAAACATCAGTACATTGGAGGCCCAATTCTATTGCCTTAAATGTTTTCAATGAGCTTGAAACTTTCAAGCTATATCAATCGATGACAAACCTCGTGTTTGTCAAATTTTAAAAAAAATTTATCGAGCGGTTTTTAATTTATTATCACTTTTGTAGGCATAGACCAAATTATAAACAAAAATGGCAACAAGAGCACTCGAACGCACGCTCATCAAATTCTTTTTTCTCGCAATCGACCAAAGCAATCCCCACCACTGTTTTACACACGATTTTAAATGAAATCAAACTACTATAAGATGAAATTGCAATTCACAGGCGCGTCGTTTTCTTTAGATATTACCCCATTTTATCGTTAGCATGTTTTTGACTGTGTTTAGAGCCCCTAAAACTTCATCCCCAAATATTTCGAAAACGCTCTCATAGAATTTGTTCAAACTTTGCCAACATCGAGGCAGCTATGAGTGGTACAAGCTCCTTTGAGCGATTTTCGAAAAAATCTCCTGGTGCCGAGGAATACGAGCGAAAGTAAAAAACGTAATGACGTCATTTCGTCGCTATGGCAACTCCGATGTCCATATTACACTGCTCATAAAGAAATTTCATCTTTATCTAATACAACTGTGGTGATCGTTTTTCGATAGCATTGTTAATGGCGACGTTGTTAATTCTCAAACTTGAGCGGTGTTATTCCTAAAAAATCCAGTTGAGCCACCTTAAAATACAGGTCTTAAAGCATGTTTCTAGGAAGAAATCTACTTCTTTTGATGAGGTTTAATTTTAGTGCAAACGCCTTCTTAACTTCCACTCCGAGAAGTCTGGAATGGGTCACCCAGTCAATATTTTGGTCTTTTGATTCAAGGACCAGAAAGCTTTTAACTATAACAAATTCAAGAAACAGAACGCTTTCTTTCTAACAAATTTTAAGTAAAGGAATGCTTTCTTTGTAAAAAATGCAAGTAACAGGACCCTTTCTTGCCAACAAATGCAAGTAACAGAACAATTCCATTCTAGCGAATTCAACTGAGTACAAGATAGCTTTCAGCTATAATTACAAATTCAAGTAACAGAACGCTTTTATCAGTTCTAACGTAACAGTACTCTTTCAGCGAAGTTTTTTTTATCTAACATGTCAATTTTAGACCTTGTGAAAGGATTTTAAATAATTTTATTTGTCTTTGTTTATTCTATCGGTGAGAAAACTTCTGAGCTTGCAGTTGATATTGTCGAAAAAAACAAAATGCCTGTGCAGTGCATTTTTTAAACGTTGCGAAAGGATTGTTAAGGAAATCAATTCCTTTTTGTTTATTCTTGCAGTGCGTAATTTTCTGATCATACGGGAAAACTTGTTGGAAAAATACGCGTGCGTTAAAAACTTTGCGAAGGATTGAAAGGAAGTATAATATTGTTTGTTAATTCAAATTCTGACCTTGCGATAAAGCTTGTTAAGTAAAATGCAGGTAATATATAAAAGGTTTTTTATATAAGTTGCGTTAAAACATTATAAATGGAGTAGAAAGAGTTTTAAGACGGAATCCACTAGGAAGTCGAGTAATATTAATTCAAGTTGGACAAACTGATATCGAGTACCAAAATAATTTAAATCCTGTTGCGGATTTCCTACTCTTAATAAAAGGTAAAGATGTAAGTAAATTATCCGTGATAACACCAACAACAATTTCTTATCAGAGTCTGAGAAAATGAATTTCAAAGTTCACAAGCTGTAGGCAAAATCTCACGTGTAGCCATTTTGTAAAATCTTCTTTAAGCGATTCAGTGGAACTTATTTGTTTTCGATGTTTGGTGTTGATAAGATATTTGAAGCAATAACACAAAAGTTTGCAATAAGGTGTAAATAGTTTTGGTACAACAATTTCTTATCAGAGTCTGAAAAAATGAAATTAAAAGTTCACAAGCTATAGACAAAAACTCACGTCTTTTAAGCGATTCAGTGGAATTCAGTAGAACTTCGAAATTGGTTTCCGATGTTTGATCAGTGTTGTTAGAAAAGATTTCTTTTGATAAGATATTTGAAGCAGTAACACAAAAGCTTGCAATAAGGTGTTAATAATTTTGGTATATAATTTTGTCCAATATTACCACTCAAAGTCCTGGCGGCCGGATTCCATCTGAAAACCTTGTTTTTTTTGTTTTGTTTTTTTGGCTGGCAGTGCGTAAATTCTCTGCTTGCAGTAAAACTTATTTTAAAAAAAAGGTGCATGAAGCTTTTTGATTTAGGTTGCACAAACAACATTGCAAAAAGACTGAAAATAATTTTTATTTCCTTTGTTTATTCCGGCGGCGCAAAAGCAACTTGTCAGCTTAGAGCAGAACTTGACGAAAATAAAAACGCGAAAGGGTTTTTCTTTAAGCTGCGTTGGGAACGTTGTGAACGGATTGAAAAAAGTAGAAATCCCTTTGATTATTCTAGCAGTGCGTAAACTTCTGAGCCTGCAGTTAACATTGCATGTTGAAAAAATTCACTTGAAGCTTTTTCTTCAAGTTTGAAGTTCGATGTTTGAGTGAGCGAAGACGAGATGTATGCTGAAGAAATTGCCAAAACGTGCAACTCTTAAGTGCTTCCAATTTTAGGGGTTTCATAGAGTATTTAACGAAAGATTCAAAATGGCGTTTTACGTTTTCAAATATCTATTTTAGTTCCGGAGATATTAAAGCTTATAAAAAGGCAAACTATGCAAATTAGGAGACTGATGACGTCTTCTTCTCAACCCAATTTTATGACAAGTACAACAATTGATTGATAGGTCATTTTTCTGCAAAGACTAATGAAACTTGGCAGACTAATAGTTGAACAGGTGACTCACTAACAGTGATAAGAAAATTATGTTACCATGGCAACACACTCTTTTCCAGTCCTCACCAATTTGTTTTTAATATTTTAGTGTTTTTTTCAGTTTGGAAAAATGAAACGCGGGCAAGACGTCTGCCTTATCCATTCATATGCTTGCCAGATCACGCATGTAAAGCATCATTGGAAATAAAAAAAAAGAATGCCAAAATTGGGCAGAAAAGCCTTAAGCATCGGGGGATCTGGAACCTAGTTTGTCGCCATAAGAGCAAAATTAAAAATAACCATTCATATTTTGAGTGTTATTGCAAAGAATCAGAGACTTCCGATACAAATTAACTGAGGTATCACTTTCTTCATATTTGATCAGAATTTGGTTGAGTCTACGACATCATTGCTTTGCTAATTTACATATTTTAAAAACTTGAATATCTCTGAAAAGAAAAGAATACCGACAACCCAATATTATGGACAGTTTCGTTTGTCCCAACGAAAAGCTCATATATTTTCTCTAAGATAAACCCGCTTATTACGGACACCCGTTAATACGGACAGCGGGCACTTTTCTGTGTTCCGGGTGACAAACTCTTATACATCGTCAACCCCGCTTTTCAGACACTGTTTATCTGTGCACTGTCAATTTTAACTTAAGAAGCGTAAGAACTTACGCCTCTATCGTGCTTTTCGAACTTCCCGCGCGTATCATAACTCGAAAGTGCTTGTTAACGCATGAACCAATTGTTAATTAGTTCGAGAGTTTGAGTAGATGAGCGTAAGGTTTTTGCGTAGTTCAAACTCGTTACAGTTGCAGTTACAGAAGAAACTAGACAACGTTTTGTTGTTATTAAAATGTCCGCTGCTTTATTCCTTGTTTAAAGTAGTCACGAACCTTTTTCCGAAAGCATGATATTAAAGAATCATAAGGTTTCCATAGTTTAATCTTGTTACAGTAACAGAACAATTGAACAACATTTGTCAGTGACTCATGTCGCAACGTCACGCCACGTCATACATGAGCGTGCGCGCTGAGAAAACTTTCCAAACACATATAGGGTGGGTGGCCGTTGCGTTAACTTCGCTTGCAGTTTCCTCTCTTAAACGGTCGGCCCCCATTTTTTCGGAATATATAACCTTTTGGGATAGATCTCTATAGATTGACAAAAATAAGCCAAACTTGAATGTTAGAAGTTGATCATTTTTTCAATTTTCTTTTCCCACGCGCGAACGAATCAGTCACATTTTGAAGCATTTTGCTGTTTTGAACCTTTGCAAATCCAGTTGTTTAAGATAATGTTTACTCTAAAGGACTTTAAAAGTGGAATATACTTGTTCAATAGACCCACTGAAATAAATTCGAACAAAGGAATTTGCCCTGCATCAATTCATTTAAAATGTTTTGTTGTCAGAAGCCGTCGAGGTCATATCAAGTCACGAAGTATCGTATCTCGAAAAACGAATTCGGTGACCCCCCATTTTTTTCATTTCTGACATAAGTAACTTGAAAACTAGCAGTGATGAGAGTTTAAAAAAAATTGCAATGTTGGAAGATTTTTCGCTGAAAAAAGACTGTAAATAGGAGTGTTCATTACGCCATAACTTTTATAAAAATGCAAATTTAACAGAAAAACGATAGGTCACATTAAAGCATGTGTACGTTCTTTATCTATTGGCGCTGATTTTAATTTTGAATATATACGCCTTTTGAGTTTTCGTGTTTTTCTGTTCTGGTCATGTGACTTGTCAAACATGGCTGTAATTTAAAACTCTTGAAGGACTCATTAATGGTAAAACATGTGCCGAAAGTTAATCTGTATGTGGTCTGGTTTCCAAAATATGACAATTACAAACCTTCCTTAGCAACAAATTGTTAGTTAAGGGTCACCCCCTCCCCCCCCCCCACCCACCCCGCGCCCCGCGCGCTCCCTTAAGCCTTTTTGAGTGAAGCCCTCAAAATGGCCAATTTTGCATTATTTTTTCAATTTGCCTGATATGTCTTGAACACAGATGGTCAAAATATAACTTTCCACAAATCAAATAATGATATTTAGAAACTTCGATATCTTTGTTACCTCTGCTGCTATATTGGTTGCACCGGGAAAAGAGTACTTTCGGAAAAAATACGAAAATGGTTCTGCTTTGTTTCTCTGCTTCAAAAGTGTCAAAATTGGCAGACAGAGACCATGTGACAACGACCGTTTTTCCCTGTTCATAAAACACAAAATATTTTTACAGCAAATTTTATAAACTAGGAAAGTGGCTCTACTCACACTGGTGGAATTTCATTTGAATTGGTTTACATTCACACGAAAACCGGACTCGTATATTTTTTAGTGCAAACCTTAGGCTGGTGTGATAATCTACAGTTACCACAGCAACGTTACATCTGCCAATCAAAATATGGTTGATTTGTTCACCCCTTATAATAAAGGTCAGGGGGGTAAAATTTTTCATTCTCAACTATGTTTCACTTTCCCAGAGAAGTGCTCTTAATTAAAAACTGAACCTTACTGTGACATACCTCCAGTTGTTCTTGTTGATGGCAATTCTGAGTCCGAAGAGCCTTGAGGTCTGAATTCTCATTTTTCAATTCCTGATTAAAAAAATGCTTTCCAAATTATTGTCACTCTTGTCGAGGATTGAACGCAGCTACGTAATTTACAAAATTTACAATTTTTTGCCATGGTGTTACGAAATCTGCGAGAATAACAAGAACTACGAAATTTACGAATTTTTGTAAAATTTTCGTAAAATTCATCAAGACCAAAATGTCTATGAGGTCTTGACAAATGTGTATGTTGTGTAGAACCTTCACAGAAACTATAGTCGGGTAAATAAAAGAAACCTAGCAGAAAACTTGCAAAAACTGATTTTATAGCAATAATAGAGTAACATACTACACATGCATGCCAATTTAGTATCAGTATAGCCTAGCATCTTATTTCAGAAAGACGTATGCCAGACTGCACAAGGAGAGCATAGGACAGTCTGACTGAAACTTCTATAATATTGTGCAAAATACCCTCTCCCACCCCAGCAAGACTTTACACGGTAACAGTGAACTAAACTCCATTTATAACGAACCATTGCAAATTAATCGTAAGGCTAGGAAAAGCATACTGTTCAGATTTTGTCTTCTTAAGATGATGATAATGATGAGAAAAAACTTTTAATTAATTAATTAATTAATTTACCGTTACAAGGAAATCCATAGTCCGCAGATATTTCTCCTGCAAAAAAAAAAAAACGAAAAGACCATTACTGATGCTAACGTTTACATATTCATTGTTCTGTAAAATAACTTTACAATGCCTTCTATTTCTGAAGGTTTTACAGTATAAGAATTTACCTTTTGTTGGAAACTACGGCCACTGAATCTTACAACGATGTCGGCGTTTTGAGATGGTTTTCTACTTTCTATATCATGACGTTCAGATCCAATAGCTGGGTGTCGAGGAGGTGTATGTTTACTTGGACTTGTCCCTACAGAACGATAGTTTGTTGCCGACGATGCTTCCGCAGGAGCTTCCCCTGAACCTGCAATAAGGGTGCACACAGAAGAAAAAGCAAAACAAAAATAAAACGTGCAATCGATTACAGTAACATAAATGTATACATGGGGCACCAGAGCTGAGATTTGATGACTGGGACTAGGAATAAACTAGCATAAAATGGGAATGGAGACTGCTCTTTGGACGACTGTAATTGTTGCAATGAAAATGGTTTTCTTGCTGGTTGAGCTTGCAAAAGAGGCAAGAAATGAGTTCTGTCACACTGTATGGGGGACCCTGGGTCCTAGTCAGGAGATCAGTTTTCATGCTCGGTCATGTGATTCAGTTTTTGTTCTTGCCTTCAGTGCAACAGCTTTTCTTCGTTTGTTACTTAAAAAAATGGCGTTTAATTCGCCATCCTATCAAGATATGCCGCCAAAATTGACGGCTACACAATGCCTTTTGGCCCACAAAGCTAGCCCAACGAGGAATTCACAAAAACGTTCGCAAAACCAGCATGAAAAAACTGAGGATTGGCGTGATCATCCAACGGTTCCCACAATAAATCGCCACTGCGAAAAGAACGCTGCTCGAAGTGGAAGTCCTCTAACCGCTCGGAATCACCAGACAGCACACCATCAGGGGCTAAAAACCACCTCGAGGCTAACCAAAAGAGCGAGGAACGTCTACGTATACAACACCTCGAGAAAGAGCTGAAGTCAAGGCTGGCTACGGAGTAATCCTGCGAAAAGGTCACCACAGCCTGACTTCAAAACTAAAAGTAACAAGATCCAGTACGAGCTAAACATGAAAGTGCTCGATCAACTAGACGCGGCCGCTTCTGCCAGCAACGAAACAGTGCGGAATCAAGCCATGGAAGAAGGTAGGAAACTTCTTAAGGAGAGGAACAAACATATTCAGTTAGCGGAAAAGTACGGCTGGGAGGCTGCCGATTGTTATGTTCAGGAGCCACTGGCGTGCGACTCTGACGACGAGAAGCGCATTAAGCAGGCAGTCAAAGAGAGCAAAGTATTGAAAGCAGAGAGCAGGAAACCCTCGAAACCTCGAGCACAATTACCAGTACTAGGTCGTTCTCAGCAATCCTTCACCTCGAACCCGTATTTCCCCGGCGCGAGGCGTGTTGTTCTTCCCACGTCAAGACAGAAATTTAAGTCAAGCCAAAGCAACAGGTGTTTTCGTTGCGGAAGAGCCGGTCATTGCAAAGAACTGCAGTGCACCTATCCCCACAGCCACAACGGGAAAAACATACTAAGAGAGCTTCCCAACCACGTTTAAATTGTGACATTGATATTGATTGGAACTATGACTGTGATGCGCTCGAGGCGTCCAAGCCGGGTTTGATAGATATGTACAATGAATTTGGATTAACTGAGCATGAATTGAAAGATGATATCAATAGTAATTTTGTGGATTTAGCAGCGGCACATAGTTCATATGCCCCAAGTTGTTCTTCTGGGGACAGTCCCAGGGAAGGTTCAGTTTGTGTTAAAGGTCGTTTGAAGGACCATTTGAGTTTCTGGCACGCAATTAAGGCAAATCAATGGGTTATTTCAATAATCAGAGATGGATATGCCCTCCCATTTGTGGAATTACCGCCCAGAAAACAGATGGAGAATCATAAGTCAGCTGCCGACGAAAAAGAATTTGTCGCTGAGCAAGTCAAAGAGCTGTTACTGACTGGTTGTGTAACTAAAGTTAACCGTGCCGACATTCATATTGTTAGCCCACTCGGGGTCGTGAAAAACAGTGTTAAGAAGAGACTAATTCTCGATCTTAAATTTGTCAACAAATACCTGGGCATTCCTAAATTCAAGTACGAGGACATACGAACGGTGAGGGACATTTTTGCGTTGTGCAATTGGTTCTTCAAATTTGATTACAAGTCCGGTTACCACCATGTGGACATCTTACCTAACCATCAGAAATTCCTGGGTTTTAGTTGGACCCTTGTTGGCGAAAAGAAATGGTTCGCATTCACGGTCCTCCCCTTCAGCTTAGCATCCGCCACCTATGTCTTTTCGAAAATACAGAAAGCTTTAGTAAAGCACTGGAGAGAACAGGGTATCCGGATTTTCACCTACTTAGATGACAGGGCAGGAGCTGACGGGACCTTAGAAGCGGCTAGAGCAGAATCAAGCAGGGTTAAAGCGGACGTTGCACCAGTGGTTTTGTCGCTCATCCCGAAAAAAGTTGCTAGGAACCAACACAAGAAGGTGAATTGCTTGGCTTTCATTCTCGTCCCCATAGCCCTTTCGTTTCTCTTAGCCGGCTTGGCACGAGAAAACGGAGGGCTCTGGGGACATAGGATTTTTGAATTAATTCGAATTTTTTTGATTGGCTGTTTGGAACAAAGAATTCCTAAACGGAAGTCGAAAACGTAACGACTCTCTCGTACATTTTAAATTTTTAATTTTTAACTCTTAACTGCAATTTTTATCTTTCACCTACTTTTATGATAAAATTTTATATTCTATTGTAATTTATTTATTTATTAATCTATGTAGTACGATTCTTCAGTTTTTCTTCTTCTTAGAATTTAAGTGTAAATATTTTAACTTTAAATAGCTTAGATATATAATAATGTAAATAGTGTCCACAATTAGTTTTTTTAAGCTAAATACTTCAGACACTTTAATAAAGTATTTCATTCATTCATTCATTGACTGCATACATGAAGACCGGAAGTCCTAGAATCTAGGACTGGAAATCCTGTGTCCCCAGAGCCCTTTGTTTCCTCGTGCCAAGGCCCAGCGAAAAGGGCTATGGGGACGAGAATGCTTGGCTTTATCCTGAACTTAAGGGCAGGTGTCATTCCAGTCCCACTGCATCGCATCAAAGGACTTAGAGAAAGAATCTATCCTCTGGTAACTCGTTACAAATTCTCCATAACAGCTAGACAGCTAGCAGGCTTGGTGGGGACAGTTGTTTCTATAGGGCTCGCACTTGGCCAAGTCAGCCGGTTGTGGACAAGGGCCATGTACCGGGACATACTATCTGCCAAATTTTGGTCACAGCGAATTGCACTTTCTCCTGAGGTACTGAGGGAGGTGCAGTTCTGGAGGGAAAGTTTTGAGGATTGTCATTGTCAGCCTATTTGGAAAGCCAACCCTGAGATAGACGTCCAATCCTACTCAGATGCAAGTGACTCTGGATGCGGGGGGGGGGGGGGGGGGGGGGGTGACTGCGTGAACGTGGCAGGCTCTGAAGTGGCAGGCAGCTGGTGTGAGGCTGAGAGCAAGGAGAGCTCGGAGAGCTCGACATGGAGAGAACTCAGGGGAACAAGACTGGTGCTCATGTTGCTGGGGGAGTAACTGACTGGAAAAACAGTACGGCATAGAACTGATAATACATACGTGGAACACATCCTCAAGGTCAGCAGTCCAAAGCCTAATTTGCACTTAGAAGCTGTCCCTATTTACACACTCTATGGACAGTACCAGTAAAGATGACTACATGCTTAACCCAAATATCTATGCAGCCTAAGACCTTCTGTGGGGACCACACACGATCGACCGTTTCTCTACCTTTTGGACTCATCAAATTCCTCATTTCTGTAGCCGTTGGCCGAATCCATGTACCGGAGTGGATGCCTTCACACTTTCCTGGTCAGGAGAGAACAACTGGATTTTCCCTCCCCCCTACTTGATACCTAGGGTACTGCAGCACTTGGAACATGGCATGGAGTTCAAAACCCTTATCATCCCATTGTGGACTTCAGCTTCATGCCAGCCCCTTGTAACCAGAGATGGGACACAACCTACAGCATTTGTGCAGGATTGGGTGGAAATTCCACCCTCGGAAGATATGTTTATTCCAGTCACGTCAGGTGCCCCTCTCTTCAGTGGAAAGCCAAGCTATCATGTTTTTGCAATTCAGGTATCTTTCGCAGGTCCAGCTGCTCACACAGCGAAGCCGTTCTTCCAACATAGCACCACACCAAATCCCACAGCCTAAAGTGATCACTACTCTCATTCATAATTATGCCGCGGAATTCAGAAGTGCGTGGATTACATAACCCCGTTTGTTTATAGATAGTTGCGTTAGGTAATGCTTAATCACCACGTGCACAATCGCCGTATTTAAAGATCCCTTGGCTTAGTTTCGGGGCATTTCGAAAGAGATACGCAAGCCGGGAAGTCCGGGTGAATTTTCTTATACTCTCGCGCTACGTCGCCGAAGCCCATCTACGTGCTTTAGTTGTTTCGTTGTTTATTTTCTCAAGTTTATGGCTGTTCCTACCCTGCCGCTGCTGTTTAACTAGAAGACTTATACTGCATATCCAGTCTCTACGGCTTCGCAAGTTCCACAGCATGCTGGAGTATAGCGGGACAACGTATACAACAATAGTTTACTCGGTATTTTCAAACATTTATATCTGTTTTCTTTTTTGCTTGCTTATCCGTTTGTTTAACGTGTAGCGTGTTTTATATCTACGTAGTTCTGTTTATAGCAATTTATTGCCATACAGTAAAAACCCGCGTATAAGAAACTAGGTTTTTTCAAGTTGGCCTGAACAGGTTCTTATATAAATGGTATGTAGTGTAAAATTAGGCTAACTAGGTTCTTAATTAGGTTCTTAACTTTTGTTCAAGAAATAAAGTAGAATTTTTTTAAATGATCTGGTCTTTAATGTCCAATAATAGTATTCTTGGAGGCTTTGGTAAGCAAAATACTATACTATTTTAATCTGATTCTGTTAAAATCAAACCTGTACTGTAACCTGTAATTCATGTACTGTGATTTCATAAGGTTCATCTGTTCATCTCAGTTAATAATTATATTCAAGGAGGACAAGTTTTATGTAACTATGCTGTAACTATAATGTGTACAAACTGTGTTATAAATATATTTTTGAGAAGATTTTTTAATTCTATATTTTTGAGAAGATTATTTTTCTCATTTTTGAAAATAAGAACCTGTTTTAGAATTTTAGCCTAAAATGGTTCTTATGTGAAGGGTGCTTAAAAATGAAATTCTAGCCTAACAGGTTCTTAAATGTTAGGTTCTTATACGCGGGTTTTTGCTGTACATGTTAGCTTTAGTAGCTTAAGTTCACTCGTGTGTCGAGCAAAGATTGGCAGACGCTGTGTGTCGGCTGTAGTAGCTAAAACGTTCGCTCGGATGTCGAGCAGAGATTGGTAGACGCCGTGTGTCGGCTGTAGTAGCTAAAACGTTCGCTCGGATGTCGAGCAGAGATTGGTAGACGCAGTGTGTCGGCTGTAGTAGCTGAAACGTTCGCTCGGATGTCGAGCAGAGATTGGTAGACGCAGTGTGTCGGCTGTAGTAGCTAAAACGTTCGCTCGGATGTCGAGCAGAGATTGGTAGACGCAGTGTGTCGGCTGTAGTAGCTGAAACGTTCGCTCGGATGTCGAGCAGAGATTGGTAGACGCCGTGTGTCGGCTGTAGTAGCTGAAACGTTCGCTCGGATGTCGAGCAGAGATTGGTAGACGCCGTGTGTCGGCTGTAGTAGCTGAAACGTTCGCTCGGATGTCGAGCAGAGATTGATAGACGCCGTGTGTCGGCTGTAGTAGCTGAAACGTTCGCTCGGATGTCGAGCAGAGATTGGTAGACGCTGTGTGTCGGCTGTAGTAGCTGAAACGTTTGCTCGGATGTCGAGCAGAGATTGGTAGACGCTGTGTGTCGGCTGTAGTAGCTAAAACGTTCGCTCGGATGTCGAGCAGAGATTGGTAGACGCCGTGTGTCGCTGTAGTAGCTGAAACGTTCGCTCGGATGTCGAGCAGAGATTGGTAGACGCCGTGTGTCGGCTGTAGTAGCTGAAACGTTCGCTCGGATGTCAAGCAGAGATTGGTAGACGCTGTGTGTCGGCTGTAGTAGCTAAAACGTTCGCTCGGATGTCGAGCAAAAATTGGTAGACGCCGTGTGTCGGCTGTAGTAGCTGAAACGTTTACTCGTATGTCGAGTAGAGATTTGCAGACGCTGTGTGTCGGCTGTAATAGCTAAACCGTTTGCTTGTGTGTCGAGCAGAGACTGGCAGACGCCGTATGTCAGCTGCAGGTAAAACGTTCGCTCGTATGTCGAGCTGAAATTGGCAAATGCCGTGTGGTAGCTGTAGCTAAAACGGTCGCTCGTGTGTCAAGCAGAAATTGTCAGATGCCGTGTGTCGGCTTTACGTTGCTCAATGTTTGCTCCTGTGTTTAGCACAATTTGTTACACGTCGTGTCGGTTTTAGTCTAAAGGTTGGCTCGTGTGTCGAGCTAAGTTGACAAGAGCCTTCTGTCGGTTTTGGATAAAGTTTGAACTGTGTATCTTGGGTATTTGGCAACAGTCATGTATCGACCATTTTAACTGTTAGTGTGTTAAGTGTTTTGTTATGGTATAACGGTCTGGAATTGTTTAGCTTGCATGTCAAGAAAATCAAGTAGTTGCCATTTTATGGACTTTTGTTTAAGAGCTTACTGGTGTTAGAGTGCTAATGAGCTTAGGTTTAAAGTGTTAACGAGTTGGTTAGTTCCCAGTGCGGAACTTTAAATAGACAGGTATCACGCTTGTTTGTTTTATGGATTTGTGTATCTCTGTAGGTTAAGTGTTTAAATATTAAAAGCTCGCCGGTTGGCCGGTGATTCCTATCTGATTCCTATCTTAGTAGACATAACGAATCCAGAACTCGCGGCAGCCATAATTTCAAATATACGCAATATAGAGCGACGAAAAACGCGTATTTTTACTCGTATTTTCCGAGGACCACAAGAGAGTGGAACACACTCCATGCGGCGATTGTTGAGTCTGACTCTCTTGCGTGTTTCCAGTCTGGACTGCGCGATTACCTATTTAGCGATTAGAAAGTATGTGCGGCGTGTTTGCTTATTTATTTAGTTGTTTACCCATAGAATTTTAGAATTTTTAATTTTTTTTTTTTTTACATTTAGAATTTTTCAGTTATTATATATATACATATTGTATTTTACTTATTTTTAGACGTTGGTGTGATATCCAAATGGACTTTTTACCAACGTAATAAAATGTAGATGTAGACGACGTTTAGTGTTTGATCCACGTTTAGACGCAACAACCTGGGATATATAGGAGTTATGTTTATCCTTATTTTTTCCCCTAGCTAGAAGTTTTTAATAGACTAGACGACTTTCATAAAATTTGAAAGTTATGACGCATTTTTTAGTAAAAGTCGGTAACAGGATTTTTCTTAAGTAATTTGACCTGCTGAAAACGAAAAAGCTTGTTACCAAAATTCTTTTGCGATCTTCAGTATGAAAATGACGTCACAAAAAAGGTACCTAAAATGACGTCATTGCACCGTTAACCCTAACCGTAACTTCCAGAATATTGAAGCAATCACAATGAAACTTAGAGGATGTATAGTTTGTCCGAAAATCTATCTTTTGTTATACGTCACGTGGGATGATTACGTCACATCACGTGACAATTACATCATAATGTCAAAACAGGCGCCATCTTGGATCCGCCATCTTGAATTTCAAAGTTTTTTTCCAAAACGTCAGAAAATCGCCCAAAATTACTGAAAAGTACTCAAAATAAATAAAACGGTGCAAAACAAAAAACCTAAAAAGGTTTTGTGTTCTGTTAATTTCATTAATAGAACACAAAAATCACAAATTTTGGAAAACATTCCTGTCAAAATGCCATTCCCATTGTAATGTCAAGTTCCTCAAACAACAACCTATCCTACCAAATTATTCCCAGATAAATTTTAGACAAACTCGCAAAGTTGGCAGCGTTCGGTTAAATCTTGAAAAATTTATAAGCGTTCAAAGTTAGCGCAGTTACTTCCCCCCTCCCACCTTCCCCTACCGGTCTGGATAGGGTTAACTTTGTGGATAAAAATAGGTTCTAAGCCGTATGCACTAACTTTGCATCTTTTTATACCAAATAAATTGCCTCCAACCTAGTTCCTGCCTTTTTTTTAGAATAGGCCACAGAAAGCATTCCAGGCAACCTGTGGCGTCATGTAATGACGCCACAGATAGCTTGCCATTTAACTACACAGCGACAGGATAATTGAAATGCTGAATGAAAAATATAATAAATACTGTCGACTTTATAGGCTGTTCAACTGTGGCTAAAAGTTAAAGAAACAACTGAGATCTATACCTTTACCGTTATGGAATATTCATTGGGTCTATAAAAAGGAACGGTTTCATTTAAAAAATACAAACACATTCCTTGGACGTTTCGCTATTAGGAAATAGTCATTTACTTCTTTGCCATATACTTATTCATATTGGCGGTGTCTTTGCTTCAAATATATCTTAGAAGAAGTAAAAATACTGAACAACCAGCTTTATAGGCAATGATAAGGCTTTTAAGTTATCGAAAGTTGGAGCGTTATTCTTGTGCATCGTGTCTCAGAATTTCATCTTTGACGATTCATCTTGCTCCTGTCAAGACACATTTTCCAACCTTTTGCACCACAAATTCTCTCACCTGTTTTTGCTTTTTTTGACCAAGCTCTTTGGTATTTAACAGCGACAGATCGTTCATGGCAATGCTATAAAGTCAGGTTTGATTTTCTGGTGGCGAAAATATTTTTAATTACTTAAGGATGGCGAGCAATAAAGATTCATCCTTCTTGCCCCAATCTTTCCTACCAGTAGTAGACTTGTTAATCGGGCGTGGCCGATTTAAGGTTTACCCTTTGGTCGTCCTAGAGCGTAGTCTCCTGGCGCGGCCAAAAAGACGGGGATAGCTCGGGGTTGCTACAAAACCGCTACGGGTGACGCATACCGCAATGGTTTTCATTTTAGTTTTGACAGGAAATCGTTGCAGGCACACTTGGTCGACTTTTGGGTTAATGTGTAATCAGGTTGTGTTTTTTTGCTCCGGCGGAAGGACAGAGAAAAAAGCTTACGGGGCAAAGTACAGTATGGGGCCCAGTTCTCGGCCACTTTTGACGTAAACTTGTATTTCTTACCTCAGAAGAATCGCAGGAACTTAAAATTTCTCCCAGAGCTAGCTACATTATTCAGCTTTTTGGTGTAAAGCTATCGACCGGTCAAAAATTAATTTGCCCGAGCAATAATAAAAATAAAAGCTCCATTTGTGGGCCCAGTTCTCGGCCACCTTGGCCCAGTTCTCGGCCACTTTTGACGTAAACTTGTATTTCTTACCTCAGAAGAACTGCAGGAACTTGAAATTTCTCCCAGAGCTAGCTACATTATTCAGCTTTTTGGTGTAAAGCTATCGACCGGTCAAAAATTAATTTGCCCGAGCAATAATAAAAATAAAAGCTCCATTTGTGGGCCCAGTTCTCGGCAACCTTGGCCCAGTTCTCGGCCACTAAAAAGCTTGTCCGTAATTATCTGTAAAAAATGCTCAATTAATTTTCACAGTCATAAAATCACTCTGTAAACCTATTTATACTATATCGATCCCAAATTATTTTTATGATGCTTTGTTTTACTTTAGAAAAGAAGGATTTTAACGCGCCTAGTTGCCTATGTGCAGGTTCTGGCAAAACCGCATTGTGTGACCCGTGCATTTAGATGGTTTATTTTGCAGTGAAAAGGTCTTGAAAGATTTAGGTGTTGTAGAAATAATAGACAAGACAAGAGTCAGCTCAAAACTTAGAGATAAGATTGAACTTTATTTTTAAAACATTTATTTCTTTCATTCTGGCAGCAGCAGATGAAATTATATTAAAAACCAAGCGCTAAGCTGTGATAGCGAGCAGGGTGGCCGAGAACTGGCAAATACGCAAACGTCGCAAGAAAAAATTTCGAAGTAAATTAAGACCAAAAAATACAACGGTTCAACGAAAAGTTAACTAAAGCAGAAAGCTGAATTATTCTACGTTTCACATGCCAAAAATTAGCTCGTATGGTGGGGGCTTTTGGATAAAATACGAATTTAACTACATCCATGAATTTGGAGCCGTAAACAAACAACTTTTTTGGGAATGCAAATTCACCTACCTCCGCGTAAACTCGACGTGTGAGCTTTCTATATCGAATTGAACGATCAAACTCAAGATACTTAAAGCACATGAATCAGTCTATCGTTTGAAGGAAATACCTTTTTCTTTTGATTCAACTGGAGTGTGAAAAAACGCGTTAAACACAAAGTGGCCGAGAACTGGGCCCCATACTGTACTGATATTCACCATTGTGAAATTGCACTTACTTTGACAAGTTAAAGTTATTTTTGTAAATGAAAAAGGTAACGTCATTGATGTCACGCAGTGTTTTTTTTTTTTAGCAAACTAGATGGTTTGCTGGTTTCTGACTATGAATGGGGGTGTGATCTTGCGGTATATTTTTTGAGCCTGACTCCGCCGTAAAACTTTTTTTTTATTTAGCAAGAACTGTGTCGATTTTCATTTCTGAACTATTGGTCGTCAAGTCGTTTGTCACAAAGAGTAGAATGTTTGTACAGCATGTTTTGGAATTATTTTAGATTTGGTTAGTAAGACGCTTCTGAAGACCTGAGCAAAACATTGGGAATGTACAGTATTAATAGGAACTTGAATGGAATTTTTCACAAGTTGGATAAAGGTATCAACTGAAAAAAATGGAATAGCCCTTTTTACAGTTCCCGGCGCCATATTGGAATAGTAACCGCGCAGACATGATAGCGAGGCTACCGGTGACCCGTGGCTGAGCGTGAAGAGAGATTACAGTGAGGATTCGGCAATTAGCCCGTGTTTTTTCGCGTTTTTCGGAACATAAGCGAAAGTTTTGATTCTTATAATACTCCTTCGTCATCTTCTAAGATGAATGGAAAATATTGGGCCGCTTTTGGCTGTAAAAAAGGCTAGTAAGCTTCTCAGGGGCTATCAGTTGTTTTCGCTGCGTAACAAAACACAAGGAGATCCAGTGAAGAAATCGCATCCATGGTGTAATCTGATAAGACGCCAGCATGAGCATGGTGAGGACAATTTTCTTCGTCTTTAAAGCAATTTTTCTTTGTACTAATCATTACTAAAAAGGAAATATACACAGCTCTCCTGAGCAAGTCGTTGGGATCAGAAAGAAAGGTTTTTAACATGAAATGTTTACAAAACTTTTGTTTACTTGCTCTTAATCACTGAAGTTGATGTTTAATAATACTTTACATTACACAATGCCCAATTCTTGAACGTTTTCAGTAAAATAGTTATCCCAAATCAGGAATTATTCTCAATTTTGCAGACTTCTTTTTTATTTTATTTCTGAGTGTGGTAGTTTATTTTATATTGGTTAGAGCTGCTTTTAGGTGAAGTTATAAGCTTGGTTTAAATAAAGTTTTAATATTATCTCATAGGTAAAGAGAAATCCCAGCAACATAGATTGTGAAACATTCTAAAAGGAGTCTGCCAGTTGAAAGAAGCTCAGAAAATCATCTATTCAAGTCAAGAAATGGAAAATAACACAAGCAGAGGGCAATTTTTTAAGAATAAAAAATGTTTTCATAGTTGAAATGACTGCATCAGCTACTAAGTTTTGAAATAAATCATTTGCAGTGTTGAATCAAGGTGTTTCAAAAAGCCATTTAACAGTTCCTGTTACTATAAAAAAAGTGTTACCAACCCAAACACTATGGTAAGGATTATTATTATGAGATGCACAAAATGTGGACCATGTGTAACTGGCAATAATGCTTGCAAGTCTAAAGTTATATTTACAAAAATTGCCTGAGGGAATGATAAAATCATTGCTATACTTTACATGTCCAGGGACAACTGTATTTGTTCTTTGTCCTTGCCTTATTCTGGCCTTAAAGGAATTTTATTGTCTATTTTGGAGAGAAAAGGCTTGCTTTTTCATATTTTTTTTAACACCACATTCTCAGACAAAACAAATTCCACCCCTACACATTGACCTGGTGTGGGAGACGCGGTGGCTGATGGTTAACGCACTCGACTCCCAGTCGAACGGCCCGGGTTCGAGTCCTGGTGGGGGAGCTGCGTTGTGTTCTTAGCCAAGACACTTTACTCTCAGTGGCTCTCTCCACCCAGGTGTATAAATGGGTACCAGCGAATATACTGCTGGGGGGTAATCCCTGCGATGGACTGGCATTCCATCCAGGGGGGAGTAGCAATACTCCTAGTCGCTTAATGCTACGGAAACCGGGATAAGCTCCGGCTGTATAAGCGGCACTTGGCTCGGACACAGACTTTACCTTACCTTTTACAGATTGACCTGGAGGTTACAACAAGAGAAATTCCTCTTCCTCATTGATGGTAGAGTTTCATATGGACACCGAACTACAGCTAATCTAGCAGAGTTCCATCCAGCTTCATGATGAAGATTTTATTTTTTATTTTCTTTACTGTCTTATTTAAACAATACATTCATCTTAAACATTACATCAATATTTTCAATACTACATGCAGGACCTTAAATTTTATAGCTCCCCATTTGAGATAATAAACATTCAGAAATAGTGTTTAAAGTATTGACATACTTTCTGGTTTCAGTGTAAAAGATTTATGGGTGGTTAACTCTTTACTGTCAAAGAATGAACAGCCCCAAAACTTTACCAGGTCAATACATACACATGTACACAAAAGGAGATGTAACAGTAATTAAAATGTTTCCCTGAATTTGACCAAATTCTCTCATCTAGAGCTGATAGAAAAGTTGATTTTTAACCTCTTCTGGAGAAATAATACCAAAATGATGGGTTATCACTGATGGACGATTAAACTACCCTGGCTGTAATGTGGTTGAGACCAAACTTTGCCTGAAATTCAACCAGTTTAAATTCAATGATGCATTATTTTCTTTGCAGATCAATCAGACTTTTCATCAGGTGATTTAATAGGGTGCAATAATGCTCCTGGTTAATGAGAAAGAAGTTTTCCCTTTTCTTTTGCATTTTAATTTCTTGAGTAGATGTTTCTCTGTGCCTTCTTTTAAATAGTGACTTCCTTGTGTGATAATTTCACAATCCATGTTTACTGGAATAGCTTTCACCTATGAGACAATATTGAAAACGGATTTAAACTAAGCTTACAACTTTACCTAAAAGCAACCTTTTTGTTATCAATAATCTATTTATTTTATCAGACTCAAAATAAATACAGAAATAAAAAAAACCGTAGGCAAAATTGGGAATAATTTCTGAATTGGGATATATATTTAAATGGAGACTTGTCAACAGAAGGGCTTTCCTAGATATAAAATATTATCAAACAACTTCAGTGATTAAGAGCAAGTAAACAAAAGTTTTGTAAACATTGCATGTTAAAAACCTTTCTTTCTGATCCCAACGACTTGCTCAGGAGAGCTGTGTATATTTCCTTTTTAGTAATGATTAGTACAAAGAAAAATTGCTTTAAAGACGAAGAAAATTGTCCTCACCATGCTCATGCTGGCGTCTTATCAGATTACACCATGGATGCGATTTCTTCACTGGATCTCCTTGTGTTTTGTTACGCAGCGAAAACAACTGATAGCCCCTGAGAAGCTTACTAGCCTTTTTTACAGCCAAAAGCGGCCCAATATTTTCCATTCATCTTAGAAGATGACGAAGGAGTATTATTAGAATCAAAACTTTCGCTTATGTTCCGAAAAACGCGAAAAAACACGGGCTAATTGCCGAATCCTCACTGTAATCTCTCTTCACGCTCAGCCACGGGTCACCGGTAGCCTCGCTATCATGTCTGCGCGGTTACTATTCCAATATGGCGCCGGGAACTGTAAAAAGGGCTATTCAAAATGAGAACTTGGATTTTGTTGTAATTAAATTTTATCGCGGATTGGATGCATAATATCACGGCTTTGAAAGTCTTCAAATAATTAGAAAGGTTCCTTTCTTCCTTTTGATCTTATTGTTATTTTCATGTATTGATTATTCGAAAGTGGTTTTCGTTGATACGAAAAAAAAAAACGGGTTTTCACTGAATTGCTTGAAGTATTTTTAGACGTGATAATATTGGCTTAATCAAATTACATTGTGCACGAAATATTTGTTATTCTTTTGTCTTGAAACTTTGAGGAAATTGAAATTTTTGTTTGACAGTAGTGTATGAAAGGCATTTTATAGAAACTTTGATAAAGGTTATTTCAAAGATTTATTTTGCCTGATTTTGAAGGGTTTCAGGAGTTTTAAAGAGTGCTGGTAAACGGCTGTATGTTGTTTGTGATTACGGATCTTATTTAGTTTCGAACGCTCTAATTTTTGAAAGGTTAAAACAGGTTAAAACCGGGCGGTTTCATGAGTTTTTTGGGTAGAAAGGTACGGTGGTGGTCAAAAAAAAAATGTTTAGAAAGGAATGACTGTAGTAGCACGTAAGTCGGAGGTTTGCGTGAGTCACGGGGTATAGTATGCGTGAGCTGGATTTCCGGCGTCACAACGGCATGTTTTGTTTACTGAAAGATACACTCGACGTTTAGTTAGCTTAGTCGGCTTGGGAAACTATTTTAAAAATGAATGTTGTAATAGTTAATTAATAGTAATCTAGAATTAACCCACTCTCGATTGGAGTCTGTTCTGGATTCGCGCTACCTTTTCGCCGCGAAGGAATTTTGTAAAATTTCGCTAGTGGAAAGAGGTACTGTAAGAACAGTATCAATAACTCAAAAGGAGGAACTTCTTTGTAGCTCTGAATTAAGACGTATGATAAAATTTTAGAATAAGAAACTTTCGATATATGGTTTTCATATTGTTTTTGTCAATTTCCTTTTGTGGCAGATTTTTTGAGAATCAGCTTTTCTTTCGTGTGATGACAGACACAGGACAGAACGAGAGGTGGATGAGAAAGATGCCGAAGATGAATATATAGGCACCGAAAAACGACAAGAACCGTCAAGGACTTATCTTTAGAGGGCGGGGAGTTTTGGCATACTGTATTTTGAGGACTGGACTGGACTAGTAAAACGCGGACTAGTAAAACGCGGAATTGTAAAACGCGGACTAGTATAACGCGGACTAGTAAGACGCGGACTTGTAAAACGCGGACTAGTAAAACGCGGACTCAGGTAAAACGCGGACTTGTAAAAGGCGGACTAGTAAAACGCGGACTTGTAAAACGAGGGCTTGTTAAGCACGGACTTGTAGAGCGCGGACTTGTAAAACAAGCGCTTGTAAATCGGATAAAACTAAACGGTTTAGCGAGCGAAACAATTTGTGTTTGAAGCTCTTGTGTGTTTCTTCGACGGCATATTTCTAGCTTTTTTGAGCACTCTATGGTCTGTTTTAGCGTGGAGATGTTTTTGCAGTATAGCACATGTTCGTTCTGCAAACCCCTACTAAAACAACGGGATTGATGCTATGAGTTGTGTGCATATGTTTCTTTCTTTCCACTACTTGACGTCTGTTGAGTGCAGTCGTTTTTATTGCTCGCACGAGGTAGAACGGGGCCCGTCCAGAAATCAACAGTCAATCGTAAATAAAGGTGACGGGCCTACACGACTCCTACGTTCGTGACATTAGAATATTTGCCGTTAAATGTTTAAATTCGGTCTTTCGACCTTATTTGCTTCTGACTTCTTTCTGAGGGTACTGTTTTAATTTGGGGGCAGTATGTGGTAAATAAAGGTGACGGGCCTACACGACTCCTACGTTCGTGACATTAGAACATTTGCCGTTATATGTTCAAATTCGGTCTTTCGACCTTATTTGCTTCTGACTTCTTTCTGAGGTTACTGTTTTTTTGAGACATTATGTATTGAAGAGAGCCGTAAGATGATTGTGGCCAAGGAATTCGAAGTGTCTAGAGGCGTTTTACAAGTCCGCGTTTTACTAGTCCGCGTTTTACTAGTCCAGTCCAGTCTACAAGTTAAAGACACATCAAGACCACCCCACTGTGAATTGCCATAGCACAGACAAAATTATAGTCAATATCTTATGTGTTTTTAAGAGAATTACATAAGAACCAAGGCATGTCTTGTCTTGCCTTACATTGACATGCAATAATTTGGAAATACTAAGCTCGTAACAGTTTAAGACAGAATCCATCAGGAATTTGAGTAACATTAATTTTAGTTACGCAAAAATTGAGCACCAGAATAATTTAAATCCTTGTGTTCTTTCATACCTTGTTAAAGGCTTGACATGTGATAACACCAACATAACACCAACAACAGTTCTTTATCAGTGGGGATTGAAGAAAAAAATGGAAACATCATCACACAGTTGACCCCCATGCAAAAACACTCCAGGATGTCACGGGGCTGTTTGGTGTCCGTCTGCCAATTTCTAACTTCAAATTCCAATGTTAAATTCACATTAAATTTTCAATATTTCTAAGTTGTCTAAATTTTACTAATTCTTTTAAAAAAACTATCACCTGCCAAACATCCCCAAAAATCACTCAAAAAATTACAAAATACCGCAATACATAGATACATGGGATGAGTGAAGTTTCCTTGGATTCCTTGAAACACCAACAAGATATTTCCGTTTAAGGTGGCTGATAATGGGTTTCAGTATTTCCCAGTCCTTATACTTTGGTTCAGGACTAAAAGCCTTCATCAATTGCTATTACAGTAATGGTATGAAACAAATGTTCAATCATTCATCAACAAGTTGTGATCATTTTCTTGACAATAGTAGTTCCCCGGTAAACAGTTGTAGTACTGTCCCATCAAAGTGCAATGCCTGGAAAATACCGAAAAGCACACGACCTTCAGGTGAAACCGCACCTTACAGTATTACCAATACACTGCACTTTGCTAAGTCTTAAAACTTTACATTGTCTATTCGTCTACTTCAATCGTTTATTTGTATTGTGTGAGATACATTTATAAATTGAAACCATCATGTCTTTAAGTAATAATGCAATCTCGACAACGTTCTAGATATTATATTATGCACACTAATACAGCTCATGCAAGCCCTGTGACTTACACAAACACAGTCGGACTGAGTGCTTAACTTAAGTAACTGCTTCGTGGTTTCTGCTGTACTGAACCCTGCCTTTCAAGGCAAAGCGCCCGATTTTAAGCTTCTCAAGCTTCTCAATGTTCTTGTTGCGGGAAAACTTCTTGGCTCAATCCAAACATTGTATGTGTGTAATATCAGCAATCTGTGACAGGGGATTATAGAACAGTGCCGCTCTACTCAATGCTGATTACTTCTTGGATATGTCCACGATCCCTCCTGCTCTTTTCCCTATCCCATTTAGCCATTCAAGACTGTGATCAGCACTGACCTGGCTGAATTTGCTTGCACTCCATTTGAAAAGGAAATTTCCCTTCATATGGCAACATTGGGCAGAAACTTGAAAGAACAGATCCCATATCCCCTCTCTATGAGCCCGTGTGAGAATTAAGAGGATAGAGTCCATTTCCATGTAGTTCCAACAAAACGTGAAACCGACCTTTTCTTCGGATCTTTGTGTTACAAAGTCGTCAAGCGCATATTTTTCTTTTCCAAAATTTGTAATTTTTGTGTTCTATTAATGAAATTAAGTTAACATTAATGCAATTATTTTCACCTTTTCAGTTTTTTGCAACGTTTTATTTATTTTGAGTACTTTTTTTAGTATTTTTGGGCGATTTTCTGACGTTTTGGGAAAATTATAAAATCCAAGATGGGGGTTCCAAGATGGCACCTGTTTTGACATCATGATGTAATTGTCACGTGATGTGACGAAACCATTACACATGACGTATTACAAAAAATAGATTTTTGGACATACTATATATTCTCTAAATTTCATTGTGATTGCTTTAACATTCAGGAAGTTACGGTAGGGTTAACGGTGTAATGACGTCATCTTAGGTGTCTTTATTTGTGACGTCATTTTGAGACTGAAGATCGCAAAAAAATTTTTGGTAACAAGCATTTCCGTTTTCAGCAGGTCAAATTACTTAAGAAAACTACTGTTACCAACTTTTACTAAAAAATGCCCCTTGATTTATCTGAGAATGACTTTACGCAAATACCGACTAGTCTATAAATAAATATTCAAAATATTATGTCATTTTTAAAAAAATTTAAAAAAAAAATTAAAACAGTCCACCCCTCCACTGGCCTTGTCGCGATCAGAAGGGTAATCTCAGTTACGCCCTAAAATCCGTTTACGACGGATTCCTGGTCCGGCTTGGCTAGTGGGGTTTTTTCCCTTTTTTTTTTCATTTATCGTTTCTTGTCTCACGTTTTCCTTTCTGTAACAACTCTGGCTCTAATTTGCCCGCCTTAGGTCTTGGCGATTTTTTTGAAGGAGTTTTCTTAGATCTCCTACTCTCATTATAAGCACGATCAAAACATGCTATGATGTAGGGAAGTAACCCCACTAGCTGGGCTGGGCCTCTCGCACACCGGTTGGGGTTTGAGGGGTTTTTGAGTTTTGGGGAGAAGCTGTATTTTGTGGGTATTCTTTCCTATAAATGAGAAGATCCTTTGGGTTTTTACTTAAGCAGGAAGGTGCGTGAGCCGCCGAAGGCCACAATCTTTTCCCATATCTTTCCACGCAGGTCAATGAGCGGCATAATTAATGAGTGAGATTGGTATACTATTCTCATTAATAATTATGCCACGGAATTCAGAAGTTAGTTGCGTTAGGTAATGTTTAATCACCACGTGCATAATCGCCGTATTTAAAGATCCCTTGGCTTAGTTTCCGGGCATTTCGAAAGAGATACGTAAGCCGGGAAGTCCGGGCGAATTTTCGTCCCTCCCACCTCCCCCTTCGGCGACGTAATACACAGCTATAGTGCTTTTTCACCCAGTCGCTAATTGCCTCGGCCACAATCTTTTCCCATATCTTTCCACGCCGGACAATGAGCGGCATAATTAATGAGTGAGAATGGTATACTGTTTTATGGCCTGTTCAGAGCCAAGGTGTTATACGACCTGGAAGTGGCCACTGTCTTAGGGCCCGCATGGGGCCAGTACGTCTGGCTCAGATGAGGTGTTATGGCCTGTGATTGGCCTCTGTCTTATGGCCTGTGAGGGGCCATCGCGTTATGGCCTGTGAGGGGCCAACGCATTATGGCCTGTTAGGGGCATGTGTGTTACAGCCCATGGGGGGCCAGTACGTCATGGCCTGTGAGTAGCTTAAGTGTGATCAACTGTGTTGAGCCACTGTGATGTGGCTTACAAGTGCAATGCATTATAGCCTGTGAGAGGCCAGGGATATCCACTACATAAGTGGACAGCTGTTAATATGTACAGTGATTGTACAGAATGTACCAAACTTCCCAGAGGCATGTGATAGAATTTGAGGGCCCACTGCCTGCTTGTGAGGGGCCTAAATTACGACATACTTGCTCGCATTGCAGAATACTATCATTTGCTTATTATGGCAATCCTAACTTTGTTCCAAATGTCTTTATCACTAGTTTCTCCTACACTAAGGGATCTGAAGAACAGTCATCATCCTGAGATCCGCTCTCTTGCAAGCGCGATCCGCAGAATCATGATCCAGGACAGAGCGCCAAGTACTATTAAGAAATGTTTCATCCTTCTTGGCATTAGTCCAGGAGCTAATGTCGTAGATTTAATTCCCGTGGGAATCTCAGGCTGCAAGCATGCCACCCATCTAAATGTGTTGAGGGGTCCCTCAGGAACATGAAAAATTTTGGTGGCACTTTTGAATCTTGCACCAGGCTGTTTTATGGGGATTTAAAAACATGACGTAAATCCCCAACATGAAAACGAGGCTCTGAAACAAAATTGGCCATAACTTTCCACTGTTTTCATAAAATTACTTAAAATTTGCAGACATCATGTTTCTCAATTATTTGAATGATATTATAATGTACCGACCCACAGCATGGTCACGTGACTCGTGACGCTAGCATGGAAACGAGGCTCTGCCAAAACAGTAGTGATAACTATGTTCCGTTTCAATAAAATTGCAAAAATCTTGTATGTGATAGATTGCTAAATGTATTAGGTTATATCAGACCATTCTGGTCACTAAAATGGTCACATCGCTAGCATGGAAACGAGGCTCAATGAGTAAACCTGCTAGAGCCTTAATTGTACAAAACATTACAGCCTTGTTTGTTTTTCATCCATCGCTATTCTTTGTTTTTGCATACCTTTCTCACATATAAAAACAAAAAAGGAAAAATGTCTTATTTTTTTATGGACAGCCCCTATTTTTTTCGTAGAAGGGATATCATATGCGTTATATGTTATGCAAGAAAGGTCTACCACTTTTCTTCTTCGCCACTTAAAAAGACTACTTTAAAATGTTTATTGTAATGGTACAATAAGGTTTACACCCATGAAAATAGTGCATTTGGAAACCTTCCTGCATTGCAGAGAGAGCCTGGGCACTGTTTTTCGGTGCACTGGTCAGCAGTAGCTTTCATCGAAATATAAGTCGGCCATTTTGACTTGCAGGCCATGTAGATATGTAAGTGTGCATGTGCTGCAATGAAAAACCGACAATCCATCTATAAATTTTAGTCTATGTCTAGTTTGCCAATCACAAAAGGCAGAAGAACTTGTGGAAAATCCTTCTTCTTATGAAACTCTGCTAGAAGCGATCAGTGCAAGAGCTAGTTATGATGAAACAAAGTACGTTGAAATCTGGGCTAATCTGAAAGATTTGGATTCGTAGCAATTAAAAGAAAAACAGCAACATGGCATCGAAAATGCTATCAAGAAGCAACTCATTCCGGGATGTTGAAAAGATCAAAGGAGAGGTAAGTTAGCAACGTTTCTACTTTACATTAAACCAGAGATGACATAAATGAACGGATTGCCGATAAATTTCGATACTTACATGTACATAGAAAACACGTCTTATTTTAAGGTATGAACGGGAACTGGCTGGTCCAAATGAGCAAAGACGAAAAACAACCTAACTTTTAACATCTCAGCTCACACGTTAAAAGACTACCCCATACAACAAAGACCTGTGTTTTTTCTGTGAGAAAGCGGCAGGGTATCGTGAAACTCTTAGCACTGTTAGCACCACATCTGCTGGCAAGTCGCTTCATGAAGCGATCAACAAGTTTCACGAAGAATACTTTATACAACAGGTTTCATGAAGGTGCACACCTAAGACAACATGCCAGCCCGTATTTCAAGTAGTTGTTGTCCAGTGGAGTTATAAAGTATTGTTACAACAGGTGCCTGGGGCAAGGTTCCGGTTTAAGGGTTAACAATATAACATATATATACAATCATTAAAATACTCTAACTTGCCTTGACCATTACACTTTTGGGATGGCTGTGCTTCAAGACTCATGTAATGATTAGCTTTATGTAAGTAACCCAGTAGAATAGGGAAGGCATCCAAATTTCCAATTGTACGGATGGCTTCTTCAGGCTTTGACACTGGCAAGCTGGAAACCACCTTAATTGGTCTTTGCAAAGCATATGATAAGGCCACTAATTCCATTTCGCCTGCCCATGTCCCATCACGACTCATTTCTTCAAGATATGTTGTGGTGTCACAGTTTGTTAGAAACGGAGCCAAATCTATTGACAACTACAATAAAAAGAAGAAACAACTAATCAGTCTCTACAGTCATAATAATAGATAATATATATTACTGCCCCCACAGGGTTTTCACACAAAGATCAAAAACCAAGAAGGCATCACAGTAGTTCCCCGCACATAATTATATGTATGGGAAAAAGGAAGAGAATTATACATTAGGTTGGTAATGTAGTTTGGGAATCAACCTAATTTGGTCAACGCGGTGCGCAAGGAGTTAGTGGGTAAAACAGTTAAGATGTGCAAAGCGATGTTGGGAAATTATTCAGCTGAGAGTTAAAGTCATCGAATGCAAGAGAGTGTAACGTTATGCCGAATAAGTAATCTAGTACATGTCTCTGTAAAAACATATAGTCACTCTAACTGTGCCTTGTTGACTATTCACTCATAGAAAACTCAGGCTTGTAGTCTAATTGTAAAATAAAAACACTTTTGAAAGTTTGGAAAACATTGAAAAAGCTGTGAAAACACTCGCCTATCAGCGATCCACTCAACACAAGTGAACTTGACATTGCTCTTGGAAATCATGCATTGTGTGCACAACCTACAAATTAATCACTAATCTGCTTGCAAATTAGTGAATGATCTGTAGGTTGTGCTGATTCTCAGAATTAACTGTAGGCTCTTAGCCAATGAGAAGACACATAATGACTACAATGTATAATTAATAATAGAAATTATGGTAATGGAACTATAGTGATCATGATCAAGACCGGTAATGACAGAAGTATCTAGATTTGTAGATGGAGATTAAAATTATTCAAAAATAACAACATACTAACATGATTATCATTCACGTTGTCTTGAAGCTCCTGAACTGCTAGCACTCGAAGGCTATTACATGAGTGGTTTCTCTGTCCAAGAATCGTGAGCTGATCCTTTACAGCATGAAATAAGCAGTTTCCATCTTTTGGAATGCTCACTGCACGTATTTGATAACCAAGTGCATCAGAATTCTTGAAAAGAAGAGTTTCATCTCTCCCACCTAGAAGAATAGGTCAGCTATGTGTTCAAACATGTACATGCATTTGAATTTTTAATACATTGACTACATACACCTTTTAATTTCTTCACTTTTTCTTGACTTGCTTCACAAATTCCACTTATAAGCCCTCCCAGCTACAGGCCCATCTACCTGCACATGCAAAGGTGCAATAGCCTTATAATGGTTAGTTTGCTGGACTCCAGATTGAGCAGCCTGCCAGACATTAATTTGCATGTGTCGTGGTTTACATGTTTTAAGTTTAGTGGATGGGGTCTGTACAATGTACTTCCCTCTTCCTGCATGTTTTACTCCTAGTTTGTGCACCTTTCCTTAGCAGTTCCCATTTCTTTGTGCTATTTCTATAGCAAAATATAACACATAACATTGACACATAACATTGACACCTGCTACGAATTCATGAAAAAAAAACATAAGTGACAGGAAGGCTTTCACATTAACAAAGGGGCTTTGCTTTGGCTGTCTGGAGTATGGTTATCTGTCAAAGGACTGCCCAAAAAGAAGCACATGCAATGTTTGTAAGAAATCACACCCGACCTCACTTTATGGTGACTTAAAAATGCGAGGGAGAGCAAGGCAACATCAGCACCGGTAACCATTCAAGCAAGCTACCCTCATCAGATAATCCTGCAGCCTGTTTCGCAAGCATGTGTAGTCATAATCAAGCAGATATTGTTCCAGTCTGGATGCACCATCGCAATGACCCAAGAAACGAACGCCTTGTGTATGTGCTTCAAGACAATCAGTCCAACACCACGTTCCTTGGACAGAACACTCTTAAGAAGGTTTCCGCCCAACATTCGAGCAATACAGGCAAAAATAAAGTTACCAGAGAGAGCTCATAGCATTGTAACAGTTTAACTACAGGTAATAAAAACCTGACAAAATGTTAGCACTCAAGCTGACCCCGCGAGAGAAAATAGGATTGGAAATTATCTATATTTCAGTTAAAACGGACGTTTCACGCCAGTTCAAAACAAAATGGCGCGCGTTTTGAACATTTTTACGAGGTTTGACTTCAATTTTTTCGAGAATGCTTGAGAATTTAGTCAAGGGGTCACTAAGACAAGTGAATTTCAGTAAGATCTTTTGAATAGTATACAAAATGTTGCCGTGCTATGAGCAGATTTTTGGTACTTAATTTTCGCACTCATTGCTCGAACTTTCAGCAGAATCCGTCTTAATAGCCTTAGCGACTCAGGACCTGAAATGACCCTCAAGTTGTCAATGATCCATGCCACCGATGAGTCAATCAAGAGTCAGAAAATTGAAGGTCTGGTCATCAAGAACTTTCACCTACAGGTTACACTGCAGCCACCAAAGGTGTTCTCCCAAGAAATCATCCCAGCTAAAAGAGAACAGATACCAAGACCAGAGTCAGCTCTGCAGTGGCCTCATTTAAAGAAGCTTGCAATTCTAATTACTCCCTATCAAAGTGACATCGAGGTTGTAATCCTCATAGGATCGTATTGTCCACATGCAATTATGCCGAGAGAAGTTATTCCAAGAGAAGATGAGAACCCTTACACTATGCGATTTGACTAAGGCTGGGTAATTGTTGAAAGGATCTCTCAAGCTTTAGCAGACGATGATGATAAAGAGATGTTGCGAGATCTTTCTATGGACATATCTGACTTAAAGAAAGAGAAAGAGACTTTTAATAAATCATCAGAAAAGCTCACCAAGGATAAAAGGAATCTTCAGCTAAATCTGGAGGTGCAAAACAAATAGCTTAAGGATATCGTGGTCATGAAAAATAACGAGAAGAACAAAGAAGTGGCCCGGCTTTCAGAGCAGATGAAATCGCTTGAAGAGCAATTTCAGGAGTAATTGCAAGCCTTGACAGAATTGGAGAAAAAGTATGAGAATACGGCCAAAGAAAACAAGAAGCCTTTAGAGGAAGAGTTGGATAAAAAGTCACAAGAGAATTAAAACCTGCAAGATCGAGTGGAAAGGCTAAAAGACCAGGACAAGTCTAAAGAGCGTGGTTTAGAAGAAGCTAAAAATGAAAGTAGCCCGATGTGAGCCAATTAAATGATTTGAAAGACCGAGCTTCAGATTAACTTGCATTTGTTGACCCATCAGTGGAAAAGAATCCATGGAAACTACCCAAAGAGCCTCCTCAAGGAGAAGCGAATATTGTACAGTACGTTTGTGAACATATCGAAGCGCTCTTAGAGGAAAAAGCGTCTTAGAAACACAAAGTTCTACAAGAAGTAACATCATAACCAGAACTCACAGAGAAAGATATCCAGGATTTGAAAAATGAGCTGCGAACATAACAAGAGAAGGTCGAGAAAGACGAAAAATACAAATCACGGAATCCAAGGTGACAACAAGCAGCTTAATCAAGAACGAGAACAACAATGAAAACACAAAGCATGCAGCATCACGATAACATCACAATAAAACTTGTGCATGCATTACTACAGAGAGCAGTTTCTTTTTACACTTCGTATTGTGTCAACGAATAGTCTTCTTAGTTTTTGTGCCTTATGTGTTATACACGAAGATTGCCAAGCAAATTCTTATAAAGATAGAGGGGAAAAAGACAGCGGTTTTCTATTTATAACAAACAATTTTAATTTTAAATTTTAAATTTTGTGGAAATTTTGTCATTCTATGTGGACCATAGAGTGTGTTCTTGGCGGCCATGTTGGAGGAGTGAAACAATAACAGATATTTGCATAAAAATGAATTTTTTTCCCCAAAGGAAAATCATTCTATTGTTTCACTCCTCCAATATGGCCGCCATGAACACACTCTATTGACTAAAAAAATTGAGACCAAAGTTCATGTACTAAATTGCAACCTAATTGTGTGATTCAAAATAGGGTCATATGTACCCAGAATTGAGAAAACCAGTCTAAAAAATGCTTCAATTTTTTGAAAATTGATTGGGAGAAAATACCCCCAGACCTCCCTAGGAAAGTGCAGTGAGTTTTTTTACCATTCTATCTCTTTGGGGAAACATATGGGTAAATTATTTTATAATTTAAGTAGATAATTTTAATAAATCAGTTAGCTTTATTTTCATTTTTTTAACCCAAATACTACCCGATAGCACCCTGAAGCATAACACTTTTAAAATTGTTCTCGTGAAGTGCACGCATACCCCTCTCTACAAAAAGGGAAACTTTTTACCCAACCCTTTCCCCTAACAAGGTGCTACATATATACACCAGGTTGGTTGACCCATCTGATAAATTGTGTGACCCCTTGCTTCAAAAACTTAACTGGAAAACTGGGACCAGGTCGTGGGTAGGAACCGCGCAACATAATTTGCATTGGCAATTATACTGTAAAATGTTTTTGCCCATTGTTACAATGTAGTTTGAAATAAAGTATTGCTGAGCACTGTTGTTTAATAAAGTTTGTCGTACCTATCGGACTTGCATCAACTTGATTTCTGCCATCTGAATAAACAGCAGACACTTGCTGCTTAATGTTGGGCAACGTTGGGTAGTATAATTGAACTTCACCTATGTCAGAGAAAAAAACAAATAAAATATTTCAAACTAAGAGTGAACATATTTAATTTTATAATAATTAAGATAATTTTATTATAATATTTAATACCAAAAAAGGAAGAAAAGAAAATGAAAAATATAATTTTAATTTAAGACTGTAAATCACCATCGTAATCTATCTGTACATGTATGTGAGGCCTGACAACACAAAAGGGCTCTTAAAAATTAAGACACTTGTTATATTATTAATCCAATTTTTGCGCATACGGGAAGGTAGTGCATTGGGCTCTTTTGAGCCTTTTAAGTGGCAATGGAGACATGAGAAAACTTGTTATTACAAAAAAAATGTGGCTGACAATTTTAATTTTAAATTTAATTTTTAAATTTTGTGGAAATTTTGTCATTCTATGTGGACCATAGAGTGTGTTCGTGGCGGCCATGTTGGAGGAGTGAAACAATAACAGATATTTGCATAAAAATGAATTTTTTTCCCCAAAGGAAAATCATTCTATTGTTTCACTCCTCCAATATGGCCGCCATGAACACACTCTATTGACTAAAATAATTGAGACCAAAGTTCATGTACTAAATTGCAACCTAATTGTGTGATTCAAAATAGGGTCATATGTACCCAGAATTGAGAAAACCAGTTTAAAAAAAGCTTCAATTTTTTGAAAATTGATTGGGAGAAAATAACCTCCCTAGGAAAGTGCAGTGAGTTTTTTTACCATTCTATCTCTTTGGGGAAACATATGGGTAAATTATTTTATAATTTAAGTAGATAATTTTAATAAATCAGTTAGCTTTATTTTCATTTTTTTAACCCAAATACTACCAGATAGCACCCTGAAGCATAACACTTTTAAAATTGTTCTCGTGAAGTGCACGCATAACCCTCTCTACAAAAAGGGAAACTTTTTACCCAACCCTTTCCCCTAACAAGGTGCTACATATATACACCAGGTTGGTTGACCCATCTGATAAATTGTGTGACCCCTTGCTTCAAAAACTTAACTGGAAAACTGGGACCAGGTCGTGGGTAGGAACCGCGCAACATAATTTGCATTGGCAATTATACTGTAAAATGTTTTTGCCCATTGTTACAATGTAGTTTGAAATAAAGTATTGCTGAGCACTGTTGTTTAATAAAGTTTGTCGTACCTATCGGACTTGCATCAACTTGATTTCTGCCATCTGAATAACCAGCAGACACTTGCTGCTTAATGTTGGGCAACGTTGGGTAGTATAATTGAACTTCACCTATGTCAGAGAAAAAAACAAATAAAATATTTCAAATTAAGAGTGAACATATTTAATTTTATAATAATTAAGATAATTTTATTATAATATTTAATACCAAAAAAGGAAGAAAAGAAAATGAAAAATATAATTTTAATTTAAGACTGTAAATCACCATCGTAATCTATCTGTACATGTATGTGAGGCCTGACAACACAAAAGGGCTCTTAAAAATTAAAACACTTGTTATATTATTAATCCAATTTTTGCGCATACGGGAAGGTAGTGCATTGGGCTCTTTTGAGCCTTTTAAGTGGCAATGGAGACATGAGAAAACTTGTTATTACAAAAAAAATGTGGCTGACAATTTTAATTTTAAATTTTAAATTTAATTTTTAAATTTTGTGGAAATTTTGTCATTCTATGTGGACCATAGAGTGTGTTCGTGGCGGCCATGTTGGAGGAGTGAAACGATAACAGATATTTGCATAAAAATGAATTTTTTTCCCCAAAGGAAAATCATTCTATTGTTTCACTCCTCCAATATGGCCGCCATGAACACACTCTATTGACTAAAAAAATTGAGACCAAAGTTCATGTACTAAATTGCAACCTAATTGTGTGATTCAAAATAGGGTCATATGTACCCAGAATTGAGAAAACCAGTTTAAAAAAAGCTTCAATTTTTTGAAAATTGATTGGGAGAAAATAACCTCCCTAGGAAAGTGCAGTGAGATTTTTTACCATTCTATCTCTTTGGGGAAACATATGGGTAAATTATTTTATAATTTAAGTAGATAATTTTAATAAATCAGTTAGCTTTATTTTCATTTTTTTAACCCAAATACTACCAGATAGCACCCTGAAGCATAACATTTTTAAAATTGTTCTCGTGAAGTGCACACATAACCCTCTCTACAAAAAGGGAAACTTTTTACCCAACCCTTTCCCCTAACAAGGTGCTACATATATACACCAGGTTGGTTGACCCATCTGATAAATTGTGTGACCCCTTGCTTCAAAAACTTAACTGGAAAACTGGGACCAGGTCGTGGGTAGGAACCGCGCAACATAATTTGCATTGGCAATTATACTGTAAAATGTTTTTGCCCATTGTTACAATGTAGTTTGAAATAAAGTATTGCTGAGCACTGTTGTTTAATAAAGTTTGTCGTACCTATCGGACTTGCATCAACTTGATTTCTGCCATCTGAATAACCAGCAGACACTTGCTGCTTAATGTTGGGCAACGTTGGGTAGTATAATTGAACTTCACCTATGTCAGAGAAAAAAACAAATAAAATATTTCAAACTAAGAGTGAACATATTTAATTTTATAATAATTAAGATAATTTTATTATAATATTTAATACCAAAAAAGGAAGAAAAGAAAATGAAAAATATAATTTTAATTTAAGACTGTAAATCACCATCGTAATCTATCTGTACATGTATGTATGTGAGGCCTGACAACACAAAAGGGCTCTTAAAAATTAAGACACTTGTTATATTATTAATCCATTTTTTGCGCATACGGGAAGGTAGTGCATTGGGCTCTTTTGAGCCTTTTAAGTGGCAATGGAGCCATGAGAAAACTTGTTATTACAAAAAATTGTGGCTGACAATTACGTGTAGAAAGTAATCGACCGCCAAAAAAGGGGGCATTGAGTGCCATTAATCGATCGTCGTACATGAAGGAGCATTCAAAAATTAAATTGGGTTTTACATAAGCTTCATTGATGATGGATCTATCTAGAAACCAGAGCGCTGGCCAAAATAGAGTGTGTGGCTGCTTGTTCGCAAGAAAATAAAAAGCTTTTTAGACGGCAAAAGCACAAGTACATTTTTACCTGAATCACTCCATATGTTCTGATATATTTATTTACAGCGTTATTACTTTACGGCTTACATGCAAATGCTTTGATTCTGCAATGCATACAGTGTACATGTACATGTACCTACAAAGCGATATAATAAACAAACCATTTGAGTGCTACGGGGTTAAAAAAAGAAAAGAAAAGAAAAACCTGACCCTCTGGGATTTGAACTCACAACGTCTTGCGCCGCATCCTGATACCTTCTCGAGTGAGCTAATCTAACAGGCTCAGTCATTCAAGATGAATACATCCTATATCAGTAATAGACATTGTGGGCTCTATTTAAGAGGCCCTGACAGGGGAGGGAGGGTCCTGTGTTGCTTGTTTAAATTTAAAAATGTCCCGCAGTGCTCGAAATTAGAAAAAAATCCAGGTTGTCCTTATGGAAAATGCTGGACAACCTAACCCCTGAGTTTGGTTGCCCTGCTGAGGGCTTGGTTGTCCGTTTTTTGTTTAAAATTTTTGGCTAAAATTTTTGTTCTCAGGCCATGAAACGATAACATTATTTTATTTTACAATTCATAACGGTGTGAAACAGCTCATCCTAAACAAAACTGTACAATTCCTTTATAAGAAATGAACACAACATTTTCGCTTACTTTAAACGTTAATGAAAATACTTTTTTGTACTATAGTAATTTTATTACTCCCTTCGCACGCAAAATAGCCAAACTCAAAACAGCTAAATATAAATTATTCCCAGACAACAGCCAGACAAGATACGTCTCAGATTACACGTGAGTCACAAATCTGTTCGCTCAAAACAGACAAAAATTCTGAACTATAGATTGAAATATGAAAGAAACTTGAATTAAACTTTGCTCAGAATTGAATTTCACTCAAGATGAAGGCAAGAAATGCATTCAAAAGCCCCAAGATACTGTGAATTTTGAAGTCATGCAAATCTGCATGCCTAATTAATTAGTTACATTTACCAGGCGTGCACCAAAATATTTCTATGAGTTCCGTACGTGTTTAGAAGACAACTCAGCAAGCTTATCCCAGCTTTATTGAACTTGACAAACTTCCAATTAACTGTTTCAACCTTTGATTTTCTTTTTTCTAAGAATTGTTTTGGATTCAATCGATTAGAAGAAAGCTTTTTTCGTGTTTTATATTTATTACTTCTTTGGTTTATTTTGTTGGGTGATCACAGCAATGTAATTTCTTGGGTTGCCCGGCGGTTTTTTCTCGGGCAACCAGGCCTTAATTTTCCTTAAAAACTGATTACCCGAACGCACTTTTAGTCGTCTCCGACGACCAGACAACCGCTAATTTCGAGCACAGGTCCCGTTTCGCTGTTTTATCCTACTTCCCGTCACTGTCGGTAGTTGAATTGAACGAAAATTGCTTGTCCTTGCCGGAATTAAAGATTTTCCAAACGAGTTGTCGTTTTTCGCAATTTTATTTTATGTGCTGTCGCTACTTTTTGGGCCGTGTCGCTTGTCGGAATTTACCCTGGCAGGGCCTCATCAAGCCGCTGATTATCTGCAATTGTCACACATGTTTCCTCATTTCTGCTTTTTTATTGTATCAAAAAAATGTTTGAACCATCTGCTGCTCATATATATTCAAGGTATGAAAACCAAACGTAAAACTTGGTGAAAAAAATTCAGTTGTGGCTTGAAGAGCTCTTTGATTGGATTTTTGGATTTGGTTAGAACTATGATTTTTTTCAAAGTTGAGATTATTTATTGCACGACCAAGTGAAGCAGAAACTGGGACTAGTGACGTCAACCCAGTATATTGGCGACAGTCTGAAGTAGAAATTTAATTACAGGAGTTGATGGAGATTGTCTAATTGGCGTGCGTCGTGGGTCGTGCGTCGTGGGTCGTGCGTCCTGCGTCGTGGGTCGTGTGTGTATAAGCCGAGTTACCAGCTATCTCTGGATTTTAAATTTACCGAAAAATGTGTGACGCTTAACAAGGCCGAAAATTTGAACTCACTCATTCAAAGACCTCGGATGGAGGTGTTACAATATACGTTGCATGAGACTACCGCTCGAACTTCCCCTCTCCTTCCCCTTTGAACGTCGGCCACGCAGTAAGCCACGCAGGCTACTAGTTCGCAGAAAAAATGAAAAATCTTAAACAAACAAGAACACCCTTAAAACGATTGCATTGACAAGGACAAGTTCCTTCAGTTTGGCTGATAAGCCGATCAGCTACTTCTATTTCTGCCATTTCATCTATGTAAAATCGGAATTTTAATCAGGGACCAGTGTGTAGATCAGTGGCAAACTAGTGTCGAAATATTTCCACTGGGTTTCTTGTTTCTTGGTTTCGCAGGATATATGCACAAATAATATGAACATTTTTATTTTAAAATAATGGTCTAAAATATAACTTTAGTCAGTTCAACAAAATGAAACGTTCATTTCGCTACAGTGCTTGACATTGCAAGTTTTGATTTCCCTTTAATCTCTTTAAACGCAACCTTCGATAGTGCATCTGCAGCCTCAAGCTTCAATTGATAACGTAAGGTCAAATCTCGACGCACCCTCACCGCATTCAAACGTCTTTATAGGCAGCTTTTCTTCTTTTCTTCCTATTTTCACTGGTTAATGTTTTACATCTGAACCAAAGTGCTTTGAAAAAATGGCGCAGAGAAGTCCACATAGCACCATTTTCAAACATTTTTTAATAAAGCCCCAAAAAGCTCGTAAAATGTCACGATACCGGTAATGTATGAAACTTTAAATTGTGAGAATCAAAACCTTATCTTTGAAGTACTTGTCTTGTTTTTGGCATATTTCTGTCTTTTGACCGCGGTCGACGACAAACCTGCAAGTTCGGATTCTGAAACAGCAACATCGATTTGGTCTTGTGAAACAAATCTCTAGTACTTAAAACCAGCGTACGATTATTAAGTCATTTCAAGCATATAAATAACTCCTTTCGCTATAGTCCCAGACAGTGCAAGTTTTGATAATGCTTCCGCAAATGCTTACAGCAATGTACATTTCACCTATTTTTAACCAATCATACTTGAGCGTTCCCACGCCACTAATTGGATCACTGGTACTGTAAGTAGCGATCAACGGAAAAGAAACTCGTTTTTCTTTTTCAATTAGAGGAATAAAAAGTTGGCCATGCACAGGAAAAAAAAAATCCATTAGGTGTTCTGTAGAAATCTCTTAAAGTTAAGAAAAGACTTGAGAAGTTGTAACTTTTTCACTTGAAATGACCAAGAAAAGCCACGAATCTTTAAAAATTATAAAATAAATTGGCTAGCGTGACTTCCCTGATAAAATTGGAAAAACAAATACATGTAAATGAATAACATGATCATTTAATCGATATGGAATGAAGAACTACCAAGCTACCTACCTTATTGTTACTTATTTTCGCGGGACTTAATTTTCGCGATTTTTAAAAAATCGCGAAATTAAAGACCCGCGAAAATTAATTCTCAACGATTTCTATTGTATTTTTTATGCTAATTATGTATTTTTGGCCAAAACCCGAAAATTAAGTCTCGCGAAATATTCCTGTTCCATTTTCGCGAAATTAAGTACCCGCGAAAATAAGTAACAATAAGGTACTTGAAATCGTTCAATAAATTGGTTGTTACCAAAACGTTGGCGATCAGAAAATTCTCAGTCGGCAAACAGCCTGCACGCCAAGGTCAAGCAAATACATGCAATTTTCGGCCCACTTCCGTAAAACTGTCCAGCAGACATGAAGGGAAAAAAGAGAAACGGTGGGCCCGACATGAAAGAAAAACATGTTTTTGTTAATAAGAAAAACGGTATCCAAAAGTAACAAATCGGTGAGAACGCTCCTTTGCATCGGGGGCGACCCACGACCCACGACCCACGACCCACCCACCCACACCATTTAGTCTGACCCGAGTTGATGTGGGCGGGTAGACTAGAATTTTTGTAGAATATCAATTATTATTATTTGTTTTTTTGTGGCAAACTGGAGTGTTATTAATATCATGTTTGTTTAACATACTTTAAGGTGGCCCGCGGGTATTTATGAGGCTGACAGTTCCCTTTTTCAAGCGCGTTTTAAAACGGGAAAACGTGAAGCGATTGCTTAGATTTTTGAGAATCTAAAAGAATAATCCTTAAACTATATAAAATCATAAATTTTGTGGCGATCAAACGCGATTTGTTTAAGCTGTGAGCAATTTTCGGAAGCCTTCGTTTTTAATAAAATGCGATTATTTTTAAAATGCCACGGTGAATTTTTTTGTAATTACCTCAAAACGCTGCCAAACAGTTAAAGTTTACGCACAACAACTTACAGGAAAATCCACTCCGTAGATTTCCTGAACGAGCGACTTCTTTATTTTGCCTTTAAAAACTGTTGTGTTATGCGTCTGTCTTGACCGTCGCATAAATATGATACTTATAATAACCATGTACCAGCCAGTTTTGAGGCTGATGTCACCTTAATCTTGTGTGTAAAAGTTAAAAAGATCGTGTATATACATCAAATGTTAGCAGTCAATAAAGATAGATATTTTTCTGCCGAATATTTGAAAATATCAAACAAATGACGTAATTTCAAATTGCGAAACATTTGTCGATTTGTTTTTCATTTTTTTAATGCTGCAGCTAGAACAGGATATTGCAAAGGTTTGTGCCAAATTTCAGCGTGTTCCTTTCATACGGTTTGAAGAATTTCGGTCGGAAAGTCAGGTACATTTGCTTTCCAAGTTCTAGTCGCTTCGTAAACCCCGCATTTTGAGTGAAATTATTCTGTTGTTGTTCGAAGAGAGGTGATACTTCCAAATACCGCACGAAAATTCTTCTGCCGCCAGGGAATACATTTTTGGGAACGGTAATTGTCATTTTAGTTCTACTATTTCAAGCCGTGTTGTTTCCAAACAGCAGAAGATCGTGCGGAATTTGAAAGTAACACCTCTCTTCGAAAACAACAGTATAACTTTATTCAAAATGCGGGGTTTACGAAGCGACTAGAACTTGGAAAGCAAATGTACCTGACTTTCCGACCGAAATTCTTCAAACCGTATGAAAGGAACACGCTGAAACTCGGCACAAACCTTTGCAATATCCTGTTGTAGCTGCAGCATTAAAAAAATGAAAAACAAATCCACAAATTTTTCGCAATTTGAAATTACGTCATTTGTTTGATATTTTCAAATATTCGGCAGAAAAATATCTATCTTTATTGACTGCTAACATTTGATGTATATACACGATCTTTTTAACTTTTACACACAAGATTAAGGTGACATCAGCCTCAAAACTGGCTGGTACATGGTTATTATAAGTATCATATTTATGCGACGGTCAAGACAGACGCATAACACAACAGTTTTTAAAGGCAAAATAAAGAAGTCGCTCGTTCAGGAAATCTACGGAGTGGATTTTCCTGTAAGTTGTTGTGCGTAAACTTTATCTGATTGGCAGCGTTTTGAGGTAATTACAAAAAAATTCACCGTGGCATTTTAAAAATAATCGCATTTTATTAAAAACGAAGGCTTCCGAAAATCGCTCACAGCTTAAACAAATCGCGTTTGATCGCCACAAAATTTATGATTTTATATAGTTTAAGGATTATTCTTTTAGATTCTCAAAAATCTAAGCAATCGCTTCACGTTTTCCCGTTTTAAAACGCGCTTGAAAAAGGGAACTGTCAGCCTCATAAATACCCGCGGGCCACCTTAAGCTCTTCTGTTGAGTACAGTTGATAACAAATAAGACTGATTTGCTCAGTTTTTAAATACACTAAATGAGTGCCAAAGTTTAACTCACTGAAATGTCACACAACCTCTCACTAAAGACAGAGGTATATTTAAACATAAGACTTAAATGCTTGAACATTTACAGAACAAATTTAATACAACTTCCTTTAAAATATAAGTAGAAAAAAGTTATGAGAAGGCACCCAAAAGGTTATCAGTAACCTTCAACTAAATCCAAAAACTTTTTACTAGGCATTCTGCTCAGTATTATCCAAAGATTTAATCCGACCTAAAAAGTTTTTGGGGTTAAACAATATAGGCACTTTAAATTAAGTGACTGAGAAACAAAATGCCTTGTGTGATATTTCACAGTTGACTACCGGTAGTTGCAGCTGCAGTTAATTTTCATATGAAATACTGGCCAAATTCCCACACTCCTGTTGCATGAAGCCACGCAATTTATTATCAGCACTCCAGTAGTTTACTTTTAATTTCTGGGCACCGAAACATCTTTCTCTTTTAAAGCATGAATATTTAGTATGTCCTTTGAGTGAAATGCTTAAAAATTGTACATTTAATCATGCTAAACATACTTAGTAAAGACCAAAGTATTCACAAAGTTTCCATACATAACTGTTTTTAATTACAGCTTTCAAACATTGGGGGATTCCAGAAGGAATTCCATGCCCTGACTAATTAAGGGGGTGTTAACATGATATTGGCGCATACTTCATTTGGTGCCAGATAAAAAAGTCATACCGTGTTTACATAAGCCGTTTTTACACTCATCAGTTGAGTCATGCCATGTTAACATGAAATCGGACTAAAAGTTTTGTACCAGAATGAAAATCTTCATCCAGTGCAAAATCTGGAGTGAACTTGCGCGGCTATAACTCACTCCGGTTTTGTGGTGGTATCATGTAAACAAATCAAGAACCACAAGAGAAAACCGGGGTGAACTTGCACTCTGACCAGTATGAAAGTCACGCTTGTATCATGTTATCACCCCCTTTATAGAGAATACATGTATATACCGGCATGGACTAGATTTTGGGGCAAAGTATTAGGAAGACTCACCTGTAAGAGTCTTTGGTGTGAGGAATACAGGAGAGATCGTCATTCTGTCACCTGAGAAGTTTAGGACTCCGATACAAGTAAAGTGCGGTCCATTACATTTTAAAATCACCGCCCCACGAGGATAAAGATGTGATCTTACCATAATTTCCTCATAAGTTCGGAAAATAGTTCCATCAACAGCTTGTAGTTCATACTCTAGCTGTCCTTGATCGTCTTTGTTCGTGATCAGAGTGAATGCTTCCGCTGTCCATGAGTCTTTTAATCCAAAACTCCCCACGATATAACAACATTTATCAAGTCTGCGCCCCGATTCCTCGTCTTCGTAGAAGTATTGTGTTGGAAAAGTTCTTCTATAGTCAAAAACAGAAGACTTCAAGCTTACATTGGAAAGCACACGAGAAAGTTTTGTTGGATGGACGGGGATTAAGACCAAACCAGGTGTTGGTTGATAGAAGTCGGCTGACTGCGCAATATCACTCAGTTGAATTTTCACGACAGATTTTAAATCTGAATTCAAATACTCGATGAAATAATCATCCATTCTAATTTCTCCCTGGGGAAACACGTTGCTCGTCAATAGGCACCATTTCACCTCAACCTTGCATTTAGGGAAGTGCTTCGACTTCACCACGTTCACAATTGCTCCGGAACTGAGGCCTTGAGATTCTTCCTTCTTTCTGAGCAAAAGGACACCCATCTTCCTTCTATTTTGCGCTATTCTAACGTCCTCGTTCGTTCTCTGCGAGGTCGGAATCCCCGCCATCTTTCTAGGGTCCGTCTAATCGGTCAGCGGTACCGCTGACCAACCGCTGACCTGAGAACCGGGGCACACTCTGGGCTCGAGATTGTCATTTGGCGAGCTTGCAACAACGATTTAATCTTCGCGCTTCGCTATGGCGTAACGGCGAGGAGTGGCGTGGGATGCAAAGGGGACAAGGCACCCGCGTCCTGGACCCCCTGGGGAGCTAGGGGCCCGCAAAAGTGGGAGATGCTTGGACGGTTGCTATGGAAACCGACACCACAGCGAACGACCCTTTGCACTGAGTCACACTGAAGATATCAGTGGAAAGAAAAGGGGGAAAAGAAAAACCCAACCCTAGGGGAACGAGGAACACAAAGAAACCAGGGGGGGGAGAGGAGGGGCGAAAAAGCGGACTACAGAGAGTACGAACCGGCGCGAAGAACGATAAAACGAAACGATGCTTGTACCAGGCACTAAAACCCGCTGAGAGCCCGCGGGCGAGAGCGAGGCTAGGCTGAGCCCGGGGTCTGGACAGCTCCGCTAAACATTAACTTATGCCAACGAACTTGACACCAATTAATGTTCGCGCTTCGCTATGGCGTAACGGCAAGGAGTGGCGTGGGATGCAAAGGGGACAAGGCACCCGCGTAATGGACCCCCTGGGGAGCTAGGGGCCCGCAAAGTGGGAGGTGCTTGGACGGTTGCTATGGAAACCGACACCAAACCGACGAACCCGAGAGGGGTAGGAGGGCTCCAAGCACCTAGAAACCCGTGACAACGATTTTTCGCGCAACACTACGTCAACTTTTCGTGGTATGTGAAAAACGAGTCAACTTTTTATGGCGGCCTTTTACGGACTAAATAACGAATGACTATACATCAATGTTATGTTGCATACATCGATGTTGTGTGAACTAAAAGATTTTTGAAACAACTAAAAGATGTTCGATACAACTAAAAGATATTTGATACAACTAAAAGATGTTCGTTACAACTAAAAGATGTTCGATACAACTAAAAGATATTTGATACAACTAAAAGATGTTCGTTACAACTAAAAGATACAAAGTATTTGATACAACTAAAAGATGTTTGTTACAACTAAAAGATATTCGATCCAACTAAAAGATGTTTGTTTCAAATAAAAGATGAGGAAGCGGAAATAAATTTTGAAAACAGGAAGTGACATTTTACCCAGGTTCCAAGCGGTCCAACGCACATACAAAATGGCTTTTGGTGGAGCTGCGATATGGCTGCCAGATTCACTAGATACAGAATAGTTTTTTTGGATTTAAGCAGGCTAATAACAAGTGCAGCCACTCAATTCGATTCTTCGGAGTTTTTCATTCGTAGACTGGACGAATAGGAAAGAACTTTAAATGTTCTAACTGTAAGAATAGAAGAGTCATACGCCCAGGAAACTTGCTTAATTAATCGGGTACTTACACCAACTACTAGGTATCCTAGGCGAGCTACGACTGAAGTCACTTCGAGAGAATCGCCGAAGAATCCAAAAGGAATCTTGATCCATTCGAAGAGTCGGTTACTTAGTCAGTCTATTGTATTGGTAAAAAGGAACGGTGAAGTGTGAAGACCATCCAATAGCAGTTGGAAACATTACATGTAAGTAACCGACTTCGGTGATTCTATCGAAGTGACTTCATAGCTCGCCTAGGATATATATCTAGTAGTGATTAAGCTTTCTGTGCGTATGTCCAGTCTACGAATGAAGAACTTCGAAGAATCGAATTGAGTGGCTTTGGTGTTTCGTTGTTGCTGTGCACTTGAGTTGTTATTAGCCTTTTAAAATGAAATGGAAAAAACCTTTCAGTATCTGGCAGCCATATCGCAGCTCCACCAAAAGCCATTTTGTATGTGCGTTGGATCGCAGGAAACCTGGGTAAAATGTCACTTCCTGTTTTCAAAATTCATTTCCGCTTCCTCATCTTTTATTTGAAACAAACATCTTTTAGTTGGATCGAATATCTTTTAGTTGTAACAAACATCTTTTAGTTGTATCAAATACTTTGTATCTTTTAGTTGTAACGAACATCTTTTAGTTGTATCAAATATCTTTTAGTTGTATCGAACATCTTTTAGTTGTATCGAACATCTTTTAGTTCACACAACATCGATGTATGCAACATAACATTGATGTAAAGTCATTCGTTATTTAGTCCGTAAAAGGCCGCCATAACTTTTCGCGCAACATCCTACAAAACGTACTTGGCAACATGCATGTTACACGAGACGATTTTCAGCGCAACGCCAACGTGCAACATTTCGCGCACGCGTCCAGACCATGTTGAACAGAATTCTGGGAAGGTGTTGCGCGAAAAATCGACGGCGACCCTGTTACACGAGTCGACTTTCTGAATATTCGTCATTTTGCGTTGCGAGTTTTTGGCTTGGTTTTTAAAACTCGCAATGTGTTGCCGAGTAAAATGTTGCGTAAAAAATCGTCCCCGGTACCATGCTACACGGTAAACGATTTTTCGCGCAACATTGAAAAATCGTTGTTGCAAGTTGTCCCGTGTAACATCACCTGATCCAATGAATAATGAGGGGCGAACGTAATCCCGTTCCCAGATCTCGCGGTTAGGAACGAGATTAGGGCGAACGATGATAACTCCCGATTCCAACAATCTTCTGTCGGAAGAAGGAGAGATGCATGGGAAAAAGAAGGGAACAGCATTACGTTTAATTAACAATTATCCTGCAAAATCACGCGGAATATCGCCTGATACTTAGCCGACGAGGCCGTAGGCCGAGTTGTCTAAAATCAGACGATATTCCGCAAGATTGAGCAGGATTCAAATTGTTTTATTATTCAACAAATTGTCGACGAAGCACATATTGCAGATAGAAAAACTGTAATCATTATGCAGCGCTTTACAAAACTTTGGACGAATCCTCGCAAAAAACGCAACGCAACCGACGTATACCGCAGGATATCTGTTATGTACGGATGACAGATAACGTTACCATTTTGACACGAGCTGAATAAGCTTATTGAAATTGTGATTGTTGAAAGCATTCGGGACTTATAAATTCACGGGAAGAGCTTGAACTTTCCTACATCATTGATTTAAATGTTCGACCCGACCTTATTCGACGTGAGCGTTGGAGGCTTCGGCGAAAAGAAGTTTTAAAAGCTTACAGTCTTGTAGTGCCTGGTTCGCCGACTCGCCGTGCCGACGGCTGATTTACACAAACGCCGATTTACACAAACGGCAAGTTTGCTGAATTCTTTATTCTTCAGATATGTCACTGACTTCATGTTCTCGTTCGCTATAAGGCCATCCCCCCTTTTTTTCGTTTATCGTCGTATGTGTTTTCTGATTTTGGGTCGGTCGGTCGGAATTAAGGTGGCTCGACCCAGTTTTTTTCTAGCGATACCTAACAACTTTGAAACCCTCATACTTAAAGGGATTGATGTCAATAACAAAACTACTACATCACATGCATTACACATAGACTGAACTTCAATATGATATAATTTTTTTGGCGATCAGAATGAATATCACGTGGCAATGACGTCACACAGGGTTTTGCTCGGAATCGAATTTTAAGCGGTAACTGCATTTTCTCTCGAGATCCTCCACGCTACGTATACCTTGGGTGTTTGCCTTCATCTCAGTGGAGTTTCATCGAAATCTACAAGAGGAATTTTGAAATATCTTGGAATTTCTTTTTAGATGGTATAATGTATGCGTAAAATAAAGTCAAGACTTCATATAAAGAAATTTGCTTCTTTTTTATGTTTAATGAGAGGATTTAGCCCCCATTCCTTTTAGAAATGGCCCATATACTACATCCAAACCTTTAGAAGAAAGTAGACTTGCGCGATTTTGAAATATATGAAATATAGGAATCATAGTGAAGCTCAATGTTTACCTCTATTTACAAATTTTCCGCCTACTTTCGCAAAAAGCGATTATTTCAAAAACCCGTCGATGAATTTTTTCCAAATTTTTTCAGGGTGACAAATAATCAGTACACCACACAATCTCTAAATTTCATGCTCATTGAAAATTTCTAAGGTTGTCTAAACTAAACGCAAAATTGAGTAAACATTGAAGCGATGTCGAAGTTTGAAATAATTTTGTGCTCTGGGATTTCCTTTTGTTTCGAGTTAAGCACAACATCGAATTCCTGTGCACAACGCGTGAAATGACTACGCTTGGCTACCTTCCGAAAGCTTTCCGAAATCTTTCCGAAATATGGAACAATGGAAAAGAAATTGTCACGCATTAGCTTTTCTTGTTGGGTCGACGTCTTGGCTGAAATAAAAGTTAAAAATGCCAAGAACAAGAATTGCAAAACACAAAAAGGCCGCAGTACTGAGTGCAACGATAAAGAGAATTAAACATTAAAAAGAAGAAAGTGTAAACGAGGTATGTTTCTTTTAAATTAATGAATTAATAAATACTGGACGCCAGATGCAGCTTGCTTATAATACGTGAAGTCTATTTTCTGTCCGTTTTACTTTTTTAAATGACTGAGGAGGCATAAAAAAATTACCGGCTTTGACTTTGGTGTTGTGTGACTGCTTTCTTCAGTTGGAAATGTATTCATTCATCCATTATTGTTTACTTGAACTCGATGAGAATATTACCATATTCCGAAGTATTTCGGAAAGCTTTCGGAGGGAAGCCAAGCGTGGTCATTACACGCGTGATGCACAGGAATTCGATGTTGTGTTTAAATCGAAACAATAGGAAATCCCAGAGCACAAAATTATTCAAAACTTCGACATCGCTTCAATGTTTACTCAATTTTGCTTTTAGCTTAGACAACCTTAGATATTTTCAATGAGCTTGAAATTTAGGGATTGTGTGGTGTACTGATTATTTGTCACCCTGAAAAAATTTGGAAAAAATTCATCGACGGGTTTTTGAAATAATCGCTTTTTTACAAAAGTAGCCGTAAAAATGGTAAATAGAGCTAAACATTGAGCTCTACTCCGATTAAGATATTTTCATATTTTTCGGAAATCGTGCAAGTCTACTTTCTTCTAAAGGTTTGGATGTAGTATATGGGACATTTCTAAAAGGAATGGGGGCTAAATCCTCTCATTAAACATAAAAAAGAAGCAAATTTCTTTATATGAAGTCTTGACTTTATTTTACGCATAAATTATACCATCTAAAAAGAAATTCCAAGATATTTCAAAATTCCTCTTGTAGATTTCGATGAAACTCCACTGAGATGAAGGCAAACACCCAAGGTATACGTAGCGTGGAGGATCTCGAGAGAAAATGCAGTTACCGCTTAAAATTCGATTCCGAGCAAAACCCCGTGTGACGTCATTGCCACGTGATATTCATTCTGATCGCCAAAAAAATTATATCATATTGAAGTTCAGTCTATATGTAATGCATCTGATGTAGTAGTTTTTATTATTGACATCAATCCCTTTAAGTATGAGGGTTTCAAAGTTGATAGGTATCGCTAGAAAAAAACTGGGTCGAGCCACCTTAAAAAAAAAATTAAAAAAAAAGTGGATAAGGAGTCTGGAACTAGGAGGCCCGGTACCTCAGCATAATGTCCGTGGAGCCTGGAAACAAGAAGACATGGTTACAAAGTCAACATGGCGGCAATGGAGGAAGGAAAAATCGACGTCGTGGTTAAACTCAAACAAGAACAGCGTAAAAAGGATGAAACATTATTTAAAATAATGTGTCATTGCCTTCTATACCTTCTGTATAATTTTTTTTTTTTTTTTTTTTGAAAACGCGAAAATCTGGGTCGGTCGGACGACGCTAAACAGAGAAAAAAAAGGGGATGGCCTAAGACCTATTTCTTTGTAATCAGACTCTCTTTCGCTAGAAACAGGCATAAAATATTTGTGTTGTTTCGGAAAATGGTTTCATAGCTCAAGTTTACGACGCAAAATTTTTTTGTAGTAGCGTCGACGGAACTGAATTTTTTTTTCGATTGCGGGAACACAGCGGACCACAACAGTTGAAAAATTGAATAAATAAATAAAAGAATATTATTCACGTGGTTCCGGTCATTTTCTGTGTTGCTTTTCTTCATGCATAGTCGATAGACACGACAGCGCTGTTGTCGTATGCTGAGTTGTCTTGTGCGCGAGCGGATTTCAGATATGCTAATTTTCTCGTTTCTTAACTTATTTATTTATTTATTTATCTAATTTTTCAACTGTTGTGGTTCCCTGTGGTTGTAGTAATCAGTGATCGTCAACTGTCACAAAAAGAAAACTTTTTATGCTTTGTAGAAAGCAGCTTTGCTCAGTCGAAGTTTGTCTACTCACTTTAAATCCGAAGTCCAAAACTCCACATAATAGTCATTTATTTGGATATCTCCAACGGGAAATGCATCACTAGTCAGAAAGCAAGAATATTCACTTTTGGGAAAGACTTCTGACTTCACCTTCCCTATGCTGCCAGATCGAGGAACTTGAGGTCTTCTACATTCTCTGAGCAAAAGAACAACCAGTCGCTCTCTGTTAAACTCGTCTTTTTGCTTTCTTTTTTTCTCTCGTCTAAAATCGTTTTGTGAGTAATCGAAAATCCCTGAACTGAACTCATAACGTGACTTGGCTCAAAATACTGTAAATTCTGGTGCGTTTTGAAAGCGCGATGCGAACGGCGCTTGTATCAGTCCCACCGCCCACGCGCATCGGAAACAACCAATTGCAACGAAGGAAGTCTGGTGACGAGTTCGAATAATTTTTGTCGCATAAGGAAATTTGAATCTAGCCAATTAAATCTACCGTTTTACAGCAAGGCACCCAAATGTGTGACCACTTTTAATTTATTCACATTCTTTCGTGCAGATTTAATCCAATCAAAAGCCGTGGATAGCTTCCAGTTGACTTCTGATTGGATTAAATCTGCACGAAAGAATGTGAATAAATTAAAAGTGGTCACACATTTGGGCGCCTTGCTGTAAAATCCCTTACAACAAAGCGATTTTAGGTGAGTGGTTTTAGGCCCTTTCTTACCCCCACGCTCAAAGACCTCAAATGCTCAGGCAAGGCAACCGACTAATGCCACACCCACTAGGGCAAGGCAAGGAGTCAAAGCCCCTTCAGATCCCTGCCCATATATGTCTTATGTATTCCAGGGTGGAGGGCTGGGTGGTTCAATACCGTGTGAATTGCAGAAAGAATTTCGACGACACAATCCTGTTACCAATTAATCAAAACTAAACTTTGAGTTTGTTTTTGACCAAGATGCACGAGAACCAGAAAACAGCAAGTGCTACTGAAGCTTACTGTCCAATTACTGGGGAGTGATGTGCACTGTCCTATTTGAATGAAAATAAAGCTGCTGACGATCAATCATTTTGACAATTTTGATAAAGTTTTGATAAGTTATAAATAAAGTTTTTGTATCTTTTTAGTATTGATTCTGAATGGCTCCTGGCAAGTTTCTTCTTAATGGACGAACGTGTTGTATGCATTTACTCTAGAGGAGACAATCTACATACTCCTGTGTTCTAATTCTACATACTCCTATTTTTACAGAGGTGGTAACATTCTGGAACACTATTTCATTGTCATTTAATGCATTTGATAGGTTTAACGTAACCATACTGCGAGTGAAAACAAATCCATATAAAATCCAGATTTCAAAATATAACACTAGCGCGCACCACATCATACAGCTAATACGAGAAAGGTTGTCATAAGAAGCATAAAGGGCACCAACAAGACCGAAAGGTAGAATGGGTAGAAGTTGAAAGCTACTGCATGTGCTGAATACTAATAAGATGAGAAATGTGAATTTGCATGTTTTCTTTTTCTTCAGACATGTGCAAACAAGGGACTTTTAGCCATGCTGAGTTTTAGAAGCATTTTCAAAACTCAAAGATATGCGATAGTAAAAGTAAAGCTCCCGAAATAGGTCTCCTAAGAGGTAAAACAAAATCGCCACCTGCAAATAATACAAACTTTAGGTCAATATGCAAAATTTAAGTGAATACCCAGACCACCTTTCGGTCTTGTTGTGTGCACTTTTGTGCTTTTTTCCGACAACCTTTCTCTAATTAGCTGTATATGATTACCCTAGGAGCCACATCAACAATGTAAGAATGCCACAGTATCTCCTCGTACAAATCCTTATATTTCATTTCTTGCATAACATACATGCAGCCTGGTCTACCTGCGGTAGAACTGAAATATTAATTATGTGTATAAACTACCATTAAACACAAGAATTTACATTGTTTCTGTTACATGTAGCCTAACATGAAAAACGTGTTGAGTCGTCTGTAAAAAGTCTGACAGAATATCTGGACCTTTTTCTGATTGGTCAGGAAACAAAGGGCAACATTATACTATATCCTGATTAATAATTTACGTGAGTTTAAGTGTGACTTCCAGTCTAAAAGTATCTTGTTGAGACCAGTATTAATGCCTGTCAAGCTGGATTTGGAGATCAAATTTCCAAACACTCAAATATGAAAAAAGAATTGGTCCCCAGTAGCATAGTTTGTTAATACTACAAAGCAAGTTCAAATCTTATTTCTGAGCTGACCGATTTTTGAATTTTCCTGTTGTTGAGCGTTACACACGATTGAAAACAGACGTGACGAAGCTAAAGGAGTCAAAGAACTTTTTAAATTGTGCTTTAGAAAATGAAAATAAATTATTTGGACATCTTCTACATCTTTACACCTTTTCAAAGAGACATCAACCGTCCAAATTGATCGAATAAAACCCAACTTAGTATTTATTCGAGTTATGCTAATGATTCAAGTTTCATGCCTGAATGAAACAACTGCAGACAATCGAATTTCCACCGGCAAAGAAAATTGTTTATTTAATAGCATCGCTGACATTCCTGTTGACAGATACTTCAATAAGGGGACTCATCAAATATATGTATCAGGCGTTTCCTTTCTTCTCTTTCCTCCCATTGCAAAAAAAAAAAAAATGCCTGATCGCAGGTTACACTTACTAGGCAGTTGTCACTAGCATGTTTCTTTTGCTGTCTAAAGCTGTCATATCAGTTAATGGTGTTTTTACACTTTTTCTGCCTGTAAAAAACATCCTTTATTAAAAGGGTAGTACCATGATGTCATTAAGTGTGTGATAAATTTCCTTTCCTCAACTCATTCATTTTTTTAGCAAGCTCAATCCCCTTACTCAAACTACCTGGAAATACCAGATTTGTGTTCAACACATGCTTGCTGAGTTTCTGTAAGCTGCTGGCAATATCGCCAGAAACACCTGTCTGACTATCACAAAAATACATCTTTTCATGAGGTTCATACTTTGGTTTCCATTCCTCGCGACCATCATTTGCCCTTGACATGATCACCTTCTAATGAATGAATACTGCCGTATAGCAGTCATCAATTTGTGCGTGTGCACCAAATAGATCTTTTTCCTTGATGTAATAAATTAAAGCAATATATCAGTTCTGTTCTTCAGACATGTTTCTGACCAGTAGCATCCTGGAAGAGCTACATTAGAATATTTATCAAGCACACGGCATTCCTTTTCTTCTATATTATGACCAAGGAACATAGATCCGCCTGGTTTTAAAATGCGCAGTAATTCCCGGACGAGATTACATTGTATGTTTTTATCACCCAATTCCCGCAGTCCTCCAAAGTTAATAACATGCGAGAATTGCATATTTTCTTTAAAGTGCTACTACGATCAAATTTTCGATTTCCATTTTTTTACATTTTCGTGTACAATTTGACTTTCTTACTTACCTTGCCAATTTTCAATCCATTACGAACATCAGAAGTCGTTTTATTTTAAGGTTTATTTCTGATAATTTACGGCCGCCATTAAAAAACCTTGTTCCAAGGCTTGGTTGCGAATAGGGAGAAAATGACGTCAAAGACTCCAAATACCTCACGGGTTGAAATTATAATAACAATCAGCATAGAACATTGCACGAAAAATAAGCTCATAATTTCAACCCGTGAGGTATTTGGAGCCTTGACGTCATTTTCTCCCTATTCGCAACCAAGCCTTGGAACAAGGTTTTTTAATGGCGGCCGTAAATTATCGGAAATAAACATTAAAATAAAACGACTTCTGATGTTCGTAATGGATTGAAAATTGACAAGGTGAGTAAGAAAGTCTTCTTGTACACGAAAATGTAAAAAAATGGAAATCGAAAATTTGATCGTAGTAGCACTTTAAGGAAATTAAGTTTTCCATCAGGACTGATTGTTCCAAAGGTACTTGGGGTATCATTGAATAATTTTTTGGCATATTCAACGGCGTATTGATCAATGTGAGCACCTCCAATGACCAGCTTCGGATATTCTTTTCTCAGAAGAGTTAGCCACTCATTACAGCCAGTGTTGCTGTCGAAAACTGAGGTGCCATCCTTCAAATTTAACTGTTTTGCCAATTCAGGAATCCAGCTTTTTTCCACAGTCGTTTCATTTGCATGTTTGCGTCGACAGTGAATATCTTCCCAGTTGTGCTTGAACACCGTTTTCTGCTTGGCCCGATCAGGAATCCCTTTTCCACCAGAAGCTTGAAGGCTGATTTGCGCTAACAAGCACATGAAAAGAATCAAAATGGTCACCACTGCAGTAAATACAATGCATCCATAACGAACGTCTATGATCCCCATACTGTATTTCCTGCCAGCAGAAAACATAAAAGTATCATCCATAATTATATGTTTGGTTTTAATTAGTGTTTTCATTAAGTATAGCTGGGAGCTGATTATGAACTTGCTTTTATTAATATCTTGAAATTAAAAAAGAAAACACCAAAATTGGGGAAAGCAAAAAAAAATGTCAACTAAAAAGAAAAATATAAAACTAAAGATTGAAAATTTCATTAGAATGGAACTAGCTTTTGATTTTTTTTTTTTTGATGAAACAGAACTGTTATATCCACTTCCATATCCTTGTAATTTAAAACTAATTCTTCTCCGTAATATACTTGATCTATTTTGCTCTGTAGAATCTTTTTATCCAATTAATTTGTATATTTGGTGGCAATTGGCAATTTAAATTGGAAATTAGGAAAGAGAACTTTCGATAACCAACCAGGACACTGTCCCGTTTAAAAAAATCCCAATTTGACTAATTTTGATTTCAAATGCAGAAAACACATCGCACATGAGATGGAGGCTGGAAGCTGTATTCGTCCCCAGTAACTTCCCTGCTTCACAGAAGTCACACTTTTCATGACAAGCCCAAAATGAAAAAAGGCGCGAAAGAGCACAAAAAGGAATTCTGGCTAGCCTTAATAGCTTTCTGGTTAGCCTAAACTTTTAAATCAGGATTAGCATGGCTAGCACATTGTACAAACTTAATTTATTTAGTTTCTCAGCATGAAATATTCATTAACTTTTTCATTTGTATTTCACGTCATGATTTTTTTTCCCACAGTCCTTTATTTACATTCAGATGCACATACAGTGCTAACTTTGTGTTAAAGTTATCAGTCGAATATACAGTCAAAGCTTTCCATGTTATAGGGCGAGCTTTGCTGACGTCATTGTTTACATTTTGCCTCATTAGCATACGACTTTGCGTAGAGAATCAAAGGCATCCTGCTATATCCAAAATAACTCCAGAAGTTTAAAGAGCTTATGGAACTTAATAATGGACAAAATGTTCAGCCTTTTACATGTAATACTGAAGGAGATATTACAGTGTAGCTTTCAAAAACTGCAAAATTTCTGGGTGGCAAAAGGGCTAATAAGCCCATACATTTTTTTTGTAAAATTTTAAGTCTTCAAGCCCGCGTCACAGAAACAGTATTTAATACATCAGGCTCAAATTTATAGCGAAAGTTAATCATGTTGTGCTCTTTCAATATTCATAACTGATATTTTTGTACCTCAATCAGAAACTAAAGCACTTATGCTAATAAGGCAAATATTGTAAACAAAGATTAGTGCCATGAGCGAAAAACCTTTGGCTGACCAAATGCAATCTACACTGAAGGCATGGGAGAAAAACCATTCAACTATTGATCGATACAAAGTATCGTACCTAAACTTGATCGTGCTCAATCAGGATTCTGGGGCAAAACCTTCCTGTTCCAGAATGAAAATGGTGATTGTTATACCCTATTCCAGGGTCAGAGAGGCAAAAAGCATCCCCTGTTGAGCGGCACATACCATATAGCCCTAATGAGAGTAGCCCCCACACACCCCCCCCCCACCCCCGGGGGGAAGAACACATGAAAGTGACTTTTAAGTTACTGATCGCCCATTGGTGCTAATTGTTATTATTATTATTATTATTATTATTATTATTATTATTATTATTATTATTATTATTATTATTATTGGGCAGAATAATACAAAGGATTTTTTCTGCCCAATCAGGAGGCAGAATTCAGAGAGCTGTTTGGAACTGACGTGGCAAGACTCTTTACCCAGGTGCTCCTCACTTTCGCTCCAACTTTTTTTCGCAGATTGTTTTTCCCGCAGTTTCGTCTTCCCCTTACCCTCACTAACTGCCCCTGGGTCTCCGAGGTTGAACTCACTGAAGAAAACAAAGGTTTTGAATTTCGACGCGTACGCGAGGAAGAACCAGCTCAATATAGCGCTGTCAATACCCGATTCCCTCTATAGCGCGCGCCTGCAGGGAATCACGGTAGTTGTATTCATCAAATCCTACACGCGCCTCAGCAACGCATCGTTGCTGAGTCGCGAATTCTTCGGCTCCGTTCATCTACATCTCCCTCAAGGCCTCAATATTATAATCCAAACGTTTAATGGTATCATGTTAAATTGAGACCATTAGAAACTAACTGGGAAATTTGCTTTTAGGCTTGCCTAAATCCATATAAACGTTTTTTAGTCCAAATTATGACTTTTAAAGCCAGTAAAGCGTTGTTATATCAAAAGATCGAACACGACTGCAGTCCAATATACGTAAGCTTACAACGTAATTCGCATATCTGACGGCCATGAAAATAATATCGGCCTCCATGTACTCATAATCAAACAGTTCCTCTCTAGCTTCAGCTTTTACACAATTACAAACTACAAGGATCGTCTGACATACCTCACAACAACTGCGGAAGGAGTGTAATGGAACTAACCACACTGCACAACCAAAACAGTTCCAAGGAATTCACGCACAGAGCTCCTACGTCATCTGGCGAGCTGTCGGCTGATCCAATGAAAAATGAGGGCGACAGGGGGCGAAAAACGACGACAACTCCCGATTCCGACAATCTTCTATCGGAAGACCGAGAGAAAGCGGCGGGAAAAAGAACCGGGAATTGTTTGAAATATTTGTTCAGTCCCATCAGCTCTTGTACTAAATCAAACAAATGTAACTTTTTTTTATTTGTTTTAATAGCGGGAAATACGTTTACATTATGTAAGGAGAGAAAAAAAAGTGAACCTAAAAGCTACTGGAATCGATCGCCTTTAAATGCCTCCAAATGACATAGAACCCGACATAGAAACACAAGATATAGACAGAAGAGGGCAGATGAGTCGATTTTATTAGATCTTCAGGGGCGGATCCAGGATTTTTCAAAGGGGGGTGGCTGTTTTCCAATATTTTTGTTTACTATATTGTTCAAGCCCCAGTTTTTTTATGGGGGAGGGAGAGGGGGTTTCAGGCTTTTAGCCAGGTTTTTGAAAGAAGGAGTGCAAATTATTTTGGGTCTGATGCCCATATTTCATGGAGCCATAGGCTTTATCCCCCTAGGGGGGTCTGGGGGCATGCCCCCCTCAGAAAACTTTGAAAAGTTGAAGCCTCTTAGACGTGATTTCCGCGATTCTGAGCAGCGTTATATAGCTATCAATTAAGTTATTAAACCACTGTTTTTCCTTGATAATTTGACAAAAATATTATTTCCTTAACTTATATACCTTGAGTTATATTTCGGAGAAAAAGTCTAATTCTTACAGAGAAATGAACAGTGATTGAAGTTTAAAATTTGACAGGCCACGAACTTACAGGAAAGAACAGATTTGCGTTGTTTTGCTCACCCACGTGCGTGGAAATTTTGAGCCCTTGGCAGAGTGGCCTGGGGGCAACTTTGGCGACTTTGCTTGCTTGTGAAATCGCGTCGATGCGAAAAAACGGTAAGAAAACTCGCTTAAAAAAGATGTAAATGGAGAAGAAAATCATTCCAGCAAGGCTAAAACAACTCTTGAAAGCTAAAAGGAATCTATTTTTTTTTAATTATACACACATGTTTTGTTACATTAAGCCAGAAGTTCGTAAAACAGGCTGTCGAAAATCTCCTATTTTGGAAAAATGGCCGTCCTTAACTTTGAACGGCCACCTGACTATGAAAGGTGGATGAACATTGTCCTTATTTTCTATTTTAAAAGTTTAGTTTTATTTTTCTGGTGGATCAAGGGGGGTGGCTAGCCACCCAATCCACCCCCCCTGGATCCGCCCCTGATCTTTTTCCCCTATTTTGAATTATTTTTTTACGATCGTTATATTCCCATGTACAAACTTAGTCATACGGGCTCCTTAAGGAGCTTGGGTGACCTGTGGTTTAAACTGCGAGCAGGCGTTCTAATTTTTCGCCGCAAAAAAGGAGAACGCCTGGAGCCCCTCGCGCGCAGCTCCGTTTTTAGTGTCGTGTTGCGTGACGATACTAAAAACGGCTGCGAGGGAGACAACACAGTCTGGGCTGAAAAGTCGCTCATACATTCGCATATGAATATCCTGTGACTCAACGGACTTCTAAATTTAAAACGAACTTAAATGGCTTCCACTAGCGCCAACGAAAACGACGAAACAACGTAAGTACAGCGAGTATAAACCCATGTTTTGGAGTGTGTTTTTCTTGGCCGCCGCCATTATGAATTCCTCGAATTCCTGTAGTCCTTCTCATGAGCTTTCTGCCGATTTTGTGCTTGATAGGAAAGTAAAACTGTGCTCTAAAAGCCGAAAATGTAGTAAACAAGACAAACATTCAGGAAGATGTAATAAAGAGAGAAAATTCCACGCCTTTTGGGAAGCCTCGCGAGTCCAAGTTCACAATACATTAAAGAGGAAATTCAGAGAAGCCAACGAACAGCTTATATCTGATTTCCAGGCGAAAAGTGCGAAGTTTGCCGATTTAGAGGACCGCGAGAAAAGAATTTTGGAAAGAAAAAGTGAATCTGGTAAGCCAAGCTTTTTATTTGCAGTTGGGTTTTGGTTCGTAAATATGTAAATTAAATTACTAAATAGTCAATTATCTTTGGGATTTTATCTCTTATGGGACATTCCATTTTTTTATCCGCACCCCCCCCCCCCCCCCCAAGGATGGTGGGTTTTTGCAAAGGGGGGTTCGGTGCCGACAAACAATCAACCCTTATGGGATTTCATTTTTCAAAGGGCACCGAAAAAAATGGAACGTCCCGATGTAATACAGTGGTAGAGTAATAATACAGAAGGTGATTTGTTCTTCATTTATGCATTGTCTAAGGCCCATGTCAAACGTCGAACTTCACATGAGCGGAACCTAATGCAAATGACCAAAAACAATAGGTTTAACTTTTGTTCATTTGCATTTAGGTTCGACTCATGTGGGAGGCGCGGTGGCCTAATGGTTAGCGCGCTCGACTCTGAGTTGAATGACCCGGGTTCAAGGCCTGGCCGGGGCGGTGCGTTGTGTTCTTGGGCAAGACACTTTACTCTCAGAGTGCCTCTCTCCACCCAGGTGTATAAATGGGTACCGGCGAATTTACTGCTGGGGGTAACCCTGCAATGGACTAGCATCCCATCCAGGGTGGAGTAGCAATACTCCTAGTCGCTTAATGCTACGGAAACCAGGATAAGCTCTGGCTGTATGAGCCTCATGGCTCGGACACAGACTTTACCTTACATGTGAGGTTCGACGTTTGGCCCGGGCCTAAAGTACAACATTACCTCATTTTTAATTTCAGAGAAACTGCTGCAAGATGCTAAAGATAAAGTTGAAGAACAACTACGTGACTTGGAGTTGTTAAAAAAAGAGTATGATAGGTTTAAAATTATGCTTGGTCAAACTCAACAGGCCACATCTACGAGAATCCAGAATGCTACAAATTTTGACTTGATTACTGATAGTAAAAACAGCACACGATATAGACGCCGTCAAGAGACTAAAAACGTATTAGAGTACATCCATGGGGGAGAGGAAGCAGCAGTTCTTGGTGCATGGGACGTTGGTGTATCATATGCATCCAAGGAAACCATGGATCAACTTATAGGCAGTTATAAACAGGGCAAACATTTATAAGGGTATTTGGGAAGGCTGTGAAGGATTTCAATAATTCTGATGAGGCCCTTAAAAAAGAGTGAGAGTGAGAACATGGCAAAACATAGGCCACAGGAAAAATAGAACAACAGGATTCACTAACCCCGTGGCTTTGGATCTGCTAAGCTTTGAACCAATAGTTTTTCCAATTTCCATTAAATAAGAGTCAATCAAACGTCTGGCACGCTCTAATTTGTTGCCAATGCCTTCCTCTAGTTGGCGATCCATTTTTGCCATACCGTAATTGGGCTTGTTTTTGCCTTCTTCACAGACTTTATCCATCTTCTTTCAACTGAAAATTTCATTTCAACAACAGAAGTATTTCAAAACTTCAATCCATTATCCGTTCCTGTTGTAAAAGCTCTTAAATTTATGCTATGACTTCTATGCTTAAATCTTCATTTTGGTTGTTAACCTACTTGATCCGACACATTAGTTGTTGCTGCAAATACTCCTGTGCATACCGTTACTTTCCCACAAGTGGGTGAAAAAATCCTAGCAACGAAGGCAAGGCAACCTACTCAAAGTTGATTTATGCCCCACCCCATTATCCCTGTCCAATCACACAAGGCAATAGGCCAAATGGTACTAATGCCACACCCACTACAGGCATGGATTTAGGGACGGACCATTAGAAAAGTGATGGGGGGGGGGGGGGTGGGGAAAAAAACAAAAAAAAATTCATGCAAGCCAAAATGGCAAGAAAAAAAAATCGTGCAAAGGGGAAGGCAAAGAAAAAAAAATTCGTACAGAAGGAAAGGTCCTATTAATACCTGAAATTATCTGCCATCATTTAACACTTGATGAGATCTATTTTTCGACGAAAATAGCATTTCCGAGCCTAGAAATTTCAAAATTTTCTGAGGGAGCATGCCCCCACACCCCCCGTAAATGGATTGTGATCATAACATTCCTTTAGCTCGTCTCTCTATAGACTCTCTAGCCTGCGTAGATTGCTTACTAGTTAACTCATTTCTCAAACAGATTGCAAAAATGAATGGTACGATATACAGTGGTCTTAGTTTATGTTGTCAATTCCGGTCAAATAGGATTTCTGCAGTAATTATTTATGAATTTCTTTTACGTATAGTTTTAGTTTTTGCATATGTTTATGTCTAAGTTTTCCCACGGACTTTTCACAGAAATATATGAAAAACACACATCTATTATACGAAGTGATTGAGAAATTCATCCTGCTTTGGTGTGTTAAGAAACGAAAGAAGATGTGTAAGAAACTAATGACCAGCTTAGCCCTAAAAAAAATTCTGTCCAGGAGGTCTTTTAATCTTGTACATAACTTGTCACCGCATGCCAGGAAATGTGAAACGAAACCGGTCCTAGCTATGTGTACGTGATGTTTCTTGTGTCACGCAGTTTCTGCTTTTGCGGTTTCGAAACGTGCTGGTGTATCTTCTTTAATAATATTCTTTGCTAGACTGTCTATATCGGTATTGTTTGCGACCTTAAATGATTCAGTCCTGTTTCATAAGTTTTCTTGGCAACACGGTCAAGTTTGAGGCAGCGTTTTGGTGTTTTTGTATCAGCCATACGACATTGGATATCCGACGGACAGCCGCAAGTATGAGTCGACTTTGGTAAGTTATAAATGTAAAAGCGAGTCGACGAAAATGATATCGGTAAGAGCGAGATCAACAGTAATTCTGCACGCGGAAACAAGTTGAATGTGTGAAGATCGGGGCTTTCAAGGAGTCTATTGTTGTAGCTAGTCTTCACGACATGAATTGAGTAGCATTGTTACCAATTTAAGACATGTTTTTATTTCATTTTTTGCTACATGTTCCTCGCTACACTGCAAAACTCGTGTGGATGAATGCGAAACAGGAAAGCCCTGTAAGATTTTGCAAGGGTTTTGCCTAATAAACGAAAAGAGATTCGGCATTTTCGTCTAAATGATTACTGTTACCGGGTTAATTTATTCTGGCGGGAAATAATAAGGTAACGCAATTGGCAAACAGCGCGGCCCGCCGTTCATCCAAGAAGCAAGACAAACACCGCACAATGGTAAGTTTTATTTTTTTTTTTATTTGTGGAATATAATATTTAACTTTGGTTTTCAGTTTCACAATGATCGCTTATGTCAAGCACTGCTATAATAATTAACTTGCTAATCGCGCGCTGACTTATTTCGCTCTACTGACCTCGCGCTAATTTTTTTCTGCCCTAATTAAGGTGGTGAGGTCTTTACTGAGCTCTTGTTATCTGTGGGCAGAATATAACCTTGCGCTAAATGATTCTGTCGTACTTGGGTAGTGAGTTCTTTACTGAGCTCTTGTTATCTGTGGGCAGAATATAACCTCGCGCTAAATGATTCTGTCTTACTTGGGTAGTGAGTTCTTTACTGAGCTCTTGTTATCTGTGGGCAGAATATAACCTCGCACTAAATGATTCTGTCTTACTTGGGTAGTGAGTTCTTTACTGAGCTCTTGTTATCTGTGGGCAGAATATTAACCTCGCGCTAAATTATTCTGTCTTACTTAGGTGGTAAGTTCTTTACTGAGCTCTTGTTATCTGTGGGCAGAATATTAACTTCGCGCTAAATTATTCTGTCTTACTTAGATGGTGAGTTCTTTACTGAGCTCTTGTTATCTGTGGGCAGAATATTAACCTTGCACTAAATTATTCTTTCTTACTTAGGTGGTGAGTTCTTTACTGAGCTCTTGTTATCTGTGGGCAGAATATTAACCTCGCGCTAAATGATTATTCTGTCTTACTTGCCTCGATGTTTGCTGTTTTCTTGTTAGGCAACCCCGTACTTCAGTTAATATCTTTTTTTTTTCTCTACAGAGAAGCCGCGACGTTTATGACTGACACTCCACTGTACGTTGCAGTAGTTCAACGTGCTAACTACCTTCTTATGTTACCAATCTTAATTACCTTAGCGGACTATTTGTATATTTTTTTTCGAAGGCCTAAGCTCGTCACAGAATTACAGACAATTATGGTGGCGTATGATTGGGGTCGCACTTTAAAAGCTGATATCAATTCAAAAACCTCTAATCCATTACAGACAATCAAACAGACTTTTTCCTTATTACCAGTAACTATTTTTTTGTAGAAAGGGGTGGATCCCCGGGTTGGATCATGTAATTTCCATTTTCCAACCCCTCAGTGGGTCGGTGGGTGTTTTGAGCTAGAAAGAAGGGGTGGATCTCCACTTTTTCCAATTGCACCGCTCTTTGACAACCCCCCCCCCCCTCGGTACTTATTGACAGTCCCTAAAGGATGAAGTCAATGAACAACAGCATTTTTATGGTATAAAGTAACAAAACATGGCATTTGTCTGAAGAAAAAAAAACGTTTGTCTAAAAAAAAAAAATTCGAGCAGAGGGTTTCACCCGAAAAAAAAATTCCTGCACAAGAAATGGACAGAAAAAAACATTCTTGCAAGCCGAAAATTCCCCACCCCCCCCCCCCATCACTTTTCTAATGGTCCGTCCCTTAGGAAAAATGATGACCATTTCCCGATAACAGAAGTGCTGCAAGGGGGAGCCTCCAGGTCCGGGAACATGCTCCCGCGAAAAAAGAATATATTAGATTTTGACTCCCTAAAGTGCCATTTCTGGGTATTTCGTGACAGGATTATATCTAATTGTTTGTTTTTGGATATTAATTGGCATTTTTTTTAAACATAATAAACACTATAAAAAATATTTATTTGTAATAAAAAGTTTGACAGATTTCCGTAAAACGGTGGAAACCGGTTTGGATCCGTGCCTGCACTAGGGCAAGGCAAGGGGTCAAAGCCCCTACAAATCCCTGCCCATGCCTTATGTCTTCCCAGGGTGGAGGGGTGGGGGGTTCAATGACGTGTGAATTGCAGAGAGAATTTTGACGACACGGTCCTGTTACCAATTAGGTAAACAAAACTATAGCAAAATTTGTTAAACCATGACCAGATAGAAACATACATCTGTAAGTCAGCAGAGGGGTTAAAATAAAATGTGGCATACGTTTTCAGGAAAATCAATGAGATCAGTTTTTGTGCAGCGGGAAAAGAAGCCAATTTGCAATAACGAAGAAAGGTGGCCGGTATCAGTTTTCAGCACTTTGAAGCTCTTATACTTTGACGGGTCAATACTACAAATCTTTATCAGTTGATGCTACAATAATGGTATCAAATAAATTCCCAATGATTGGTGAATACGTTTTGGTTATTTTATGGACGTCACTGGTTACCATAGCAACAGTATGACCTGTTAAAAACACCCTAAATTTTGGCTTTAACTGCTTATAACTCAAAAACAAGCTCAATAATTAAGGTTGCTCTAAAACCCCTTCATAGATTTTTTTTTAACTTTGCAGAAAGTTGTATCTTAACATGCTGATCAATGTTCAATAATAAAAAGTGGGGGTCATCAAGGTCGTTTTTAGTGCTGAAAACCGATACCATTCTTAACCCTTTAAGACCAAAAGTGACCAACATCAAATTTCTCCTCACATTATCAATATTTAATCGAGAGAAAAGGTTATGATAATCAATAAAATGATCACCAAAGCAAAATTGCTTTGATCTTTACACAAATTCTCCCAACTAATACTATAAAAAAATATATAGAAGTCAGTCAGGAGAATTTGTATGTGGATATTGGGGCTCAAAAGGTTTAAGATGCATTTGTTTTGTAGTCTTTAAGACACTAAGCCAAACCTCCCCTTTCGAACACCTCTGTGATATGGACACCTCCCTGTTACTGACAGTTCAACTGGTCCGAAAGTGACAAAAATTCATAGAAACGATTCCTTTGTAATACAGACACTCTTGTCTGTTTCTTTGGTGTCCGTAATACAGAGGTTTGACTGAATTTTAGGTGGTAACATTCTGGAATACTGTTTCATCATCATTAATTGCATTTGATAGGCTGTTTGACCAAACTAGGAGTAAAATCCAGATTTTAAAATGTACCTGTACTAGCATGCACCTAACATCTTATATGATTACCCTATGCAGCCACATTAACAATGTAGACTTGCAAACTATTACGCATTATGCACAAGTCTCAGGCCTGCAAACCCAAAATATCGATCTCGTGCATACGCACCAATTTCTCATGCCTGACTAGCAAATCTGGATTTCTTTTTTTGAAATCCAATTAATGTAAACTCAATTCAATTTGGGCAAAAAATTATCCAGAAAAACATAAAAAATGAGCTATGTTAATCGTATATGAGTCAATCTCGCACACTTTGGCAGCGTTTGAAAGTAATTGGAACATCTACATGTGTATGCTACTTTTTGGCAAGGGTCAGAAGTTGTTAGAACATCTTCGAAAGTCTTGGAAAGCAGTAAAAACATCTTCGGAAAATGTGGAGATGGCAATCTCATGCCTTTGACTTGGGAAAGGTTTGCAGGTATAACAATGTTAAGAATACAACAGTGTATCCCCCCATACAAATTTTTATATTTCGTTTCTTGCATAACATACATGCAGCTTGGTCTACCTGTGGTAACATTCAAACATCAGATATGTGTATAAACTACCATAAAACACAATAATTTACATTCTTTTCGTTACACTTAGGCAGTTGTCACTAGCATGTTTCTTTTGCTGTCTAAAGCTGTCATATCAGTTAATGGTGTTTTAACACTTTGTCTGCCGGTGAAAAACACCCTTTATAAAAAAAAAGGTACTACCATGTTGTCATTAAGTGTGTGATAAATTTCCTTTCCTCAACGCATTCATTTTTTTAGCCAGCTCAATCCCCTTACTCAAACTACCTGGAAAGACTAAGTTTGTGTTCAACACATGCTTGCCAAATTTCTGTAAGCTGCTGGCAATATTGCCAGAAACACCAGTCTGACTATCACAAAAATACATCTTTTCATGAGGTTCATACTTGGGTTTTGGTTCCTCGTGTCCATCATTTCCCCTTGAAATGATCACCTTCTTATGAATGAATACTGCCGTATAGCAGTCATCAATTTGTGCGTGGGCACCAAACAGTTCTTTTTCCTTGATGTAATAAATTAAAGCAATATCAGTTCTGTTCTTCAGACATGTTTCTGACCAGTAGCATCCTGGAAGAGCTACATTAGAATATTTATCAAGCACACGGCATTCCTTTTCTTCTATATTATGACCAAGGTACATAGATCCGCCTGGTTTCAAAATACGCAGTAATTCCCGGACGAGATTACATTGTATGTTTTTATCACCCAATTCTCGCAATCCTCCATAGTTAATAACGTGTGAGAATTGCATATTGTCTTTAAGGAAATTGAGTTTTCCATCAGAACTGATCGTTCCAAAGGTACCTGGGGTATCATTGAATAATTTTTTGGCATATTCAACGGCGTACTGATCAATGTGAGCACCTCCAATGACTAGCTTCGGATATTCCTTTCTCAGAAGAGTTAGCCACTCGTTACAGCCAGTGTTGCTGTCGAAAACTGAGGTACCATCCTTCAAATTTAGCTGTTTTGCCAATTCAGGAATCCAGCTTTTTTCCACAGTCGTTTCATTTGCATGTTTACGTCGACAGTGAATATCTTCCCAGTTGTGCTTGAACACCGTTTTCTGAAACCAGTGGTGAAAATGCTGCTTGGCCCGATCCAAAATCCCTTTTCCACCAGAAGCTCGAAGGCTGAACTGTGCCAACAAGAACATGAAAAGAATCAAAATGGTCGCCACCGCCATGAACACAATGCGCCCATAGCGAACGTTTGTGATCCTCATATTGCCTTTCCAGCAAGACGAAAACATGAATATTATCCACGATTATCTGCTTGCTTTAGTATATCCATATAAAAGCAGTTTCTATGTGAAATTGCTTCAAAAATAAACCCAAAGCATTCACAAATTTTGATTTCGAGTGGAGATCCAGAAAACACGTCGCACATGAAATTGAGGCTGTACTCGTCCTCAGGCTCTTCTCGGCTACATGGACTCGGAACCAGGGCATTCTGTTTGCAGAGCAGCGCGGAAATTAGAGGGGTTTTGTCACAACAGTTTCCAGTGAACAGCCAAATATGTATTTGTGTCGTAAGAAACCTAAAAAATAAGAGTCCATTTTTATTAGCAATTGCTGTTATCAAGCGGCTTTGGCTGTGGGATGGTTGGTATGGAAATGGATTATGATGACAACTTGAAAACTGTTAAGGCTAAAGTTTTCAAGTTTTTTTTTGTACGCGCATTTTCAAAAATCGATATAGCCGTGGTTAGCTGTGGTTTGATTTCTATCTGCAAACTAAGGTTATATCTTCCTTCAGATGTTCAAAGAAGACATTTTTCATTGGTTAAGATGCTGCCACTAACTTCAGAACAGTTTAGACCAAAAATCACCGTGACGTAGCTCCTTGAGGTGGTTTTTACTGTCACGCCGCGAAAAAATAAATCCAAAACTATTAAGTCAAAAAATTCAAGAATAATACAGGTTGTAGAAAACTTCTATATAAACTACTTGTCCAAGTCTCAGGTCTGTACGTTATTCCGTGCTCGAGTTATCCATCAAAATGTTTCACACAAATTTTGAGAGCACAGTATGGAAACGCCATGCTGGAGTCCAACTGCTTAGACTTCAACATGGCGGCCGGAAATCAATTAAAACATCTGGCATTAAATTCTGCTACAAAAAACGGTCAGATCACCCTCATGAACAAGTAAACATTCACATAAACACTTCCCCAGTTCCCTAAAAACCTCAGTTGTTTAGATTGTTACACAGCCTTCTGGCGGCCATCTTTGATCTCGCGTGGCGTGAAACTCCGAAATTCCAACTGCTCTATCTTAAAGACGGCGAATGCTATCGAGCTAAAAAAAAAACCTTCAAAAAGATATATATTAAGGACGTCTAATAGCCAGTGAAGGATAAAAACTCAGGGCTCTTGCGATTCTGGGTTTTAGAATTTTGATGACGTCACGTGCGTGAAAAATTCGTCACGACCAGACGCAAGATGTCTGAAAGGGAACGACTTGTACGCAAGTTATATAAGGGCTATTAGACCCTCTGAAAATACCCCTCAGACGAATAAAAGCCGTGTAATTTCAACTGGGGGGGAGGGGCATATGAAAACGTTTGGTCGGTGTCGTCAGTTGCTTCGTTGGAGTCTGGAAACCCCTAGTTAGGCTTTTATAGATTGTGCTCCTAAAAGTGGCATATTATGCTACTAGCAGTGCTCAAAATTTTGCCAAATTATGCAAAAATTATGCCAGAATTCCCAAATTATGCTCACAAAATGACGTAGATTCTATACATAGAGGTGCGCAATAACGACACCAAATTATGATGTTTTTTAAATAAACTGTTGTTGTAAATTTATTTGTGTTTATGGCAGTTTATCACGGCCGTCAGCTGTCCAAATTAGCTGCTCGCATCTCTAAACCGTTTGTAAAATGCCTCCAACGACTTAACAATCACAATTGTATAGCTAAAACACGCATTGCAAGAACAAACTACCTAAATTTCATTTATTTCTGTAGAAAGTACACCATATTTACTACATTTTATGAATTTATGCTCCAAAAAGTGCTAAAAATTGCTAATTATGCCGTGGCAGTGCTCGTTTCACAAATTATGCTTTTTAGCTCCAATTATGCCAAAAATTATGCTAGCACAATCTATAAAAGCCTACCCCTAGTCCGTCTCAGACCAAGAAAAATTCATATTTGCTACTCTATCTCGACTGAAGATTTAGATTTTAAACCCATCTCAGAAAAAGGTGTCTCGAAAAAGGTTCAAGTTAGTCGAGGTACGAGTTATCGAGGGTTCGGGTTATCGGGATTCGACTGCATGGCCTATCCTTCACCCTAATCCTGTTTTTTTTTTTTCAAAAGTCACCGTCTTTCTTTATCCCGATTTCTCTTCGGTTTCTCGTTCAACATTCATGATCCAGGACCTTTGCCATTCATGACAATCAATTTACTCTAAGCTGCTTGTTTCGGTTATTTCATCTGTTTTCCTCATTGTAGAAGTTCTGGCAAATGCAAGCTGATGGAAGGGTGACATGCCCAGAGGGACGTAAAAAGAATGATTAAAAGTACACCTACCCCCCAGCCGCCAAGCTCCCTCCTTAACCCACAAAGACAACAACAACAACAAAAAACAATATCGTCAAGCACTTTCTTTTAATGGCTGACATAAGACATAGCAACGAGTATATTTACATTCAGAAATGCATACATCGCTATTTCGACGTACCTTATTTTTATTATTTTTTTCAAGATTAATTAAAATTATACCAAAAGAATGTATTACACATAGGTTGACCGATAGCGTCTGAAAGTCATTATACAGTATATACATAATTCGATTCAAGCGCTATTAAACTTTCTAATAAGCGCCCGCCAGCTTTCAAATGTGTTTTTGTTGATAAGCAATCAGCTCCTATTCTAATAAGCACCCCCGTGATTCCAAAAAGCGCCCCTATTCCAATAAAGGCCCCTATTCTGTTTCAATTCCATCAGAGTGCACTAAAATCAATCTTGGTTCATCTTTCTCGTACAATGCCGCATTGAAAAAGAAAACCGTGACCTTCGTCTAAGATTCTTAAATCCCTTTAATAAGTCTAAGTCGGCCGCTCGCACTAAAAAAATCAAAAAAATAAACAACTTTCTTTAAGTGTCAATGTATTTAGCACTGTAGTGCTAATTGTGGACACTGTGTTAGATCACTGAAATAGATAAACAAATATTGCAAATGGAACATACACTGATTAAAAATCCCTGCGGGCAGGAGGCTGACCAGTTGGCTTGGCCGTGGAGGAGTCGAATTCGGGACGACCGAAGACAAATTCATTTAGTGGCAGGGAGGTGGATTTGAACCCAAGACCTCCGGATTACAAGTCTAGCCAACCTCGTCCCCAGGGCGCTTTTCTCTTCCCTCCCGCTCTGAAGGGAAAAGCGCCCTGGGAACAAGGTTGAAATCTAGCGCCCTACCACCAGGCCACGCCGCCTCCTTGACTCCATCCTAACCTGAAATCATTTACTCCGGCAGCCAACGCGTACTCGGACCGTCTAGGATAAACTAACTAGAAACAATGATGTGAGACGAAAGCCGATGCCAGTATAACCTGCGATCAGGCTTTCTTTTTTTCGCGGCGGAGGGAAGGAGAAAATCCGTTGACCCCTCCCGCGAGAAAAATAACGCCTGATCGCAGGTTAATGCCAGTAGTGCAAAAAGAATAACGTCTTTTAGGGCCTTACAGTGAATTTTGTGTGAAATTGTGCTGAATTACACTGTGACGCCTGAGTAAGTAACGGTTACATGTACTTAGCATACACATCGACACAGGATTCTCCGCCATTATTTCCATCACTGTGATTCTCTAAATCTTCGCCGTACCAGATTCGTAGCTCTTGTCCAGAAGACAGTTGTAGCGGGTTTGAGATCTCCGTGAAGACAACCTCTTTGGAATCTGCATTATGACCGGGTAAAGTATAGTAGGGCTCTTGACTCTCGGGAAGCAGAATGAAGTCTTCTGAATTTGCGATAACGGTTTGAATTTCCTGTGTGGTTTTTCTACAGCCAAACCTGGACCATTCGTCAGCATCAACATCTACGTTACAAACTACACTACCAGATAGATGAACAAGCTTTACAGCGTTAACGGAGCCGCCAGTTTCAATCTCAAACCTGCCAAACTGGTTGTCTTTCGCACCAAAACAGACTGGAGCAGTGTTCAGCTTGCGCCAAGTGGGTGCTAAATATAGTATTTGAAAAAATTAAAAAAATCCTTTAGTCTTATTGTTAAAGATGTAATATAGCTTAATATGGAAGAAACGTAATGACTTTTAAGTTAAGCTCGTTTCCTAGCTATATCAATAATGTAGTGTATATTAAAAAAACTAACATTTAAAACTGCAAAACTAAGTTCTGGGCGGTTTAAAATAATTTTAGTTCTCCGACTTAAGTCACTTTTATTAAGCGAAAAATAAGAAGAAAATAAGTATTTATTCGAAGGTGCTAAATAGTAAACGTAAAGAGTTCAAGGAAGCTTGAAAACAAATTTCACGACCTTTTTTCTTCAAAATGAAGAGGTTTCGAAAAGTTGAACAAAAACAACTTACCCGAGTCCGGGTTATCAGCATATACTGAAGTTCCTTTCTCCACAAAATACTTTGGACGAAAGTATTTGGTGTTGTTGTTAAACTGGCAAGTTTTGTCGGCAAGGTCGTAGTTTAAACTTTGACAAGCTGGTTGCATGTTACAGGCGATGTAACAAGCAGACAAGCGATCTGCGCTGAACGAGTGATACTCGTGATCCAACAGGGCGAAGCCATGTTCTGAGCGATGATCTATACACGATTTACCAGCTAGTGCTTGCCGAAAGAAAACGAGAAAGAATATGACACTAAAAACCACCATCATGTGTGTTTAGGACCGCTGCAGAGTGCCGCTTCGACCAGCTGCAGTGTCCCGAACGCTGGAGAAACGAAACTTATACGTTATTAATAAATATTTACTCGTGAACTCAAGGGGATCTTAATTGTTTTGTGCTGTCCACAAAAGACTAGAAATTTAAAAGCGACTGAACATAGAGCAAAGCCGTCAATTATTCATTAGTTTCACTAGATGTTTAGAAATATTTTCTTCTTCATTTAGTACAGTATAATTCAACAAATAAAATTAATTAAGAGTGTGTCTTCTTTTGCCTTTTATCAACTGGTTTTACATCGTTTCCAATTTATGCCGAATCAGTTTAATTTTGAAATCGAGTTTTCCAAAAAAGGTTGTTTTCCACTTGGCTGCATTTCCTTGATTAATCTGGGTGAAAAAATGTATATGGATGAGAGGAGTAAGAGGCTATAAATGAATATTAAAATATTTCTCTAAAACAATACGTATTTCTTACCGTGCATTATGAAGGGGCTCTGAATTGAAATTGAAGTACACTTTCGCCAGCCCCACAACCCCTTCCCCTCCCCACAAAACAAAACAAAACAAAAAAATATCGCAGTGTATTTTCTTTTAATGTTCCACATAAAAATACAGCAACATTCTTTATTTACATTCAGAGATACACCCCTCTCTTGATTACATTCATCAAACATTGCTTAGTGGTACGCTTAGTGGTACGCGTAGAAAGCCTTCAGCAGACTGAGAAAAACCATGTAGCTTTTTAAATGTATTTTAATCAATTGAACAAAAAAGATGCTTCATTTAAATTATTTTTTTCAAGATCGATTACAATTATACCAAATGTATATATTACTAATCCGTTAGAATAGCGTCTAAAAATCATTATATATACATAATTCGATTATAAGTGCCCCTTTCTAATTTAAGCACCCCCTTCGAATGTGTTTTAGTTGATAAGCGCTCAGCAGCTTTTCTAATAAGCTGACCCCTGTTTCAAATTTCGTCAAAGTACCGTGGTAATCAATCGTGGTTTATATCTAAAGCTGAGAAACTGAACCTAATTTTTATGATTGCTCTCAATTGCTCCCACATTGCAGCATTACAATAAAAAAAGATATTCGTCCAAGATTCTCAACTTAAGTCTAGGTGGGTCTGATCTGTGACTCTCCTTCCATCCTTTCCCAGGAGGGATCTACATGGGGGCCAACGAACTCGGACTGTCTCACCTGCGATCAGGCTTCCTTTTTTTCTTCTTCTTAAAACTGGATTAAACAAGCTAGAGCCAATGAGGTAAGACGAGCGTGCCTGTTAGTGCATACAGAAAAATCGCCTTTGGGGCCTTAGTTACAACAAATCAGTTTTGTGTGAAATTGTGTTGCGTTTTACTGTGACACCTAAGTTTGTAATGTCACATGTACTTTGCATACACATCAACACAGGAAGTTCCACCATTATCTCCCTCGCCGCGACCTCTCAAATCCTCGCCGTACCAGATTCTCAGCTCTTGTCCAGGAGACAGTAGCAGCGGAGTTGAGATCTTCTCGAAGACAATTTCCTTGGAGTCTGCATAATGACCGGGTAAAGTATACCTGGACTCTTGACTCTCGGGAAGCAGAATGACGTCATCTGAGTTTGTGATAACGGTTAAAATAAGATCTCTAGCTTTCCAACAGCCAAACCTTGACCACACGCCAGCACCGCTATTCACGTTACAAGTTACACTACCAGATAGGTGAACAAGCTTCAAAGCCAAAACGGTGGCGCCAGTTTCAATTTCAAACCTGCCAAACTGGTTGTCTTTCGCGCCAAAACAGACTGGAGCTTTGTTCAGCTTGCGCCAGGAGGCCAATCCTGTAGCATTCGGAAATTATTTTTTTAAATAAATTTCGTCTTGTTATGGATATAATATAAAAACAAAGAGATTGCGAAGGAAGTTAGTTTCTTATCAATAATGTATTGTTTAAGATTACGTAACTTTCAAAACTAAACACCTCCGAAACTTATGGTTAACATCTAACGAAGATATATATATTTATATATAACCATAATTTTTTCAGAGAAAATAAGAAATCAAAACGTATACAAACACGGTTATAAATATATTTTTTTGGAGACGCGCGAAAACAACTTGAAAAATTAAGCCACAATTCTTTAAGTTGCAATTATTTCCATCCCAGCCATCCACAGTTTCAAATCTCTGATAAAGCATTTTTTTGATATACAAACGAACCATTATTCGTAGGTTTCCTTCGACACAAATATAATTGTTGGCTGTAAAAAAGGCCTGTTAAAATCCGTGACAAAACCCTTTAAGTGATTTTTGTTCAATGACGAAAAATTAAAAAAATAAGTATCTGAAGTAAGGAACTAAAAAGAAATCCTGAAAGGTTTAATGGAGTTTGAAAACAAATTTTAAGATTTTTTTTCTTCAGACTGTAGAGGTTTCGAAAAGTTTAACAAAAACAACTTACCCGAGTCCGGGTTATCAGCATAGACTGAAGTTGCTCTCTCCACAAAATACTTGGGACGAAAATATTTAGTGTTGTTGTTAAACTGGCAAGTTTTGTCGGCAAGGTCGTAGTTTAAACTTTGACAAGCGGGTTGCATGTTACAGGCGATGTAACAAGCAGACAAGCGATCTGCGGTGAACGAGCGATACTCGTGATCCAACAGGGCGAAGCCATGTTGTGAGCGATGATCTATACACGATTCACCAGCTAGTGCTTGGCGAAAGAAAACGAGGAAGAATATGACACTGAAAATCACCATCATGTGTGTTTGGGACCGCTGCGGAGTGCCTCTACCCTGAGCTGTAGTGTTCCGAACGCCGTGTGCTGGCGAAACGCAAGTCAAAGATACAAGGTGTAGTTTAATATTTACTCTTCGACTCAAGTGGAATTTAATTACTTCTTACCTTCCAAAAAAGACCGTAAATTCATAAGCCACTGAACATAGAGCTATGCTGGTCAATTATTTATTGGTCTTAATTATTCACTGGGCAATTATTCATGGTCTAAAAAGCAACACTTTCGCTTTTGTTCGCATTAAGTACAGTATAATTCAACAAATAAAATTAATCAAACGTGACTACGCCTGTTATCGTTTCTATGCACTTTATCTATTAGCCCCGGAATGGCTAAAGAAAAGGCGTGGAATCACTTGGCTCAATTTCGTTTATTTATCTGAGCGATAAAAAGGGATTTAAGAAAAAAAGCTAATAAAGAAAGGAGTATTAATCTGATGAATAATAAATTGCATGTCTGATAACAATTTGGTCAACAATACGTGTTTCCAACCGTGCGGTATGAAAGGACTCTGAATTGACGTCGCTAAAAAAAAGAATATGGCAAAAATCGAGTAACTGAACTGAACGATTCCCTTGTTTTGCAATGGGCACACCTATACATGTATAGAACAACTATCAGAAGTATCGCTTGGATTTTATCAGTATGAATATTATTCAAACACATCGATCGGTGTGGGGGGAGGGGGGCACTCTGTATATATTTTTGGATGGGGTGTGCTGTTTGGACTCTGAAACCCTTACCCTATACCAGACCATGTTCAGCTGATTTGGAATCCAATACTAAACTAGACACCGAAACTCCCTACCCTATCCGTCTTGCTTTTTTAGAACTGTATCACTATTAGTGTTTCTAATGGAAAACCATCTGTCAACAATGTTGCCGCGATGATTTTGTTTACGTTTAGGAAAGCCTCTCTCTCTCTTTCGAGTTTCTATTCCTATTCTGAACTTAATCCTTCATACCAATGATTTGTTTCTCGGCGAATGATACCCTACTCTGACCAAAACTCTCTGATCTGATTTCTATACCCCATCCCAGACTAAACTGGTTGAAAATCATACCCTTCACAGCGGCACATACCTATATAGCACATATAAGGGAGTGCCCCCCCTCCTCCTCTCGGGACATCTATCTATTTTATATGATGACATGTTGTTTATTTTTAATCTTACGGATGTTAGTTTAGTTTCTTTTTTGAAATAAAACGTATAGGTACCGCTATTTGAAGAAAAGGGAATAATGAAATAAAGATAATGTTGTTTTTTGCCTTATAGGATGTTCTAGAGACTAGAGACTTAAAAATCCAAGATTGAATGCCTGAGCCCGGTGAGAGGGGGAGGACTTGGAGACGTTTCGGTGGGGACGTCTCAGACCAAAAAAGCTCAAAATCCCAGACTTAAAAGTAAATTGAATACCCAATCTCAGACAGGAAGGGAAGAGAATGATTTAATTTTAAAATTTCTCCACAATTAATAATTTATTTGCAAACGTTTGTTCAATTTCGCACTTTTGGGTCGCTGTATTCGTATTTGATTGAGAATCTCCTTCTATGACACTTTTGCAAGACTTCCTGGCTCATTATAGTCTCCTTCGCAGCCGCTATTTGAGATATCACGCAATGCTCCCCCCCCCCCCCCCCCCCACAGAAGCGGCTGCTCAACACATTCCTTTCCCGATATCAGCCAATCACAGTTAGGGTTCCATTTTCAAGAACCCTCTCGCGGCAAATTCGCCCTTTGAGACTTGTCCTAGTGTGCGAGCAGGCTCTCTATTCAGGGGCAACATTAGTCCAAAGCACAATTACCGAGAATAATCATTATAATAACGGAAGTTCGAAGCTGTGTACATCGATATTAACAATAGTAATCAATATGATTCCGTGTTATTATTGACTGTCTTCCATTTATTCGATCGATTCCAGGTTTCCGATCATTATTAAATTAGTTAATTTTCATCGATGAATAATAGCCCCGGACTTTTACCGAGCAAATGCGTTTTGTTTTCACATGATGAATTACTTTTGTATGGGCTTTTACACGAAGTACAAAATCCAGATATAGCCACGAAATAAATCAATATAAAACGGCTAAAAGCGTACAAAATTAAAACATAGTTGCGATTGTACGCCTTGCATACCTATTTTTTAAATCGGGTCCAGTTCCGCCAGAATTTGACTCGTGCGTGATTCAGCTCACACCCGAAACGCAAGCTATTTTTAGCACACTTCAAGAGCTGTTCTATTAAACTCGACATGACAACTTCATGGTCCATGATCGATGCGGCAGATAAGTTTCTTTCTCTTTAGAAACTATTAGAAATCCCAGATCTGCCGTATAATTTGACAACCCGAGGAGTTTTAATAACCCTTCAGAATACCCTAGATCTCTCTTCCGACAAAATATAACAATTAAAGTGACTTTATATTGAAACTTGAAGGTTTTCGTCACGTAAACGATAAAATGAATGACCGCAATCTATGATGCATCAGGTGTAGAACCCTCTCACGCTAACCAATATTGGCTTTGTGGGTATATATATATAAGCACTATGCAAATACGATTGAACAACAATGATCATTAACAGATATTTTTTAACAGAATCCCTCGTTTTCACACATTATTTAGACTACGGTATCACTTTGCGTGGTATTTTTATGGAAATGTAGCGTCAATAATGTGTCAGACTTGACAACGACTGTTGGTAAATAGACATTCGCTGAATGTGTCTATTTTAGGTCAGTTACACTTCACTTCCGATACACAAAGACATGCTTGTTTACCTAGCCATAACTTGTTAACGAAATAAGTAGTCTGTAATGAATCTTATTCACCGGAAAGGCATTTGCAGTATTTGTTGTCTCAAGTTTCTAGGCACGTATAATTTGCACTTTTGAAGTGCGGGCGTTTCGTCATTTCCCATCGAAACACATAGTTTTAGAGGTATTGTGTTCGCAAGTTTGAGTATCTTTAAACTCATAAAGTGTTTTGTTAAGGCTTATAAAGATGGCCAAGGCAACGAGACAAATGCGGCATAATGAAGATCATTACGTTGCCAAGATGAACTTTCGAAGCGAGAAGATTCTACAAAGGCAAATCGAGCGCTTGAACAAGGAGAAGCTATTGCAAGTTAAAAGCTTGAACTCTCAAATGCGGACGTATGAAAGAAAGTTGCAAAAGATTAACGACAGAGTTGCCGAAGTTGAAAAACTTTCACGGAACACTACAGAGCCGTCTCAACGTCTCCCAACTCGAGAACACTTCAACAAACTAAACAGTGACGCTTTGCGTCAAAGCCATCTCGCTACTGGAGTCGGTTATTCGTATATTGATCAACTATTAGGAGTATCTAAACCACTCGTGAATAGACCTCTCAGATGGGGAATAAACCCATCTTTACCAACTCTTCAACAACAAAGCTCCAAACCGATTACTCTGGTAACAGACGCTGCCTCGTCGAACGCCTTCATGACGGAGATTAAAGGTCACCCTATCTATCTTCGACCGAGGGAAGCTGTTTACCTGAAGAAGCAAAGACCTGTTCCTGGCGCGTTAGTTTTGCCTCCGATCGCGCTGAAAACCAGTGCTACTAGTGAAGCCATGCAACAGCGATTTGTGCTTCACGCCGAGAACAATGCAATGACATGCGATTCTTTGCCTGAAAGAGACAAGGTTCGCGTGATTAGTGACCAGGACGCAAATGCGCAGCTTTCTCCGATTTTTGAAAGCGAAATTGAACAAGCTCTTGAAACCACCAAAGCGAAGGAAAATGAAAACAAAATAGCTACAGATATAGCAAAAGGAGTAGAGAAAACAGACCGCATCGAAGATAAACCGAATGAAACAGAACCGTCTAACATTGTTGCGAAACCTGACATTGTTGTAGAAAGCGTGGAACCTTCGTCGTTGAACAAAGACACATTTAGAAGTGCAAGTAGCTCTCCAACCTCCCTGCGAGGGAATTTTATTACAGAATACGATTTTCCAACACATGATGTTAAACGTTTTACTAGAAGCGCTGAAATGCTAAGTGTTGAAAGTAACGAGTCTCAAACAGATAAAAATCACAACGAAAACGAACCGAACTCTTTTCGGTACGAGCTTCATGCTCGGAGATTTTCTTTGTAAATCACAATTATTCTTTTCGACAAAAATGTTGTTAAAATTAATGTATCAAATTTTATAGGCAATAATATTTTATGTATTGAATGGTATTTTATGTGCCAAAACCAGTTTCGTTATTATTTTTACGACATACACTGGAAGCAATGTTCAAAATATAATTATTATACGTGCACAGATACATTTCCGTGTATAGGAATTTAATACCCATGAAATTCCTCTTGGCTCATTGAGATAATAAACGAGGATTATTAGATTATTTCAGCATTTTTACATTAAAAATACATTTTCTAACAAGGATATTAAAGTGTATTGTTTATATAGCAACAGTTGTGTTGTTAGAATTAATGTTTCAAAGACAGACATTCAATTTATACACCGGAGAGGCCGAGCGTGACTGCATAAAGTACGCCACGCGTGCTATCCGCGCGTGGTATCTACACGCTTTTTCCACGCGCGCTTCAACCTAACCTCGTTGCCATTTATGCGCCCGGTTGTGAAGTCAAGTTTCTTTTCAGGTTTATATGTATACAAAGCTCATAGAAGCTATCAAAAATCAAAACTAAGGGCAGAAGTTTGCTTTTCATTGTTGCTGTTGACAGTTACTTTATAGCTTCTATGGGTGGCGTCATTTTTCGCGCTCCACGCTCGCCTTTCGCGTTTCGCGCACTGCTTGGTCAGCGGATTGAAGTTGAAAAATATGCCTCAATTAATAAAATCCACGTGCGTATATTGAATCCGCAAGAAGCGGCGAGAAGTGATATGAAAATCTTGTGAAAATGTACTTTACTGTAGCTAATTAACCTTTTATTCCTTCAACGAATTCCCACAGCTGGGAATCCAGCTGGTTCTTTGTCGTCATGAGAAATTCATCGTCGCAATTCAAGCGAGCGTTGTCGATGAAAGACGGCGAAATGAACGGTGTAAATGGCGAGTCCCCTCTGCACAATTTCGTGAAAGCCAAGCAGAAAATTAACTCCACTTTTGGTGACATTGGAAAGTATCTCGACGACTGTAATAACTTTCTGTCAGATTGTAAAATAGCTGATGATAATGACGGAGATATCAAGAAATTCTCTAGCGAGGTAAGCTTATATATTTGCCTGACACTCGAATCAAAACATGTGCATACAATCTCAATCTGATGTAATGCAAAGCCGCACATGTACATACAGGTATATAAAGTTGCCTTAGCTAACGTTTATTCATTATCTTTTTTAACAGCGTTAAAATTGAAACCTTTATATAAAATTTATTAATGATCAGTAGTATAACCCTTCACGAAATTATTCATTGGTGCTGAACATGGAAATTATATTGATACAGTATCCCTTATGGTTGAACAAAAAATTTGAAACAAGCTTAATTCCATGTTCGTGTACAGTACTACATGTACGTATTGGTAATCAAATGGTGACGAGTGAAATTAGGAAATAATTTCACGCGCGTTTTGTCAAAATGCTAATAATTTCCCGAGCCTTTAGGCGAGGGAAATTATTAGCATTTTGTCAAAATGCAAGTGAAATTATTTCCTAATTTCACGAGTATGCCACTTGATTACATTTTAATATCATAGGTGACAAATTACGCTTGAAATCGTAGGTTTTTGATTGGTATATTGCATCGCGAACTCCGAGCTTTGAAAAGCTGAAAGCATACATTTTTCTCAATTTCGCAAATTTTTTTAGTCTTTGAAGAAAACCTTTCAGAGATTCCTTTTTGCTGTTGACAAAAAGTTTCATAGATGAATCAACTGTCAATTGTTTCTCACATTATGACCGTAGTTTCGTCTTGAATGAACTGAAAACGGTGCCCGTGTAAGAGCCTGTTTACATGGAGGGAGGGTGCCCCGGCTAACTGAGTTACCCGGCTAGAAGGGATAAAACCTACAACCATGGACATTTTTGGTTGAAACGCTCTTAAAAACATGAATTTATCACCATAGTAACTGTTAAATACGTGTCAGTACCCCTGTTCCCCCTTTCAATGTTGGCAAGTGGTAAGACGCTTTCAACTGTCAGATGAATGTTTTTTAACAACATTGCATAGGGGTGGGGAGGGGCAAAATGTGTGTGAATGATTATTTTCCAATACTTGTGACCATGGTTGTAGCCCGCCTTTACATGCAGAATTCACAACCCTTCTACCCGAGATGAGACAGCGTCATTGAAGCGTGTCACGGCGTGGGAAAACAATATAGCTCCAAATGATTGAAGAAAAATATGACTTTTTACTGAATAATCAAGGCTTTTCGTCTTCAAACCTATTTTAATTTGATGTGCAAGTTCTCAGAAATTTACTGCGTTCATTTTTGGCGAAATTCAATCGAAATTCAACAGTATTTGACCGCCAAATTGAAATTAAATTTGTTGTGTCGTGAATTAGGATAATCATTCCCAAGAAAATTTCGAATTTGCTGAAAGAAATATTTCCAGCCGACCGATAAAACTAATTTTGATCAAATAGCACTGTTTGGGTCCAGCCCAACTTCAAATTTAGTGTAAAAACACGCGCGAAAACTTATCCCGGCAAGCTGGGATAGCTCGGCCATAACTGTTACATGGCAAAAAGCTATCCCGCCTAGTAGGGTGCCCCGGGCAAGTAGACCGAGTGCCCCGGCAAGGCGGGTTACCCTTCTAGCATGTAAAGGCTTCAATATGTTTTCTTAAGAAACGTATGAATAGTCGGCTCGCCCAGGGTAGCTCGGTAAGCCGGGTAACTCAGTTAGCCGGGGCACCCGCCTTCCATGTAAACAGGCCCTAAAAGGCTCAAAAATCCGCTCGATGCCATTTATGTAATTGGCTTAAGTCTAGAAGTCGTTTTGACCTTTTGAGATATAAAATATCATCAAAAGTTTTATTACATGGCCAAGGCTAGCTGGCTAAGGTGAAATTCAAGCGAAAATGTACAAAGTTTAAGCTTTAAAACATCTTTTATTACGGACGCCATCTTGCCGCTAACTACGTTGCCATGGCAATTTTATAATTTCACATGTGAAATTATAAATTAACGCTAAAATTTCGCGCCAAAATCAAGGAGTAATTTGTCACCTATGATATTAACCTGTTAATTAAGAATTCAGTACAGTCGAAGCTCTCTTAACGGACACTCTCGTAAGCGGACAGCTCTACTTACGGCCACCTTGTTGGAAACCCCGTTTTTACTCCCATACAAACTCTGTATTTTTACATTCTCTTAAGCGGACATTCCCGTAAGCGACCGCGGACACTTTACGAGATTACGACTTTGACTTTTTCTTTATTTTTAAGCTCCTGTAAGCGGACACCGCAAAGAAAATCATATAAAAAACCTCTGTATCTTGTATTAATCAATCAACTTCACATCGCCGTTCGTCACAATGATTTTACTGTAATTACAGTACCATATTATTTAATCCCAAATCCTGGGCGATAAAACTTTTATTGCCCAGGATTTGGGATTTCTGACTCATGTGGCTTGCATTGCATGCCTAACTGGCTCACACTGTGTTCTACCAACATTATTATGACAATCATATTATAGTTACATGTATTTGAGAACAATTATTACTTAGTGTAATGCTAATGCCAATTCAGAGTATGGTTTTGTAATGTTTTTTACAAACTTTTCACTGTTTGAACCAAGAGCTGTTCGTTTCTTCTGTCTTATTAACAGGTGGCAGGCTATTTAGCTCAGGTTTCAAGCATTTCTGAGGTGTTAGCAAGAGATCAGATGAAAGTGGCTTTCTTTGGACGTACTAGCAATGGAAAAAGTACTGCAGTAAACGCCATGTTGCAAGACAAGATCTTACCAATGGGAATTGGTCATACAACAAACTGTTTTCTGAGTGTTCATGGCTCTGATTTACCTGACCCTTATATTTTGATTCCAGAGAGTAATGAGAAGAAGAACGTGAAGGTTTGGCTTTATTTTATTTATGACACTTCTCAGTACACCATGCATAAAGTTGGTTTTTGCATTGTGTATCTTGTTAACAAGTTCTCTATTTAACAGTATTAAAGTATGAACTTGAATTTTCTATTGAGTGATACATGTACAACATAGTTCAGGGTTCGTACGGTTCATGGAAAACTTGGAAAGTCATGGAACTTAAGAATTTCATTTTCCAGGCCTGTAAAGTCATGGAATTTAAGTGTGGGTCATGGAAAGGCATGGAAAATGATGTTACTTGTATAAAATAAATTAGGCAGGTTATTTGTTGTGAGGAAAAGGGTAAAAACATACTCAAAATCAAGATAATTTTTGCAAATTTCCAAGAAAAATGGTCAAATTTAGGTCGTGGAAAACTTTTAAAAGTCATGAAAAAAGGTCATGGAAAGTCATGGAATTTCAAAAGCTCAAAAGAGTACGAACTCTATAGTGGACGAGTTGAATGTACATGTACCTACACTGTATTTAACTTGCGAGACATGAATAGCCTCTTGTGAGGTGCGATTCTTGTATCAAGATATGAGACACCCATCTCAGGAGAAGCTTTAAAAATATAAGTACAGGCAACTCTCTCTAACATGGACATTGTAGGGTGGGCTCCAACAGCCCAAAGGTGTCTGTCTTATATGGATTTTAGTTACAGTAAAATGACTGAAAAAATGGCAGGGATGGGACCAACACAAGGTGCCAATCTCATAGAGGTCTCAGGTAACAGAGAGTTGACTGTACATGTGTATGGCAGTTTCTTGCAAGATTTTAAAAGTCCATTGTAAAACAAAACAATGTTAAAATTCAATGTACATGTACAGGTGTAATCTTAGTTTTAATTGACAGGGTCTTTTAGGAAAACAGTTTCATACTTATTTAATGACACCTGAGTGTAAAAGTAAGCTTGGTGTTATTGAACAGTGATACAATAGAGCGGTTTTCACTTGAGTGTCGAAAGTAAATTGCGTTTGCTTTGGTTTTGCATTACTACGCTTAGTGATTGGCTTAAAAATCTCGCGCCACTTTCTCAGCCAATCAGAACTAAAACCAAAACCAATCGTGACTCGCTTGCGCATGTTTTCCCGCGCTTCGCACCAGCTACATGTATTTGATTCGAGTTTTGATTGGTTCACTGGATTGTCTGTGTCCTTTGTGATTGGCCAGAGTAATTACTTTGGTTTTGGTTTTACGACACTCAATTGAAAACTGCTCTAACACCATTCTTTTTTCTATCACAACAGTCTTTATCTCAACTTGCCCATGCTCTCTGTGATGAAAAGCTTGACCATAGTAGTCTTGTTCAAGTCTTCTGGCCGAAGTCAAGGTTTGTCTTAATAAGCTTGTAATAGATATAGACTGTAGCTTGGTGAATATTATTACAAATAACCAATGAAAAAGGCTAAGCGTACTGGTACTTGTGTGTTCAATTTTCTTGTGTGTCTTGACCATTGTGTGGCATTTTTTGAAAGCTACATGTATGACATTTTCTTGTTTAATGGTGTGGGCACTATGATGTGCATCATGTTAAGAGCTATAATTATAACTTGAGACATATAAAACAATTACAGTGATGCTAACATCAGATTCCAAACTTTTAGGTGTAAAATGCTGTCTGAAGATGTTGTTCTGGTCGACAGGTAAGAATATAAAGTACTTGTACTACATTGTACAAGTGTAAGTATTTACTGGTTTTTGAATTAATCTCCTTAACTTTGTGCCTTCATATAGGATCATCCTCTTTATTGTTTAGAAGTCTAAACCTGCTTTTAATTATTATTGTCATCACAAAGCTCAGACTTCTATGCTTTGCCATAATGTTTGACCATACATGTTTATTCACTGCATCCAATCTTTATTTTTGAAATAAAAAATAAAGTGGTTAAGGTCATCTCAATAAGCATTTCAAATTTGGGGAAAATATCTTTCTGCTTAATTGGTTGCAGTGACTGGGGGCTGAAAATTGTTGACTAAAACTCACATTGCTTCTGGAACACTTCTAAATGTACCGATGATGATGATTTTTCATATGTTGTTATCCTGGCATATGGTGTAAAGAAACTGATGCCGAAAACTATTTTTAAATACAAACTCAAACAGTTTTTATTAAATCATTCTTAACCTTAGTTAGTAGTATTTTAATTCTTGTTCTAATTTTAATCTTAGTTAGCGTACTGCATAGGTTTTATCTTTTTATTATATTTTAGATTTTAATGTATTTTAAGGTTAAACATTTATTTTTTTCAGAGGACCCTCATGAAAACCACCCCTAGGTGATTGGAGGCCTCCTCTTAAAATATTATGTATCATTATTATTATTATTATGGTAAAATGGAGCTCAGTTCCATGAGCTGCACATGTACATGTCAATTCTCTAAGCAAAAAAAGGGAATATGAAATCGTCAATAAAACTCTCGTTCAAAGTTTCTTTATGTTGCACTTTGAAAAAGAAGAACACACAATGTAAAATGGCTATAAAACAGACTTCATTTTCCTTTAGTCCTGGTATAGATGTCAGCCCTGATCTTGACTTGTGGATTGACAAACACTGCTTAGATGCTGATGTCTTTGTTCTAGTTGCTAATGCTGAGTCAACGCTCATGGTCACGGTATGTATGTGTGAACAGTATGTGCCTCAATGGCACTTGTAGAACCTTACACAAATCTGTTTTGTCTTGAGAAGAGGGGTGTTAACCAGCCTCATGACCTACGCCTATCTTAGGGTGCTACAAAGATTTTTAATACAATCATGTATTACTGTGGGGGGGGGGGGGGGCAGGGTGGTCTAATGGTTAGTGCGTAGGACTCTGGATCAAGCAGACACTCTGACAGTGCCTCTCTCCACCAGGTGTATAAATGGGTACAATCAACATAATGCTAGGGAGGGGGGGGGGGTTACCCTGCGATGGGTAATTTAACATCCCATTCAGGGGGGAGTTAAAATATTTCTAGCCGCTTAATGCTACAGAAACTGGGACAAGCTCCGGCAAGTTTGGGCCACTTGGCTCAAGGCTTCCCTTGTTTTTGTATTACTGTGAATCATTCTTGAAACTATCCAGTAAGACATGAATGTGTTAGTTAGTCATTTGATATTTAACAGTTATATGTGGCCAGAAGTTCGTGTGCATTTTTATGTGCCCTTTCTTTCTTACAGGAAAAGAATTTCTTCCACAAAGTGAACCAGCGCCTTTCACGACCAAACATCTTCATTCTTAACAACAGATGGGATGCGTCAGCCTCTGAACCTGACACCATGGAGCTGGTAAGAAAACAGTTGATGATTATAAACTTTATGATGTGTTATCTAAATCAGAAAGGCTTCAAGAATGGACAAATTTACTTGAAAACTTGTAAAAAGTATGACGTTATGATCACAGTGACTGATCAAGGAATGTTTTAACCTGACCTGGGTGGGCAAAGGGAACTCCCAGATGAAAGGGACAGGGATCTTTGTTGAGAAATTTTAATTCATGCCCCTGTAAAGGAGATCAACTGAATCTGGGCATAGCTTAAGAATTTTTGGATCCCTAAAACACAGTATGAGTGTGACCTTTATTTTTGTTTAAATGCAATCCTAAGCAAGACTTTGGCAGCTAGCAATATCATTTTTTTGTCTTGAACACCCCAAGTGAGACAAAAAACCACAGTCCTCCCTTCCCTTCTCTTCCCCCCCCTTCCTGCTGGGGTGCAAACCCAGTTATTCGCCACCAAATTGGCAACTGCTCGGAAAGTTTTGTTGCCAAAAAAATTTTCTCCACTACTGTGGTGACCATAATGGTCACAGCTTGGAAGGCTGCTAGAGAAACTGGTGTGCTAGTTACCTACAATCAGGCCACTCTGCCCCTTGTATTGTATGACTTGAAATAAATGTTTCCTTTTCTCTACGCAGGTAAAAAATCAGCATCTCAGTAGGAACATCAGTTTCCTTGCTGACGAGCTGAAGTGCGTGGACAAGGCTCAAGCAGAGGACAGAGTGTTTTTTGTTTCTGCTAAAGAGGTGATGAGATGTTTTGAGTGTCAGAATATTCTTTAAACAAACACATATCCCTGAGAAAAGGCTACATTTGACCAGAATGTTTACTGTGCTGGTTTCACAAGACAACATTATGTTTACAGACATGTACAAGTGCTTGTCAGCTGTAAGTTGTTAACTTCTTTGACAGAATGTAGAAACTGTACATTGTATCATTTGTTTTATGCTGGCTATCTTTTTTTATTTTCTCCAGACCCTGATGACAAGAATGCAGAAACACCAGGGCATGCCTCAAGGAGGTAATGTTATGTGCCATCATGTATTTTCAGGGCTAAACTCTGAGAATTTTTGCAATTTCAGTAAGGAGTTTTGTTAGCTTTCCTGGGTTGAGGATGTCTGAAATGTTTGGGATGGGAATGGGATGTTGGGCAGGAAGTTCCCCCGGGGGGGGGACTCGCATATGAAAGTGACGGGGATGCTCGTCGTCTCGCTTAGGGGTGAAAATTTCGGACTTTTGGTCTCGCTTAGGGTGTTCCGGGAAAAAATGCCCAAAACGCCAATATTTTTAGCCATAATGGTCTCGTTTAGGGTTACACACGAAGAAATATACAAATATAAACTCCATTCTTAGTTTTTTGGTATCTTTTAGGGGTCAAGAAAGGCTTGAGCCACACCCAGATTGGTCTCTTTTAGGGGTTCTTTTCAAAATTTCCGACGAGCATCCCCGTCCGTTTCATATGGGAGTCCCCCCCGGGGAAGTTCCTAAAATGGTTCACCATTTCTTTGATTTTAGATAGCATATTTTTTAAAATCTAACTTAGATAATTTATTTACAGTGAAGTCTTAATTTCCAGGTGGTGCTATTCATGTTGAAGGATTCCCAGCTCGCCAACTGGAGTTTGAGAACTTTGAACGGAAATTTGAGGTAAAAACAATGCATGCAGGCGCTCAGTTAATGTCTCCTAAACTTGTCAATTCTTAGTACGAATAAGGAGAAAACTGAATGAATTGATTGTAAATAAATGTACTACATGTGATATATTTATCAATTAAATTTGCTTTTTACAGGAGTGTATTTCTAAGTCAGCCATTCAGACCAAGTTTGAATCTCATGCCGCCAGTGGATTGAAAATCACCAACATGGTGAAGACTCTGATGGAGCAGATAGTTGGCTGTGCATTCCAGCAAAGGTTAGTCAGGAGAGGGTTTTTTTTTTGGGGGGGGGGGGCGGGAACAGGGGGTCTAAACCTCTTGCTTCCATTTATCATTTACTCTACTCTGCCCCTTTTCCTTGGTGACTTCCAGCTCTTTGTGCTATAATTATCTATTGCAAAATATTACCAATGTTGCAATTTTTTTCTCAATTTCTTCCAGTTCTCAACATCTTAGGAATCCTGCTTTCTGCTCTTTCTTCTCCTAACTCCATACCCCCCCCTCCCCCTTGACCCCTATTTTCCCTGGCTCCCACCCCCTGACTCCTCCACTAGTCAAGAGGAACAGGCAGGCAGCCATTTTGTTGCATAAAATGTCAGTTGTAATTGTTTATCAGTTGTGGGTACCATTGCTTCTCTAATCATTGCTTTTTTCTTCCTAGATCAAAACTAGAGAAAGCCAAGAAGGAACAAGAGGACAGGCTGGAGTATGTGAAAGAACAACTGGAGATCTGTAGTCATGATGCCAAGAGACAGATCAAGGAAATCACTGCTAAAGTGGAAGCACAGGTTATGATCTAGCAATGGATGACTTGACAATAAGATTATTATCTTGCAGGGAATGAACCACTGAGGAGAAACAAATGATCCCAAGAACAGAAGAAATGCAAAGGTTAACCTGAAGTGTTCAAAACACACTTCACATGTATTAAATGTAAAGGGCTTGATGAGAAGATGACCGTAGGCTTGATTTCCGCTGCTCTCTTAAGTCTGGTCTTTGTTCCTCCCCAGGGAGAGGAGAACAAGCTCATTTTACCAAACAGCAGCTGGTATTCAAGCCTGAAATGACTTGTGAAAGGGGGTACAAATTTTTGGAAACCCCACAAATATCTTCCTTTGAATCTCCGTCTTCGATTCACAGTGATATAAAATATATTCAGCAAGAAGTTCCTATAATTAACCCCTCTTTTAGGTGCACAACTGATGTCAACTGACAGTCCACACAACAGAGTTGGACTGTTTGGAAAAGAAACTGGTGAAAAAGATTGTTGCAAAATGTTGCAAAATATGTGTTGGGTCTCTGGGTCTACCATACTCATGTACATGTGCATCTGGTACACCAGTGTGGCACCTCTTACTGCCACATTTTATGTGTGTCAATGAGTGAGGTGATTTTGTTAATTATAATTGATTTAGATTAAAGCAATTTTTTGTCTGCAGGTAACTGAAGCAATGACAGAAGAGATTGGTCGATTGGGATTAGTAGTGAATGAATTTGATCATCCTTTTCACCCTCATCCTGGATTCCTTAGAACATACAAAAAGGTAAGAACTATGTTTGTACAGTTCAAAACATAACATTCAACTCTACAATTTAATAAATGACATGCAATGCATGCAGAAGCGGGGACGTTTTCCAAGGGGGTCTTTAAGGTGGCTCCATAGGGTTTCGTGACCGCGCGAAGAATGGGTATGAAAGGGCGAGCTTGAAATGCCGGCAAATCAAAACAAACATGGCGGCTTCACGCGAGCGTGAAATTTTCGGCGAAAAAACGCGAGACTTGCTTCCTGCCAATAAAACAACACCCGTGCTTTACTGTGTTGAGCAGATAAAAGAGTTCACAACACCCTAAAAAGGTGTTTACAACGTCCGAGGTGCTTCTGGCCGCTTTTGTAAAGTTTGTACGATCGAAAGCAAAAGAGAAAATAAAGAATAGTCTCCACGATTGTGAGATACTTCGAGTAGAATTTTAGAGATTCTGCTACATAAAGGACCAAGGTATGTCTCTAACTAACCTTTGGGTTAACAGATATTCGCACAAAAACCGACAAAAACGGGGAACGCTCGTCTTTACACATCAACTTGTGTGGTTCGAAAGTTCGCGCATGCTCAAATAGCGATCTTGGACAATTTCTATTCTGATGACGTAATTGTTATTCGGGCAAAAATAGAAAATTTCCCCTGGTATTTACTAGAGTTTCCTTCGGTGAAATTCCTTAAAATTTGGCATAGATGTGATACCCTTTTAACTGCCCTTTTTGCCGTTTTTTTAAAAAAATTTGTAAGCCAGTTTTTTTGCTTAGTCAAAAAAACACAAAATAACCAAAAACACAAAAACGACCTGGACAACCCCTACTTTTTTTGTTTTTAAAAGTTACTTCTCATCAGATTCAATCCGTTGGGAGAATTTCAAAAATTTTCACCGAAGAAAATTAAAGAAATTTAAGATCAAAGCCATAAAAACACCAAAAAATAGGACTTTTTGAGTAGATGTAGCTCAAAAACAAAGGCCGTTATTTTAAAAAAGAATAATGCACCACATATTTTAGTCCTTGTTTTTAATATTTCGGCAGCTTTTATGTAACTAGTTTAAAAAATAACGCGAAAATGATCTCTAGATGGGTATCACTTGTGCGCGCGCCGTAATATCTCAAAACCCTATAGAGCCACCTTAATAACTACCGGTAACAGGAAATTTGTCAAAAATTTATGTTTACTAAATAAAAGTAGATGACAACTTCTGTATTGAATAATTTTCCAACAAACATTGTGTTATCTTGGCTTGTAGCGTGACATCTGGTGTAAGCCTGATATATGATACACGTTACTTCTCTGAGCGACCAAGGTCAAACCCGGTCTCATAATTGTTTACACAGGCCAATAAGCGTCTGTTTACTGAATATCACAGAACTCATAATTTGTCTCTTTTGTTGCGGGCCCAAGAGAGGCCCGCAACCCTAATCTTGACAGTCGCCAGTGGATTGCGTTTTACGCGTGCGCGCCATGTTAGTAAAAGGCGAACAGAAAGAGGAAGTTGAAAATTTTGTTCTTCCACTAAGAACGATTGGAATGCGAAAAATGTGTCAATCACAACAGTTTGTCGTAACACCGGAAGAGAAAAATCTGTTCTCTAAGAACGATAAAAATGCGAAAAATGAGTCAATCTCTCAACAGTTTGTCACATAAGATCGAGGCTTCTGTCACATGGAAGATTGCAAACATTACAATTTGTAGACGTTGTTTTATAGGTGTTGCGTTTGAGAAAATTTGCTGTGATTGTATCACAGATAAACCACGGCAAAGCGAATGATTCCTGACAACAAAGCAAGTTTATCAACTGAGGAAAATCACATCTCAATTCACACCGCATGCACAACACTTCACAAAACTGTCAATCAAAAAACAACTCTGACTGGTTCGCGGCAATTAAGCGTGATGCGTTACTCGGAATAATTGTCTTTTGTCCAGTGATTTATCATTAATCGCGCCACGTTAATAAAAGGCGAGCACAACATAGCGATTTTACCGACTGAGAAAAATCACATCTCAATTCACAAAAAACAACTTTGATTGTTTCGCGGCAATAGGAAACGATAAAAACATGCTTCCTTGCGTGACGCGTTACTCTGAATAATTATCTTTTGTCTTTTAATTATTTATTTATCGACACTGCTATCTAACACTCTCGTACCAGTACCTTTTCTAAGTGCGTCAAGGCCCGCACTTTCTAACCTGTGGTTACCACTAGTTTATATTTTTGTTTTTAGTCCTTTCTAACTTCCCAGGAGTAGTTTGCTTTGTGTTCTCCGCAGCGATTTTTTGTCTCTGATCACTTCTCATTTATTTCTGTAGTTCCCATCCATGTCTTTAGTTCCCAGTGCTCTTCGGTTAGTGGGGTAACCATAAAAATGTCCAAAGGAATTTCGCTCCCCGGCATTAAGCAAAATTCATCCCTTAAAAATGCTAATGTGACTCCAAATAGTGTCAAAAGAACAGTGGAATACTGTTTTGGTGCACTCTCAAATTCTCCCAACTTCCATTCAAAGAAACATTATAGTTAATAAGGAGAATTTGTATTTTGAGGTTTCGACTTAAAATGTTAAATTTGTGGTTGTTGCTAAATGTATTGATATTATTTACAGGAACTGTACAGTCACCTAGAGAGGGGCCTGGCAAGAAATATGACAGCTAGTTGCTCAAACTCTCAAACTCAAGTAATATGTGATGCACAGAAAGACATGGCAGGTCAGGGACTAATCACATTAGCATTGCTCAAACTTATCAGCATATATATATATATACCATTCTCATTCCCAGAGCAGGTTGTCCTTCATAGCCAGCAGAGCCTGTCCATAAGAAACAAGTGGCACACAACTTGATTGGCGTGATTAAAACAAAAGAAACAGCCAATCAAATGAACCGTTTTAAATTCCCTTTGTGTTTGAAACCCAAATTGTAATAAATCTAGCCAATCAAATCATGTGTCCCCAGAGTCACTTGTTTCTCATGCACAGGCTAAGAGGGACAAGCGGCTCTGGGGACAAGGATGCATAACACCGAAAAACATCTGACTTTAAAAGCAAGATAAAGGGCACCTTTAAGGTGTCTTTCATCTGAACGATAACTTTTTATAGTTCTCATAAAATATAATATATTTGACAACAAAAGTGAGAGCTTATTTGCATGTGTCAATGTGTGACTAGCAATCAGATATATGTATGTTACTGTGCACATCGTTCCACTCACCAGTAAAATTAAAATATTGTCAATATAAATAATTATGTAAATTGCTTCTTTGCTAATTGTTTTATTTCATGAAATTTCAGATCGTCTCCGGAGTCTCCTTCCGCCAGAATCACCAGAGGTATCTCTTGAACCTGGAACCCCAGCGTAAGTATAATAAATGGGAAACATGACTTATTTGAGTTATGTTGGAATTTTTCCAAGGTGGGAAGAAGGAAAGTTAATTTGGGCGGGGGGGGGGGGGGGGGTGGAAGAGAGAGAAGGGAGGAAGAAAGGTGTGTGTGGTGACGTGGGGGGGGGGGGGTGCGGAGTGGGAGGGAGGGAATAAGGAGAGAGAAAACAGTTGAGAGAAGTGAGAGGCAAGAAGGGGGAAAGTGCGAGTGTGGGTTTATGTATAGGTGGTGTCCAACACGAGTGTATTTTCATTTTGCTTATTTTCTTGTGTTCATATTTCATTTTTAGTCTTGATTTCCAAGCGAGCTACAAACTTGACGTACCAAGTCTGTGCACTGATTTCCAGGAAGACATTGAGTTTCACTTCACGCTGGGCTGGCAGGCGATTTTAAGGAAGTTCTTGGCGCCTCATAATGCTGGTCTAGCTATTGCTTTGGGAGCAAATGTAAGGACACATGCAAACAGACTCAGTGCTAAGACATCATCCTTACATTTGATGTCAAGCTTTTGTCTGTTATGATTATGATTATGATTATAACTAAGGAACGACATTGCGACTTTTTTGTGACAACAGATTTCATTAATTTTTAATTACCTTAAGCCAAAGAGTGTATTAAAATTGCCTCAAATTGTTTTTCTTAATGTCACGTGTACGAAAAGCATACCATAAAGTAATGTTTAATAAATAAGCAGGAGTGCTTTATCAAGTTTAAAACACGAGGCGCAGCCGAGTGTTTTAGACTTGATAAAGTACGAACTGCGAGTTTATTGAACGGCTTCAAAAACCTCTGATGTAGATCTTGAACATTCCTGCACTGATATATAGATTTTGGGTTATGTTATTTTGGACATAAAATTTAACCGTGTCTTTATCAGATATAAAGACACTCATCAAACATTAATTTCCTTTGTATTTTCTTAATGAATTATTAATGAGTTTTTTGAACTAATTTTCATTCTTTCAGTCTTATTTCTATGTAAATTCACAACGATTAAACCAAGTAATTTGATACACATGTAAGGTCCCACAACTACGAGGAGTCCCTCTTTTAAGCTAGTCTGTCGAGCCTGGAGTGCTTGTGGAAAAACGGCCGTGAAATCTGGCGCCTTTTTTTGCTTCACTCTCGATGAACTAAGTAAAAAGAAGGACTCCTCGCAGTCTTAATCTCTGAGAAGGAGATGCGTCATTCTGCTTCTTTTCCTTTTTCAGATTCAAAGAAATGTCCAGAGCCTTGTACCAACCACCCAGTCTCATTCTACCGAGGGGAGAGCTGGAGCAAGTTCTCAGGCCAGTTCGTCACGTGACGTGATGAAACGTTACGAGGGTGATGACCTCACTTTAACCGTCATTCAGGGGCTTGCATCGCTGACGTCACGAACGGGCACACTTGTGGTCATTGTGGGTGGACTGGTAAGGAGTTTGTCGCTTGTAGACAGGAGTCTGTTATGGCTGAGTTTAGTGTATTTTTGTTTTATCAAAGAGACACTGTCACCAGCTTTACTTCAAAACTCAAGAGCGTAAAGACATTTGGAAGCCTACGAAAAGTTGTCCAGTTTATGCCAGTGTGTTGAAGCTATAAACAAGTCATATTGAAAAAACAAGTCTAAACTTGAAAAAGTCAGGCTGAGTTTTTCAAGTTCTGCCCTTGTGGACTGGAAAAAAAATTATTACGGCTCCCTTCATCCTTCAACGGCAATTTACTTTATATCTTCATCTTGATGTACTAGGTGCATTTCATGTACAGGAAAACAACTTCGCCAATTTAGTACTTTTGTACCGAAAAGTAGAAAATCTCCATGACAGTGCGGAATTCATACTATAAAACTTAACGTTTGTGAAGAAATCACTTCTATGGATTTAAATAACAAAACCATGCCTTCATTTCAAACAAAATATGTCTCCCCAGAGTTGTAATTAAAGTTAACAAACAAACGGAATTGTATACATTATTAACTTTGGAAACTGTTTAGCCCAACAGTTTTTCAAAAACCCATATCGCAATCCGTTTTAATCTTCTTCAGTTTTGTCCATCCAAGCCGTCTATTGTATTTGCTGTGTTATTGAAATGTTTCTTGACTGTTTTAAGTGGTTATTTTAAATTTCACTCAATGTGGTGGCCATTTTCGTATGTCTTAATTTAGCTTAAATCATGACACAGTTCTACATTTCTTTCCAGATCTGGAAGACTGTAGGATGGAAGTTTATCGCTTTGTGTGGTGGACTCTACAGCGGTGTGTATGTTATAGAGAGGCTGCGATGGACCAACAGTGCTAAAGAAAAAGCTTTCAAACGGCAGTTTGTGGAGTACGCCACTGAAAAACTGCAGTTAGTGGTCAGCTTTACAAGTGCAAACTGCAGTATACAAGTTCAACAGTGAGTAAAATGACATGTTTATTTATAAAGCGCCTTTCTGCTGTCCTTAGAAAGGAATGAAATGCTTATAGTCTTATAGTTTTCGTGCCTTGTGATTGGCTCGTAAAAATCGTGCTACGTGTTCTAGCCAATCAGGGCAAAAGTGCCGTCTGTTCTCTACCAATCAGGTACAGGCACAACTGGCGTACGCGACTTGTCCCGCGCTTTTCACCGGTTACGTGTAGCGCTCTGATTGGTTTATTTCACTTTTTGCTGCCTAAGTGATTGGCGGTGTATCTACAGTAGTACCTCAGTTGCACATTGATTAGAGCAACAAACAGATCACGTATTTGACAGCCACTTTCCACTCTTTTAATAAGAATGTATGGTCGTGTTAGAGTTTCTGACGAGGTAAGTTTAATTTGCACTTACGACCGTCATTAAAAAGTCGTTAAAAGTTTACTTTAAATTGCCATGAAATTCCAAAGCGAAAGAAAAGGAGACGGATGGAAATTTTTCCATCAATAACAAGAACTGGCACGAAGTTTCAAGATCTAACTCGTTTGAAGTGGTCTTTAACCAGTCTCTTTTTGTTCGTGTGTCGTTACCGCCATAGGTGAATTGGGTGAATTTATTTGTGATTTCATTTCTTTATCAATAAGAAATTGGTTAAGGAATTGGTACTGTTTTTTTTGTCTGCATTTGCAGGCTCCTTCCAGGCAAGTTTGCGCCACAATATCGTTCAGTCCATTCTCCGAACGTTGCGTGCTTTGTCTGTCACGCTTCTCTGCTGCACCGTGACATTTCATTTTCCGGAAGTCTGTAGAACACGCACCAAATTTAGAACCTAGTTGCTAGATTACTGTTTTGATGCCTGTCTTCTCTTGAATGGCAATTAGCAAAATTCCTACCACTTTCATACAAGACATTCACTTGGTAAAGCGATTATGAAAATGTTGAACTCGTGCCATTTGGCAAAATGCTTAAGCATTAATAATTGGATAAGGATTATCCAAATTTATTTATTGACTGGCATGCGATTACGTGTAATTGCATATTATGTATATAATAAAACGTGAACGTTAGCACGCTGAGTATTTTCGTGCTGCTCGTCTTTGTTTCTGTACAGGCTACAACAGGAAAATCGAACCCTTTCAGTCTAAACCCAAAATATAAATTCTCCGCTAATTGCTATTAGGATTTCTTATAATATAAGTTCTAAGTTATAATTTCTAGTGGTACATTGAGACAGTAGTCCTTGGTTGATAATTTTCTATCACCTGCTTAACAATGTATTAATTAATTTTGCAAGGTGAACAAATATTTTTTAAGGAGCTTCGTCACGTACAACGCAACTTGAAAAAAATGGCAGTTTTTTTCAAGTTTGTCGTTCGTTATACGTCTTAGTCTTTGTCAGTTGAAACCATCCTTGTTTATTTTGGGTTTTTTATCACTCCTTTGGTGTTTTTCTGTGTTAGAAAACTGTTATTTTGAGGTTTCCTTCAATTTATAACTTAAAAGAAAAATGACTTTTAATACCGTGACATAAAAAAGGGTGGTGGTCAAGCCAGAGTAATCATGGTGTTGTTGAATGCCGCGAATTTTTCTCTTTAAAAGTGTTGAATTTACATTTTCAAGCACCTTCAACACCTTTTGGGGGCGTAAGATGCTCTTCGCGTGGTGTGCATTGTTTGTTGATCCGCCATACTTATTAATTTGTTGTTGGTTTAGCTAGAACTTAACTTTACAAGATTAGACGAAATTTTACTTAATGTGCTTTTTCATTTTCTGTGCTGTGTACTTTCGTTAAGACGATCCTGGATACTGATAAAGTTTCGATTTTGCATGGTTGTGTTTTACTGAACACTATAGTGTGGGCAGTCGTTTTTGTTTCTTTCCTTATTTCACATAAACGTGCTCTTTTCAAAAGTTGGTACTACGCTGAAAAGATGTAGCAGAGTTTGTTCTAGTTCTATAAACAGAAAGACGAATGTTAATCATTTTCCTGTGAAAGACTACGTTGTATATCAGCTAAGCTCAGCTCGCAGATTAACTTCAGAAGAATTTTGATACCGCGCATAATATTCAAAAGATGTAAGCTGTAATTTTGAAACAATTCTAGCATGCGTTAATTCTCCCTCCTTTCAGTCTCTAGCAGTACGTTTTTTTTCGTTTTCTCTAGATGGAGACTGATATTTTTTGATAATTATTTCAGAGAATTAACGTCGACCTTTGTGAAGCTCAAGTCGCTGGTACAGAGAGCAAAGGAGACGCTGGAGGAAAATATCATTGAACTGTACAAAGAAATTACCAGACTAGAGAAGATTGAGAACGATGCTAAAATATTAAGGTAAGGCAGTGCTATAACAAGACTTCCGAAGCCAATTTCAGCTCAAGCAGCTCCCTACTTTTATTTTGTCGCTTATAAGTCAAATGTTTGCAATCATGTCCTTGTCACATAACGCTTGCTTTGAAAACCTTTAACCTGCCGAAAAATTTAAAAAGGCGCGGGTAGGGGTCAATCTAACATTTCTCGCGCGAATTGGGATAGTTTCCCAGTTGAGTCATTTTTTTTATCTTAAATCGAGCAACCTTGTGACTTTTGATGACGAGTAACTAAGCTAGCAAGCCTTAGAGCAGACCGGAGTAACTAGTACTGTGAGAGGCGCAGTGGCCTTGTGACCTCGTGTTACGTTCTTGGACTAGACATTTTACTCTCACCGTGCCTCTCTCTATCAAGCTCTTTAAATGAGTACTGCAAAATTAAGCCAGCACGTATCTTCGTTTTCCATGGTATTAAGCGACTAGGAGTATTTATGGTATGCTAATCGATCGCAGGGTTACCCCCAGCGTTCAATTTGCCAGTACCCAGTTTTGCACCTGGGTGGAAAGAGAAACTGTTTTACCTAAAAGACACATAATAACCCTGCCCCGGGCTCCAACCCAGACTGTTCGTTTGGCGTGAGGTTTGGTACTTGCGATTAAACTAGTGTCCCATCAAAAAGAGTAATAATACTGCCTGTCCCTTCATGTTACAGAAATCTGCGCAATCATCTTCTTTTAAAAAGTAATTCAGTATGTAAGTTGGGGTAGTCAAAGTTCTAAGTTACAACTACCGTCCACAGGAATAAAGCAAGTTGGTTTGAAAGCGAGTTGACACAGTTCGTCACAGAGTTTGGTCTTCAAAAGAGTAAGATTTGAAGTGTTATTCTCAAACAAAGTAAGCGTCGTCAACCTCACGGCATGTCAGGCATCATGGACCCAGCTGCTCGCTAAACAGGACGTGTTTTGTTGTTTTACGCGACGAACTGTACGACAGTCAAGACATTCTTGATTGTCTTCATGAAATTAATCCTTCGCCGCCAGTCACACTGGATTAATGTGAAGCAGCTTTAAAGAGGGACATTGATGTAAATAACGGTGTTATCATCCTTGGAAGGAAGATAACGGGCACACACAGTTGAGCAAGTTGCATTTGTTTTGATCACATTGTACTCTCTTCTGTTAGAGTGGCTTTGTTGTCTTGTTGTTTCTTCTGGAAAAAAGGACGGGCTGTATATGCAGTTGAATCCCGATAACCTGGAACCTTCAAGGGAAATCGAAAAAGGTTCGGGTTATCGAGGGCAAAATTAGTAATAAAATGACCTGGAAAGAAATCGAAAAAGGTTCAAGTTAACAGGAGATTCGAGTTATTGAGGTTTCGAGTTATCGGGATTCAACTGTATAATATTTCTACTACAGAGGTATAAGGCCAATATTGAACCAACCAAATTTTCGATGGGATTAGCAGAATTTCCACAAACTAACGTAATCTCCGTTAGCAGAAAAAGCAGCAAACAACCAAACAAACAACACCAAATAGAACTGAGATTTGAGCTGTATATACCAGGTATACATACTAAGGAAATTGGCAGATTTCAACCTTGTTATTTTGAGATATTGTTATTGTTATTCTGAAATTTGAATAACTTCAGAGATTCGACATTTTAAGGGATGTAGTCCACAGAAATAAGTTATTTATTGAAAATGGCCAGTTTTGGGGGGAGGTCTGGAAAGGTTAGGGGTTTGCGTGGTAAGTGTTCTCCAATCCCTATCCACTCCCGGACCAAATTTATTATCAGTTTATGCTAATTTATACCAAGTTTATTTTACAGCAAAGCCTCCTTTGCCTTTTGCTAAGTTTTAACCAGTGTTGTTTGACATCATTTTGTTGGTTTTCCAAACTTCTCAGCCAATCGAAGTGCCTTGAATAGCTGCACGTGTTAGCACGTGACGTCACGTGCCAACAGCAGTACGTGTTGGCAAGTGACGTGACGTACCAACAGCTGCACGTGTTGTCACGTGACGTGACGTTCCAACAGCTGTACGTGTTGGCACGTGACGTCACGTACCAAGCAGCTGCACGTGTTGGCACGTGACATCTACTACGGTACTAACTGGGTATATTAGCTAAGCAGTAGAGTAACCAAAAAAAGATGCTACAAGAAGATGAAGTAATGTAGATAGTATATTAAGAATATGAACGTTTTGTTATCAACAGGTGCGCTGAAAATTATTGTTGACAGTTCTATTGTGCGTTTTAATTCTCAAGCTCATCAAAATCTTATTTCTTCTTTAAATGCCAGTGCCTTGTCAAGAAGACATAGAATAAAGAAGTTCATCTTTCAAATAGTTTTCTAACTTCAAAAGGATTTTTTTTTCGTAATCAGTTAAAAGAAATTTTACTTTGAGCTTGGGAGTTAAACATTTAAAAATTGTAAAATTACGAATTTAAAGGGTGTAAATTCCATTGTTACGAGCTGGGGTATTCTCGTTTCTTCAGCAAAATATGTAATATGTAACCCAGCCAATCGTGTGCATTTAAATGTTTGTTCTCTTGGTGGAAAGAGTTGTCAAAGGCAGTACTTCTGCTTGTAAAAATAAACATTTTTTTTTTATTATGGCTTGTATTTTTACCATAAAAGATTAGAGTGAAGTGCTTTTGCGATAAACATGAAAGCAGATTTTTTGTGATGAGGTCGGGACGGTCGAGATATTGGAAACTGTAAAACATGTTGGATTACAAAAGCTAAATGTGGTCGTAAGTGGTGGGTTAACTTAGTACAATTTTAGGGAGTTAAACTGTTAACCGCCCATTCCACAAGCAATGTTGAGAATTGGCGACAAGAGGAGAACAAAAAAGATTGGAAAGCCACTCCTACTCGGAGAGTAATACAAAAAACTATTTTATAAAATTGCTTTAAAGGGGCTTTGTCGCAATTTTAGGCAAATTCGGCACCGACCAACTGGTCATAGAATTAACTGAAATATCACAATAATGGCTTAAAACTGTAGATGAACTCAAAAGAAACACAGAAAAGGCCAAAAAGGGGTATGGATGGACAAAATTCGAGAAGATTAAAACGGATTGCGTTCGGGTAAACTTGAAAAACATCGGCCTGACTTTTTTCAAGTTTATCTCAATTTGTATGAAAGTGTCATTTACAATGCCCGTAAATCGTCTTTGTTATGTGGCCGTGATTTTGCCAATAAAAGTATTTTACTCTGCTAATTTGAACTTTAGAGCTCTTGATTAATGAAAATAAATATAATTACCTACAACCATTGTCAGAAGTGTTGGCACGATTACCAAATTAATTCCTTCTCTCCCCCCTCCCCTTCTCAATGTTGAGCTCCCGAACATATTGCACAGACAATCCTTAGCCACAATAGGTTCAACATTGAAAGGGGGGGAGGGGGCTCTTAAAATGTTTGTATGCACCATTGAGAAAGTTTAAGCGTCAAGTATTCGCATTTTTTATCTTAGCGTAAGCGTTCCAACTACTTCCGACTAGGGTTGTAGAATACTGTGACGTAGCCCCATAGAGAGGTCTTTGAAAGTGTCCCAAGTACTTTTGACCTGTATTTGTGCATCGTGAAACCTGCAGTACTGCTGTGCCTTGTGTAGATTTCTAATGTTATTTTAAAAAAGTTGAAACACTAAGCTCAGTCCTAAGTTGTAGCAATGTCAGACTCAAGGTGCGTAGTTTAATACGGATTCTTTGACGTCGTCACCGTAGTTGCGTTTCATTTGACGCGCCAGAAAATATAAGATTACATAACATTTTCTATTCCAAGCAGGTTGTTTACCTCAATTCGGTTGGAGTTACCTGGTTACCGCAAGATTCTTAGGATATTGAGGATAATTAACTTTTAAATCGGGTAGAATTTCGTATTATCCTTTTATTGTCTTTCTGTGACCCCCAAAACGACTTAGAACAAAATGAACGCTCTTCTAAAAATAAGTTAAATACCGCACTCTAATTGGATAATCCCGAAGTTGACTTGTAATCGTGTTTTCAAAACGTCTTAACATTTCCGCACGTTGGCATTTTCAGTAGAATTATTTATTCTTGCTTTTCTACAAGACAAAATAATTAAGGCAGATTTTAGTGCTACATTCAGATATGATTTAAAACAATGTGAACAATACGCGTGAACCTTTGTTACGCCGTGTTCTTTTGGTAAATGTGCGGAGATCAAACTGCCTACCAAAAGAACACATTCCGTCACGTAGCCTCTCCTTGTGATGTCTGTGATTGTTTTCTTTGCGTGAGTAAGCTTGTTTACACTTGTGTGGTTGTCCTCCACGCTGTTCACCTCTTAATTAGTCTACGTCAAGATTAAATGAAATCCTTTTCCGAATCATCTCCGATTCTGTTTATATATGTGATAGGGTTAAAACGTGCTTCCGCGAACCAGCTGCAGCGATCAAAATGCATCTAGCTACTGCCTCGAATACTGGAAAATCCTAGGATTAAAACTTTGTCGTTCAATCAGAGAGGTTAGTTTTTGTGTCTATTTATATTTATTTTTAGATGTTGCGATTATAGTTTTGCATAATCTTTACGAAAATATGTGAAAGGGCAGGGACGGCTTTAGCCCCCCCCCCCCCCAAGAATTTCCGAAAAAATAAAGTCTTATTAGGAGAAGGGTCTTTTAAGCCCCCCCCTCACTTCAAGTCACTAGTCAGCCCCCCCCCCCCCCTACTTGGAAAATTGCTCCGCCGTCCCTGAAGCTAAGGGGTACCAGTTTCGACCCATCCTCGGAGACCCAGGGGCAGTTTGTGGGGTAAGAGAAACGCGAAAAAGCGGGTAAAAAATAGCGCGAAACTGCCAGTTACAAAAATCAGAATATAAAAGTTCTATTAACTGAAAGTGCCCCTGGGGAAAGATTCTTACCAGACCAGTTCAAAAAGCTCTCTGAATACTGCCTCGTGATTGGGCAGAAAAATCTTTTGTTTTCCCTTTGTATTATTCTGCCCAATCGGCGAACAGCTTGACTGCGGTCCTTTTGTTGTGTTCTCATGCAAACGAAGTATGTACACAAAGCCAGTTCGCTCGCTATATCTGTCTTGCTTTTTAGCGGAGAATTTGCTCGGGAAGGAAACGTTTCGGCTAGTGCCTCCCCTGGTCGAAAACGTCGAAAGTTTGACGGCCATGCCCGCGGAGAAACGGCGGATTCTTCAGATTGTGGTCGATCGCAGGAATCGTAACACTTGAATGCTACTTGCGAGCTATTAAAGTTTGTGTGCGATATGCAGCTTGTTGCACTACTATAAAAATGGATGTTTTTCAGATCTTTTACGGAAAGATTGATGACAGTTTGAGACGAAACTTTTCCAAACAAGAGTATATTTTTCACGAACAAACCAGGCAGATGTGTCAAGCGGCCGATCGCGACTAGCTACGCGTGCAAAGCGTGCAGCAGCGATTCTAGCACTGGCTTTTGTGTACAAAAGGACCGCAGTCAAGCTGTTCGCCGATTGGGCAGAATAATACAAAGGGAAAACAAAAGATTTTTCTGCCCAATCACGAGGCAGTATTCAGAGAGCTTTTTGAACTGGTCTGGTAAGAATCTTTCCCCAGGGGCACTTTCAGTTAATAGAACTTTTATATGCTGATTTATGTAACTGGCAGTTTCGCACTATTTTTTACCCGCTTTTTCGCGTTTCCCTTGCCCCACTAACTGCCCCTGGGTCTCCGAGGATGGTTTCGACCGAAGTTATGTAATAAAAGGGTTGCCTTTTCCGTCAAAAAGTGGTCTATAAAAGGGTACCGTATACAGCATTTTTGAGTACCTCGGTCCCCCCACCCCCCTTCCCCAATTGATTGATCTCAATTGATCTCTTCTAGAAGAGACATCCATACCTTATATCTTGTTACAAAATAAATACCTTGTAAAGGAAATAGGTAATAAGGTTAAGAAAATCATTGAGTGGGGGACAGTTTTCGGCGGGTTTGTTCCAAGATGTTTTGAAAGGCCGTTTTAACATCTAAAAGTACAGTTTCCCTACCCTTTTCTATACTTCAACACGTGAAATCCCTACCATTTTACATACCTCCAGCCTTTAAAAGATACTCCTTTCGGGCGGAGCCTCCCCACAAAGGAGGGGTAGGGAGTAAAGGGGGACCCCCAGATGGCTTTAGGGACGGACCATTATTTTCTTGGAGGGGGGGGGGGTGAAAAATTGTCCTCAGCAAACTTTTTTTTTAGTTTATGCACCTATGCAAACATTTTTTTTGAATTTCTTACTATTGTTTGTTATACATATCGTTTTTGCAAACAATTTATTTTGTCTTTCCAGGCCCTGCAAACAATTTTTTTCAATATTTTTCATCCCCCCCCCCCCCTCCAAAAAAATAATGGTCCGTCCCTTACTCATTAAAAAGCCACAGTATTGTTTAATCAAGAGTGTCATTTCGCAGTTAATTGGACTGCTTGACAGCTGCACGCAAACTGAACTGCAAACAAACTCATTTCAAATCAGATCAATCTAAACTGACACAAGAGGTTCAGCAGGCTACTGAGGTTTTATCCAATTTCTGGATTTTCAACCCCTTTGTTTTTACTACATTGGTACTCTGTAATCTGTATTACTCTTTATCTCGAGGAATGAGAGCCTATTTCCTTTAGTTATTGTGATTTCTCTATCCTGACACATACATAGTTTATAGTTTAGAAATTTATTTAGGGGACCTCTACAGAATGCTAAACTCAAGATCTGAATTTTTACAGAAATAACTTACTATGGTTATTGCACACATTTGAATAAAGAACAGATATAACTGCATGATCAAGAAAAGGGGTGTCGAATGGTCTTTGCGAGCACTACAAAAAAGTTAGCCTTGCGAACAACGAGCACTTTAAAAAAAAGCTACCTCTACTATTAAAAACTTATGCGATCACATTCAAACGAGCACCTACCAAACTTTTGCGAGCATTCCGAGCACAAGCCTAATTTTGCGATGCAAAATTTGGATGACCCCTAAGAGATGACTTGTTATCCCATTTTGCGGAGTACTATCAGGTATGTAATTCGTTATCGAAAAGTGTCGAAAACGCCCTAGCTACTAATAATGGTACCTGTGAAGTACCGCTCAGAAATTGCACATCCGGTTCATTATTAACGACTTGAAATCTAATAAAGTTTTGAGAAAGCCGTACATCTTTCATTTCCAAATTAACGTCTAGGACGAGAAGAGGTCATTAAACTGCTACATAAAGAACCGAAATACTAGGAGGGGCCTGTAGTTTTACTTTGCTACCATTTTATAACCTCCCATTTACACACCTTTTGCTTAGAAACTTTGAGATGCCTCGTATCATGGTTTTGTGGTTGTCATCAGACCATTTTTAAATAGATACACAATTTCCTTTTAATTACATTTATATTAAGGCAATTAAAAGTTTAAATTTAGCTTTACAGTCATTTAAGTTTGTTATCAGAGGACAAAAGCTGCCAGTTCTGGTGTATGTTAAGGTCGAGTTTACCAAAAAGAGCGGCGCCATTTTCTGGAACTAGTTTTGTGAGTCCTTATAAGGCAACTGTTTGAATTCATTGGCAATGCCCCAACACGATTATGCAATTCCATTTGTAAAAACTCCCTGTATTAAATCCATTAAAGTAAAGTCCCTTTAACTTTTTTCGATGAAAGCTCTCATAGCTGCTTCCAATACAGCTGGTATGATTTCCCTTGAAAGAAAAAGCGTCGAGTTAATCAGATAATTTGGCTTCACATATAACAGAGAAAACAGGGCGAAGATCTAGAGTGGAGCTTGAAGGCATCGCGTGAGCTCGCGTGTTATCTGATGATTTCTTGTTTATCATCTGGAATATTCAGTGCAATTTTACCTTATAACTCGTATAACTAATTAAAGTTGGTGCCTTGACTTAATTAGTCTCGTCTGCGCTTCATGATGCAGCTGATAACCTGTTTCTCTTAGTGATCAGTTTTAATTAGATATATTTTTTTAAAATCATTTGCGCTCATGAACATGCAAACCTGTCAAGTTCACATGCTGGAGTTTATTCAGTTATCAAAAAAAACATCATGAGAAAGTTGCTTGTCAGTTTTCTCGCCATCACGAGTCATCTCTACTCATTTCAACCCCAGGGGATAGGGGAAACTCCCTCTAGTGGACTATACAGGGGATGCCTCTTTTGGCTGGAGGTATGTTAAAGGGAGGGATTTCACCTGCTGGAGTATAAAAAATAGGGAAACTTGTCATTTAAGTCTTTTATTAGGGTCTTCCAAAATATGTTGAACAGACCAACCAAACAGTCGATTCATTTTCCTTTTTCAGGGGGTTGTTCAATTGAATAAAGGGCTACCACTGATTTTTTATCGAAGGTATATGAAGGGGGAGCCTTAATTGTCTGTCAAATATGGACTTCGGGCCGCGGGGCGGAGCCTTCCCCGTATAAAATATATTCGCACACGCCAGTTGTGCGTTGAGCTTACCAGAAAAGCCCGGTGAGAAGTTTATAGATTCAGGCGCGTGATAGATTTAAGAATGCCGTGAAAAATATTATCCTGTTTAAATAAAAAAACACAAATAAAAAGAACTGCAGTCATTTTAAAGCGGACAAGTTGTTATTTTTGAACGTTAACACATAAGGATCCTTACATGAAGGACTTACTTAAAGTTGACGTTGCCGCCATTTTGGATTGTTTGGACGTGGCCAGCAGCAGCGCCATCGACTGGGACCTAGTGATTGTTCGGAAAACGTTCGTCATCGATTAGAAGGTGACAGTGGCTACTGATACTACGATAACACTTCCATCTGCAACGTCTCTATGTGCATGGGTGCACAGGTTTTAAACATTTAAAGCAGACCAAGAAACTCATCAACAGTCCATGTTTCTATATTCCTGTTTACAACTTCCTAGACAACTTCATCCGTAAACTGATCATAGCGGTTCTGAAGGTATGAAATTATTGCGTAATTCATTTGGGAGAAGATGTCGTTCTGCAGAACGACATCCTATCTGCTAAAAGTTTCCCTAAAAATTAGATTCTGTATAGAGGAAAGATTTTTTCGTAGTTTTTCAAACTGAATGCGGTAAAATTTGGAATTGTTGCTGTGCAAGAAAATAATGCCGTAGTTAAGGAATTAATCAAATTATTTTTTTAATTAACAGGTTTTTTGTACGGCTTTTTTCTGAACAATATAGATCAAGGTTCTTTATAGAATGAAGCAGTTTTAGCCAATGATCATCTCGTATTTTCAATAAATGCAAATGCGCAAAACCATCTTTCATTCCACAGCTTCTAAGTACTGAGTGTGGATTGTAATGAACGTTATTGAAATACCAAAACGATGAGCATTTGCTTAGTTTTTGAGGACTTCATATCTAAATCTGTAATCTTTCCGCGTTTATTGGAACAAAGTCAACGACTTAGCGACTCAGTTCCGATTATCCGCTCTCAGCATCCAAGGAAATTTCATTATGTGACTGGAATTTCTTGGCGTTGAACAGATGCACAGATCTGAAAACGACTTCACACTGGGTCAGCTTTCGCTACGCTGTCTGATTGTTGTTCTAATATGTAGTCGTACTGTCAGGTGTACTGTGGTCTAGCCTTTCTGCCACACTTTATAAATAGCCGAGAAACCTTTAGTGGATTATTGTAGTCGTATTATTGCTCGCCAAAATTAATTTTATTTTCTTCAGGATACCGTTAGCAGATGAGAATGTACGAATATCATATTCTTTCAAAAAACTTAAAGTTATCTTTAATTAACTGTACGATACAAAATAAATTTTGCGGAGGCTTTCTCGGCAAGCTCGCGTATTAAAATAGTTACTTTTACGCTATAGCCCTTTTTGATACAATTAGAAATGTTATAAATGTTTAAAATTAGAAAATTAGAAATGGAAGCACATGTATTTGAGTAGCTGATCTGCAATCGCAATGAGGTCGTGAAAAAAATTTCGGTTATCCAAAACATAGACCACTCCTTTTCTAATGCTCTTATAATTTTATGATTTTAAGATGTTCCCAGTCACATCCGTTTGAAAATTGTCTAACAATTTGAGATGAAGATTTTGTTGTCGATAAGGAGTTCCAAAGATTAAAATTTGCCGCAAAAATTCCATCCCTCGTATCGTTGTGATCTTTGAGGAGGTCTGAATGAAAGCGATCTCTTTGTTGCATTTTAACGAGTCTCGCCTTTGGTATAAAACAATATGAGAGTCTAGATAAGAGACAACAATCGGCTCGTGTTTTGAGTTAAAGTTTCTGTACAGGGAAGTACGCGGTACGGGTCATTCCAATCTGCGTGTTAATTAGAGCCTGTTTAAATAGTTACTTTTAGTTTCAAGTTGAAGGTTACATTCGCTCCAAGGTGAAAGAGCTCATGATTATGCTTGCAACTTGCCCTTAAGGAGTTTCTGTAAACTGATCATAGCGGCTTCTAAGAGGGTCCTGAAGGGGGGGTACCAAATCCCATTTCCCAGCCTAAATTTTGCCCAAATCCCATTTCCCAGCCTATTTTTTGTCTAAATCCCAGTCCCAGCAGTGAAATTCCCAGTGCGTGGAAAATCTGGTCTCAAGCGCATGAAGTCAGTGTTGTTTTGATTGTCTTAAATGTAGTCCACTCGCTGAACTTACCCTTCGGTGCCCTATATAGGGGATTAACCCAGGCGCAGGAGTGCCAGTCCAGAAATAACTTGCATGCGCATGCTCAGAAATCCGTCGTCCCGCCCTCCCCCATCCCCCCTTAAAAAGGGGGGAAACCAAACCATATTCCACAGAACCTGACATGCACGCGTACAAATGATAAATTCAAAAATTAAGTATTTGTAGATTTAAGACCTATTCTTTTAATTATGACTTTAGACAAAGGTTAGGACATTTTTTCTTGCAGATTCGCACTTTGGTTGCATAGTTGAATTTTCATTTTAGCGAGCTATTTTTACCCTAGAGTGCACGTGCACATTACATGTAAGAAATGCTACACTTCTCTGTCGTTTTTGATTGGTTTGTTTTGAGCATGCACATACAAGTTATCCTGAACTCTCTCCTCTCGCTCCAGGGTTTTACCCCTTCATAGGGCGCAAAAGTGATAGTGAAGGGACTGGACTATCCAAAATCATGTTTTTGTTTCTGCAAGTTATTATCACAATTACTGTTGAGATCATCACTTAAGTTTCATTTGTTCACTTGTCTTGTAGAGAATTAGAAATTTTAGTAGCTTTAACTAAAACTATTAAGTTTTTATCTCTTACCTACCACTACCCTGACTGACAACAACTTACTATCACTTCTTTTGACTATTCCATTTGTGCCCATCCTCCATAGCTGTTCGGCTGGGTAACTTGATCACTTACATGGAAATTGATCGCCACTTGATGGACACTCGTGCAGTGCAGTGGTTTTGTTTTCAGCGTTTTAACTATTCTATGCTGGACTTAAAGAATATTACAGAGCGTAAAATATGTATGTTTATTGATTTACTGACACTCTTCCCATTCCCATTTTTTGCTTCTGAATCCCAGTCCCAATGACCCAAATTCCATTTTCCCAGTGAAACAATAGGCAAATCCCAGTCAAAATGGGCAAATCCCAGTTCCCATTTTACCCCTTCTACTGCTTCTTCCTTGAGTTGTTTTTGAGTTTCGGCAAGAGAGGATGGTTTCGGGATGAATTTAAGTCTCCCTGAAATTTTATACTGAAGGAAACATTTTTTTTGAGTAGTTTTTCACATAAATGTGGGGCAAAATTTGGAATTGTAGGTATGATGATAATAACTTGAGCCCACGCAGGAAAAATATCGAGAAGTCTCGTGATAAAGACAAGTTATTTTAAATCACATTTGTACATGATTGTTTTACAAAATCAGTTGATCTGGAGTCACAGTGCCACAGATCTATTTTCGGGCCGATCTCTTTTACAATTTTCACCACACAGGTAGGTTGAATGCATGGTGTGAACCTTTTACACTGTATCCCACAGCTAGTTATTTTTAACTGTAAACTGCTTTTAGTTTTCCCTTAAATATAACTCGGTTTTTTTTTTCTGTTGAGCGAGGTTAAATAGCTCCGGAAATACCAAACTTTAAGGTGTACTGTTTACGAACAGAAAGTTATGCCAAGTCAGTGAACTTGAGATAACTCGGCAGAAAATGGCTTGGATTTGATTTTTCTCCTATTTCTATTCCTTTTTCTCCTTAAACCTTTTTTTCTTGTAGTAAAAGCTAACATTAAACGCGAATTTCAACTGTTCAACTGTTCCGCTAAAACTATTTTAAGATTCCCCATGAAATCACCCAAACGACAATGAAAGGGCCGTCATCTAAACCACTAAGAGACAGATTTGCTGAAGAGGAAATCGAAAACTGCAAATCATTTCCTTTTAGTTGAATTTTCTACATTAAAAGTGGAGGTCCTTGTTACCTTAAACGGCTTGGCTATGCATTGTGGTTTTCTTAATAGCATAAATGAAGAGCATACCGTTATCAAAAGAGGGAAATTGTGTACCGTTATCACGATAAAAATAGCGGCGATTGAAGCATGAACGGAATTCACTGGCGGACATTGTAGTGCGTGAACGAAACCGGTGAAATGTCAAATTCGCCTCGTGTGCATTGAAGCTTAGTATGCAAACATTGGGAATAAAATGAGGCCATTCCATCTCAGTATCCTGGCAGGCTACAAAAAATATAAAACTGTTACAGAAGGGAGTGAGAACTGAACCACGCCAGTTTGGCTATGAAGTTGGCCGAGTACTAGTGCGCTACAAGAATTTGCCGAATGCGAGAATCTGTAAGGGCGAAATCTATAGTCCACAATCTGCTTTAGAGAGCATGTTTTAGCTGTTTTTTTAACACTGAAAAAGACGCTATTTTTTTCTTCAGTGTTTAAAATACAGCTAAAACAGCTCTCTAAAGCAGATCATGGACTATAGATTTCGCCCTTACAGATTCTCGCAATCGGCAATTTCTTGTAGCGCATTCTCGGCCAACTTCGTATTCAAGGTTATTTTTGAGGACTTCATTTATTCAGTGAACCAGCCACCTCTAAATGAGTTACGAGTGGCGCGCGCATCTTAATTCCCGACCCCTGCCCCCAGTGAAGAAGAAAATACTTGGGCGGTTCCCCCGTAATCTGTCTAACTCTTCTAAATCTTCTAGCATCCTAACCTTGTTGCTGTATAGCTCGATGTTATCTGTATGGTATTTCCCTACCTTGAAATAAACAAACAAATTTTCTTCACTCTAGGTAGTTCCGTATCGGTAAATGTTAAAAAATGTGGTCGTAAAATAACTCTTTCGAAATAATCTTTTCCGATACGTCATTGGATATCCCGCAGTGTACTTTCGAAAAAACTTTTCCAGCACGTCGTTATGGTAAAATAATGGATCAGACAAAGAACTTCAACCATATTACTTTCGCAATCAATCAGTCTGCGTTCCTCATAAAGGGCGTATAAAAATTTAAAACGAGCGCAGCTTAAAACGTTATCCTCTTCAGATTATCTGATATCCCCAACGATGAATATTTGTTATTGTTGTCGCAGAAAAACGTGCGGTCGACCACAAATTGGCTAAAAAATATTTAGCTAATCGATAAAGCTACTTTTGCCAGTTCTGCATTGTGGGGAGGCAACTGGCATAGAATGCAATCACTACTTTTGCTGGAAAAAAGCGTAGCACAGTTAAAAAAATAGAGCATATTTAAAATATGTTATGGTAATCTACATTATCTCGGGCTATGGGGAAAAGCTTAATCTTATAATAGCAGGCTATTAACGATTTCTAAGAACCTTAAGTACTTCATTATTACTCATTATCACCCCGTTGGCCAAGCTCTAGAGGCTTCCTTCAGCACACTTTTTTTAAGTTTCAGCGAATCACAGAAATCTAGCAACCATTGCTAATCAAAAGTATTTTCCCATAGCGAACGGTAATTTGTGTATTTGTGTTCCCTGCTACCAATAAACATAACCATTTGCGGGTAAGGGTTGCTTTGTCATTGTTTGCACAATGAAAAAACACTATTGAAGTTCCGGCCTCTCGAGATTGAAGGAAAACAAACTTACAAATGAGTGACGAAATTCAAGAGGGTAATACGAACAATGTTTTTTCCTTGTACAACAAACAAAAGTCAGCTAACGGAAAGCCATAGCTTTATTGAGTTTTATGACTTGTGCTTCTGTTTCGTTTCTCTATATATACACCAATGTCCCTTTACCAACATGTTTATTTGATGGCTTTGCATGTTGTGAACTTATTAAAAATTCCGCTACCTAGCAAACGCCTTACGCGTACAATCCGGATATGACGTCAGGTAACTGTTTATGTTGTGCAAAATCGACTTTACAGCCTTGTCATTTTGTAGTAAAGACGCTGATCAACTCTTATGTAACAGTTCCACTATTTCCCAGAATTACAAATCTTGGATTTTATCGCTGCAACTCAAATAGCTCGAACGTGCTTCTCCATATATTCGGCTGTGTTCAATTAGAAATCCCCGCGAGCTTTTGGCTTGGTTGACTGTTGTTGTTTCCAAACCCAGCTTGAGCTGCAGGCAATTTCTTTGCTTTCCCAGTAAAACGTGGCGAGTATCAGTTTCGATCTAGTTTAAATGTTATGAAAACTCTAAGTGTTTTAAAACATGTCGTGATCTAGTTAAACTGCTATTAAAAGACTAAAAACGTGTTGCGGTTTGCTCCTAGTTGACACATAACTTCAATAAAACGTGCCTTAAATGACAGCTTCGCGCATTTTTCATGTAGCTAAAACGGTGGGAAATAGGTCCAATTCACATTTGATATGAACTTAGAATGATGCCTTGATGTGACAATTAAATCTAGACATTCTTGTGAAGGAAGAGCATTATTTGGCACTTAAAATTCGTGTAGAAAAATTAAACTCTAGAAGTTTAGTGATCACAACATGCAGTTTATCTTTATCTTTATCAATGATCTTGACGTGAAATAAAGTAAACTTTTGACAAATTGTTGCGAGACAACTGTAGTGAACAAGCCAATGGAGAGTCACAACTGTCGGGACACTAAGCACAATTCCATGAGTTGACTGCTTGCCCCCTCCCCTTATTTTCCTCTGTTGAGCATTTCTTACACCAAGACAAGGAGATACATGTTTGTCAACATTGCTTGGGAAAGAGGGGGGAGGGGTAACAAGAGAAGAACAAGAGAGACAACAAGTTGAGTAATACCAAACATTATTTTGTATGAATAAAAAATTGCTTTAACAAGTGTCCCAACTACTTTTGACAAGCATTGAAGATCGCAAAAACTACAGTATTGCTGTTTTGTGGATCTTTCTAATGCTATTTTGAAAAAAAACAACTAACAAAAAAAATAGGCTAGAGTCTAATCACCAAGTTCAGTCTTCAGTCTAAATTAAAGTTGGAGCGATGTAAAATTAAAACTGCATAGTTTTAAACGCATTCTTTGACGTTTCCACGGTCGTTGCGTCTCCTGACGAGAAAGAAAATATACGATTGCGTAGCAACTATTACCAGATTGGCTCCTTTAATTTGCATGGCGTTACCTCAAGTTTCTTCGTATAATAAATCGTTTTTATTGTCGCCCTTTGACCCCTAAAAACGATTAGTACAAAATGAACGTTCTTCTGAAAATAAGTTAAATACCGCACTCTAATTGGATAATCCCGAACTCCACTTGTAATCGTATTTTCAAAAGATCTTAACATTTCCGCACGTCGGCATTTTCGGAAGAGTTATTTTTATCTTGCCTTCCTACGAACTTTTCAAGTAGAAAAAAATACTCAAGGCATATGTTAGTGCTTCAAAGTGAAGGAAAACTGGCCTCTGTTACGTCGTGTTCTTTTAATAAATATATGGAGACAAAACTGCCAATCAAAAGAACACATTCCTACACGTAGTCTCTCCTTGTGATTGTTTTCTTTGCGTGAGTAAGCTTGTTTACACTTGTGTGGTTGTCCTCCACGCTGTTCACCTCTTAATTAGTCTAGGTCAAGATTAAATGAAATCCTTTTCCGAATCATCTCCGATTCTGTTATGTGATAGGGTTTAAAACGTGCTTCCGCGAAGCAGTTCCAGCGATCGATGCATATGTTTACAAAATGCATCTAGCTACTGCCTCAAATACTGGAAAATCCTAGGATTTAAACTTTGTAACATTCAATCAGACAGGTTAGTTTTTGTGTCGGTATATTTATATTTTTAGATGATGCGATAATTGATGTTGCAAAAATGATTGTGATTTATGTAATGCCTCACATAAAACAATCTTTAATTAGTTAATTAATAAACACATATCTTGAACTTTTCAGTTCGAACTCGAAAATCAAGACAATATCCCCTACTTGATGATTTCTTAATTCTCAATACCTATTTCCTTTACAAGTCATTTTTATTGCAAGAGGAAATTAGGTACGTGTTGATGACTCTTCTTGAAGAGATCAATTATCTAGGATCCCGTGGGGGTGGGGGGAAAGGGGAGGGGCAACTCAAAAACATCTTATGCAGGGAGGCTCCGCCCCGAGGTCCAAACCCTTGCCCTTTTATATAACTTTTTTGACAGAAAAGGTTATACCTTTGATAGAAAATAGTGTTCCTTCAAAAATCTTCACTTAGGAATATTGGTACTGATTCTGCGTCTCTTTTCTTAAACCAACCGTTCGGTTGATCTGTTCAAGATATTTTGACTGGCCGTTTTTAAATACCCAAAAGGCAGTTTTTCCTATACCCTTTTCTATACTTCAACACTCGAAATCCTACCATTTTACATATATACCTCCCGGCCTTATTAAGACACCCCTTTCGGGGGGAGCCTCCCTTTAGTGTATAGGAAGGGCGGGTAGTACAGGGGGTACCCCCTGAATGTTTAACTCGTTTAAAAGCCACAGTATCGTTTAATCAGCTAAGGTCATTTCCCAGTTAATTGGACTGCTTGACAGCTGCACGCAACTTGAACTGCTAACAAATCCTTTGCAAATCAGATCAAGCTGAACTTATGAGACGTTTGATCCAATTTTGTTTTTGGTAATCAGTAATTGAGTTTAAGACTATTTCACAGACTTGTGACATCAATGAATGACATAGCACTTATATTTTTACTTTCGTATCTCAATACTTCTCTATCCTACAGTACAAGTTCTTTTTTTATATTTGTTATAAATTTAGTTAGGGGATCTCTACATGGGGGCTTAACTCATTGAGGGTCCTAGACCTACCTTTCAAATTTATTATGCAGAACGTTTATGGCATATATTTGAATGAAGTGTTATTACAGAACTAAACAGATAAATTATCTCATTCTGCTAAGGACTACATTATCGCAATATGAAATTTGTCACCGAAAATTGTCGAAAAAGCCTTGGTTGATGGTATCTGTGAATTTACGCTCAGAAACGTCTTTCTTTTCCAAATTTCAGTTTAGATTGAGTAACTGCTAGATAATAGCAGCCTGCTGTAGGTTGCTTGTTGTTTTGAACCCCCATTGTTCACGCCTTTTGCTCATGGTTTTGTGGTTGTCATCAGACCATTTTTAACTAGATACACAATTTCCTTTTAATTACATTTAGGCAATTAAAAGTTTAAATTTAGCTTTACAGTCAAGGTTGGCTATTTAAGTTTGTTATCACGGAAGGAAAGCTGTAAGTACTGGTGTATGTTAAGGTCGAGTTTGCCAAAAAGAGCGGCGCCATTTTCTGGAAGCAGTTGTGTCAGTCCTTATAAGGCAATTGTTTGAAACAATTAGCACTGCCCCAAACACGGTATATGCAATTCCAGTTGTAAAAATTCCTTCTATCAATTCCATGTAAGTACAGTCCCTTTAACTTTTCTCGATGAAATCTCTCATGGCCGCTTCCAATACAGCTGGTATGATTTTCCTTGAAAGAAAACCATCAAGTTAATCAGCGAAATCGGCTTCACACATAACAGAGAAAACAGGGTGGAGAGTGGAGCCTGAAGGCATCGCGTGAGTTCGCGTGTTATCTGATGATTTCTTGCTTATCATCTGGAATATTCAGTGCAATTTTAATTTTCTCTGGAAAGAACTAATTTGAGTTGGTGCCTTGACTTGATTAGTCTCGACTGCGCTTCATGATGCAACTGATAACCTGTTCCTCTCAGTGATCAGTTTTAATTAGATATATTTTTTAATAAATCATTTGCGCTCATGAACACGCAAACCTGTCAGGTTCACATGCTGGAGTTTACTGATTTAGTTATCAAAAAAACATGAGAAAGTTGCTTGTCAGTCTTTCTATGCCATCGAGAGTCATCTCTAACCCATTCATTACAACCCCAGAGAATGGGAGAAACTTTTTATAGTGGACAATACGGGGAGGCTAGTTCTCCGCCCAAAAGGGGTGCTTTTTTTTGGCTGGAGGTATCGCAGTAGTAGGCATCCGTCAATCCCGGAGGATGAAGGTTTTAGCGTTGTATTCGCAGCCACTGTCACTTTCGGATCAATGACGAACTGGTAGATTAAAAGTTAAGGGTTTGGGAATTAGGGAGTAGCCTCCCCCGTATAAAATATTTTGCGCGATGAGCTTACGAAAAAAAGCCCGATGTGAAGTTCATACATTTAAAAATGCCATGAAAAAGATAACCCTGCTGGAATAAAACCGAAAATAAAAGGAACTGCAGTCATTTTAAAGAGAAACGTTGCTATTCATGACCGTAAAGACTTAAGGACCCTTACATGAAAGACTTACTTTAACTCGACGTTGCCGCCATCTTGGATTGTTCGGACGCGACCAGCCAGCGGCGCCATCGACTGGGACCTAGTGTTCGGAAAACGTTCGTCAACGATCGGAAGGTTACAGTGGCTGCGAATACTACGATAAAACTTTCATCTACAATGTCTCTGTGTGCATAGTGCGAATCAGGTTTTAAACTTCCAAAGTAAACGAAGAAACTCATCAACACGCTGTCCAAACCAGGAGTCCATGTTTCTATGAGTCCTGTTTACCGTTCTCATTTGAAAATATTCTGTCTGATCCTTTTGTCCTACCAAACGGTACAAAATTAAACGCTCTACTATATGCCGACGATTTAATTATTTTATCACGTTCCAAAACAGGTTTGCAAAACTGTCTTAACACATTAGACACATACTGCAACACGTGGATGTTGAGCGTAAATCCCCAAAAAACCAAGATAATGGTTTTTCAAAAACGTGCGAAAAAATGTACTGAACATGTATTTTACATAGGAAATCAAACAATTGATGTTGTACAAGATTACACTTATTTAGGAACCAAAATATCTTCTACAGGAAATTTTAAAATCTCACTTGATCACCTAAAAGAAAAAGGACTTCATGCACTTTTTAGTTTGAGACGACACACAAATTTTAGTAGATTGAAACCTTCTCTTGCCTGTAAAATCTTTGATGCAATGATATCTCCAATTCTGCTCTATAATAGTGAAATTTGGGGTGGTTATGTAAAATCTGATTTTAAGGCCTGGGATGGTTCACAAATTGAAAGAACACATCTACAGTTTTGTAAACGCTATCTTGAAGTCAGTAATAAGGCTTCTAATGTTGCATGTAGAGCTGAGCTTGGTCGATTTCCTCTCCTTATCACCATTAATCAAAGAATCCTCAACTATTTGATATATCTCCAAGAAAAGCAACCGGATTCTTTTGTTAGACAGTCTTTTTTAATTTCATTAGAACTTCGCACCGCTGGTAAAAATAGTTTTTACTCTAATCTTATGAAGATATCCGAATATTTTAATTTTGGTAATTTTAATCCTGATTTAGTAGACACCGCAAAAGTGACAATGTTTCTGCAGTTAATGAAACAGAAATATATTTCGTATTGGCAGCATACTCTACAGCATTCTCAAAAACTAGAATTTTATAGATTTTTTAAGAACGAATATGCTACCTCCAATTATCTAGAGTTAACTAGGAGAGTTTCTGGTAGGAGAACATTAGCTAAATTACGAATTAGCAATCATAAGTTAATGATCGAACTAGGCAGATATAACAATACGCCCAGACATAATAGGCTCTGCCCGGTCTGTGATTGTAATAAAACCAAAGATGAAATTCATTTTCTCTTTTTTTGTTCCAAATATGCAACAATAAGAGATAACTTTTACAAGACAATACGGCCTATCATCTTAAATGTCAGCCAACTACCAGTGCCTGACTTGATTTTAGAATTAATGAATTCTCCCGATCGTTTTGTGACCATGCAATTGATTAAATTTATATCATCTTGTTTTGATTTACGTAACAAAATACTATCAATGTAATTAATTTTATATGAATCATTTTTGTTTTTTACTATATATTATTATTTTATTATTTTTATTATTATTATTACTAAATAAGTTTACGCTTTTGCAATATTGTAACAAATTTACAGTCATGCAAATAAAGCTTGTTGTTGTTGTTGTTGTTTCCTAAAACAACTTCATCCGTTAACTGATCATAGAGCTCGAGGTTAAGGTATGAGATTATTGCGTAATTGATTTGGAGGAAGATATCGTTCTACAGAACTTATCTTTGCTAATTCCTTAAGTTTCAGGAAAGCAAGTCAGTAAAAAACCTCCCTAAAAGAATAGATTCTGTAGAAGAAAGATCTTTCTATCAGTAGTTTTTAAACATTGCGGTGAAATTTGGAATTATTGTTGGTATTGAAGAAAACTGAATGCCGTAGTTAAGGAATTAATCAAATTATTTTTTTAATTAACAGGTTTTTTGTACGGCTTGTTTCTGAACAATATAAAGCACGGTTCTTTATAGAATAGAGCAGTTTTAGCCAATGAACATCTCGTATTTTCAATATATGCAAAATCATCTTTCATTCCATAGCTTCTAAGTACTGAGTGTAGATTGTAATGAACGTTATTGAAATACCAAAAAGATGAGCATTTGCTAAGTTTTTGAGGACTTCATATCTAAATCTATAATCCTTCGTTTATTAGCGACTCAGTGCCGATTATCCGCTCTCAGCAGTACGAAGATAATTTCATAATGACTAGAATTTTTTGGTTTTGAAACGATGCCCGGATCTGAAAACGACTTAACACTGGGTCACCTTTCACTATGCTGTCTGACTGTTGTTTTAATATATAGTCGTACTATTGTCTAGCTTTTTTTTTCTGCCATAAACAGCAGAGAAACCTTTAGTCGGCGCGTGTTATTGCCCCCCTATATTTATTGCCAGGATACCGTTAGCGGAATAGAATGTATGAATACCATAGTCCTTCAAAAACTTAAAAAAATGTTTCCTTCAGAATATAATATCAGGGAGACTACACTGACTGACTTAATCAGTTTTGCACAACAAAATCTTCCCACTAAAGAATGGGTATATGTTTTCAGGTTTATAGTCCTAGTTGCAAACATGATCATGTACTCTTGCTCCTTAGAGCAAATGTAATATATCTTCAACTTGAAACTAAAAGTATCCATAAAAACAGGCTTTAATTAAATACTACACGCAGACTTTGTGACCCGAGCGTTGTACTTCCCTGTACAGAAACTTTAACTCAACACACGAGCCGATTGTTGTCTCTTATCTAGACTTTCATATTTTTTCATACCAAATTAAAGGCGAGACTCGCTAAAATGCCATAAAGAGATCGCTTACATTCAGACCTCCTCAAAGATCACAACGATACGAGGGATGGAATTTTTGCGGCAAATTGTAATCTTTGGAACTCCTTATCGACAACAAAATCTTCATCTCAAATTGTTAGACAATTTACAAACGGATGTGACTGGGAACATCTTAAAATCATAAAATTATAAGAGCATTAGAAAAGGCCGGAGTGGTCTATGTTTTGGATAAGCAACATTTTTTTCACGACCTCAAGGCAACTGCAGATTAGCTACTCGAATACATGTGCTAACATTTCTAAATTTCTAATTGTAAACATTTCTAACAATTTTCTCAAAAAAGGCTATAGCGTAAAAGTCTGAAAAGTTACTATTTGAATACGCAAGCTTGTTGAAAAAGGCGCAAAATTTTTGTATCGTACATAAAACTGCATAACACACAGTTTTCGTAGCAGATATAAAGATAACTTTCCGGTAGTTATTCCATAATGTGCGGCAAAATCTGGAATTGTTTTTATGATGATAATTTGAGCCCACGCAGGAAAAATAGTGCTAAGTCTCGTGATAAAGACGAGTTATTTTAAATCACATTGTACATGATTATTTTACAAAATAAGTTGATCTGGAGTCAAAGTGTACCAGATCTATTTTCGGGCCGATCTCTTTTTACAATTTTCACCACACAAGAAGGTTGAATGCATGGTGTGAACCTTTTACACTGTATCCCACAGCTAGTTATTTTTAACTGTAAACTGATTTTAGATTATCCATAAATATAACTCGTTTTTTTTCTGTTGAGCGAGGTTAAACAGCTCCAGAAATACCAAAACTTTAAGGTGCACTGTTCACTAACAGAAACTTATGCCGAGTCAGTGAGATTGAGGGCGAGTCAGTGTACGTGAGATGAATCGGCTCGGCTTTAGAATTGGTTTTTCTCCTATCTTTAACCTTTTTTATTTCTTGCAGTAAAAAGCTAATATTAAACACGAATTTCAACTGTTCAACTGTTCCGCTAAAACTATTTCAAGATTCCTCATGAAATAACCCAAAAGACAATGAAAGGGCTGTCATCTAAATCACTAAGAGACAGATTTTCTAAAGAGGAAATCAAGAACTGCAAATCATTTCCTTTTAGTCGAATTGTCTACATTAAAAGTAGTAGAGCTCCTTGTTACCTTAAACGGCTTGGTCATGCATTGTGGTTTCCTTAGCATAAGTGAAGAGCATACCGTTATCAAAAGAGGGAAATTGTGTACCGTTAACTCGTTATCACGGTAAAAATAGCGGCGAGAAAAACATGAACGGAGTTCATTGGCGGACATTGTAGTGCGTGAATTAAACCCGCGAAATGACAAATTTACCTCGCGTGCATTGTAGCCAACAAACTCTGGGACTAAAATGAGATGATTTATTTTCAACATCCTGGCATGTTACAAAGACAATATATTGTTACGGAAGGGAGCACGAACTGAACCATGTCAGCTTGAATACGAAGTTCGCTCCGCCGGAATGCGCTACAAGAAACGGCCAAATGCGAAATCTGTAAGGGCGGAATTTATAGTCCATGATCTCCTTTAGAGAGTATGTTTTAGCTGTATTATAAACACTGAAGGAGACGTTACTTTTAAAATTTCCAATGGAAGAACTTAAGAAAAGCTAGGTTTATTTGGGAGATTTCATTTATGCAGTATATAAGCAAAAATAATTATTATTCAGCCATCTCTAAATGAGTGAGTGGCGCGCGCTTCTTTCTCCCCCTCCCCCCTAGGTGAAGTAGCAAATACTTGGGCGGTTCCCAATTAATCTGTCTAACTATTCTAAATCGTATAACATCCTAACCTTGTTGTTGTATAGCTCGGTTATCTCTATGGTATTTCCCTACCTTGTAATAAACAAACAAATTTTCTCACAAGAATCCGCTTTTCATTAACGTTATTGGGTATCCCTCAGTGTGCTTTCAAAACATCTTTTCCAGCACGTCGTAATGAATGAATCAGCCAAAGAACTTCAATCATATCACTTTCGCAATCAATCAGTCTGCGTTCCTCGTAAAGGGCGTATAAAACATAAATATATATATATATAAAACGAGCACAGCTTAAAACGTTATCCTCTTCAGATTATCTAAAATCCCCAACGATGAATATTTGTTATTGTTGTTGCAGAAAAACGTGCGGTAGACCACAAATTGGCTAAAAATTATTTAGCTAATTGATAAAGCGACTTTTGCCAGTGTTTCGTTGTGGGGAGGCAACTGGCATAGAATGCAATTATTTTCTTTGCTGGAAAAAAGAGCTACACAGAAAAAGAATAGAACATATTTAAAATATGTTATGGTAATCTACATTATCTCGGGCTAGGGGAAAAAACTTAATCTTATAATGGCAGGCTATTAACGATTTCTAAGAACCTTAAGTACTTCTTTATTACTCATTATCACCCCGTTGGCCAAGCTCTAGAGGCTTCCTTCAGCACACTTTTCAGTTTACGTTTCAGCGCATCACAGAAATCAATGCAAGCATTGCTAATCAAGAGTATTTTTCCATAGCGAACGGTAATTTGTGTATTTGTGTTCCCTGCTACCAGAAACTGCTACCAAATTAAACCTTACCATCCATGGGTGAGGGTGCTTTGTCATTGTTTGTACAAGGAAAAAACAAGCTCCGGCCTCTTGAGATTGAAGAAAAACAAACTTACAAATGAGTGACGGAATTCAAGAGGGTAATACGAACAATGTTTTTTCCTTCTAAAACAAACAAAAGTCAGCTATCGAAAGGGATAACTTTATTGAGTTTTTGTCTTATGCTTCTGTTTGGTTCTTCTATATTCACCGATGGTACCTTTAAAAACATGTTAATTTTGATCATTAGGATGGTTTTGCATGTTGTGAAGTCTGTAAACCCGCTACCTAGCCTGAATTTCAGACATCCACAGAGGGATGTCTGAAATTCAGGCTACCCGCTACGTAGCATCCAAAAAATTGGAGGCAAGCAAACGCCTTACGCGTGTAATCCGGATATGACGTCAGATAACGGACCATGTTGCGCAAAGATCGACTTTACAGCCTTTTCACTTTGTTTGTAGAATTTTGTAAAGACGTCAGATCAACTCTTATGTAACAGTCTCACTACTTCCTAGAATTAGAAAAACATGGATTTTATCGCTGGAACTCAAATAGCTTGGACGTGCTTTTCCATATATTCGGCTGCGCTCAATTAGAAATCCCCGCGAGCTTTTGGCTTGGTTGACCGTTGTTGTTTCCAAACCCGGCTTGAAGCTGCGGCAGGCAATTTCTTTGCTTTCCCAGTAAAACGTGACGAGCATATCCAGTTTCGATGGATGCTCCCTGTTGGACATCTCTTTAATTTAATTGAAAAGCGGGACTATCAAAGTCGGCGCTCAGTTGTCGGTGAAATTTTGTTCTCATTGAGTTTCATTGCAACCTTCGGCAATGAAAAATCACTAACATCAATACAAATGTTGTTTATTAGTTGTGGTCGTCTTTATTTCGTCTTAACGTCGCCAGATGTGGTTAAAAGAAACGACATCGTAAACACCTCGCTTTTAACCACTAGTTTAAATGTTATGAAAACTCCAGCTAAGTGTTTTTTAACATGTCGTGATCTAGTTAAACTGTTTAAACTAAAAACGTGTTGCGGTTAGCTCCTAGTTGACACATAACTTCAATAAAACGTGCTCAAAATGACAGCTTGGTGCATTTCATGAAGCTAAAACGGTGAGAAAATATTTGGCCAAATTCACATTTGATATAATCGTGAAACGATGCCTTTATGTGACAATGAAATATATAGTGAAGGCTGGCCTTTATTTGTAGTGGAAATTTGTGTTCAAAGATGAAACTCTACCAGTACATTATTTCAGTAAACGTTTATTTATCTCCATCAACGATCTTGACGTGCATTAAAGTAAACTTTTAACCAATTTACTACAAAACAACTGTGGAAACATACATGATACACTGCGCGTCCAAATGAAGTTTTATATCGATCATGTTACGCGCGTTGAAACCTTAAAAGAGCCGGCCCAACCTGGTAGCTAAATTACTCAATAGCTTTGACATATTACTTCTAGACTTTGATACATAGTGAAACTCGCGCGTTTGTTGACACGCGAATTGATAGCTAAAAAACTACATTCCTTCGATAGTCTTCTCATATCTTAGTTCTTAAAAAACGTCAACAAGAACTGATTTAACGGCTGTAGAAAGAATGTCGCAATGTCTGAAACTACTTGTTACAATTTTAAAGTGGTCTGCACATTCAAAACGACACTTGAATTTCCTGTTTCATTTAGAACACTGATTAAGGTTTTGGTTACCTATTCTTAATTGAATTTAAGATAAACGGAAAGGATACCTAAAAATTTTGTTAGTCGATCTTTCTGCTAAAGGATTTGTTTCGCTATAAATAGACTATTTTTCTTGTAGTTTAATCTTCGCGTCGAAAGCTAAAGTTGATGACAAAAAGGTTAGCCTTGGACCGCCTGTAGGGTGGAAATTCTACGCTACGTTTTCTTTACCTCTTATCAAAGTTCTGCAAGAATCTGTCCATGTTATGGAGAAAAAGATTAAAATACCAAATTCCTGGTGTGGGTTGGAATTCTCGTCAACTAAAAATAGAGGTATTAATCATATTTTTTGTCTAATCGCATTCTTGAGTTTCCACTAAGGCATTGCATGTTGAAAACCGACTTCCAAATGCGAGAAAAATAAATTGCGAGTGTGTTTAGACCATTGAAAAATGAGGAACGAGCGAAGTCAAGTTGTGCGATGTTAAAACGGATTATATTTGTTGGATTAAGAAATTTCACAACAAAAATTGTACACGACGTCATGACGTAATGCTCGCGTGATTATTGCAATTATAACACGTCGGGGCATTTAATTAAACTGAATTGTCCGCCTTTCCGCGCGGTGTGGTCAGAAAAACGCGCGCTTCAAAAACGGCGCAGAATCCTTCTGCTTATTGGCTATAAATAAACTTTGTTCAGGGCACATAACTTTGCACGTTCCAGCTTCAACATATCGACAGACATTTTGCAGTGCGGTAGAATTGTCTTTGACGATCACGCTTATAGCTTCTCAATTATTTTGTCAACGAAAAGTAGGTTATATGATGTTTTGATATGTTTTAAGTCTGCCAGATTTTGGAGATGATTTAATAGCTGAGCGTCCCGCAGGGTTGAAAGTGGCTGGGGGCATGCGAGAAACAGACTAGACAAATATTGCGTTGAGTGGATGTTGTAACACGAAACGGGGCACTTCGCCTCATGCAAGTGCGATAAGAAGATCAGGTCACAGACCAACAAGAGGGTATAAATTGCGCTGCGCTGGTCTCCTGTTCAAATATCACAGCTTTGCGTCAGATCAGATAATTGAAATCGCACGAGCGAGAAAAACAGACTAGTAGTTATCAACTCTGAGATAATATCAGTATTTGACCGGCTTTTGATTACTTCAGTGCTGACTTTACTCGACGTCTCATAGGTCGCGACATCTCTCAGATACCAAAGAACATGGAGAAAGGAACACAAATCATCGTGATTGTTTTATTAGTGGTTGTTTGTGCCCTGTTGTCTGTGAGCGAAACAAGAAGCATTGCATCGTTGAAGGTGAGTCAGACAAGCTTAAATATTTCCGTATATTTGTACAAAACTATCGTTTGAAGGTAATTTAGCTAATAAGCATTTTGGTCAACAAGTGAATGCAGAACAAGTACAAGTAATTTCTTACTCGAAAGTCGTCTGCGTATTGAGGAAGTCAGCATTTTACACCTCGTTCGCTTGTACTGTTTCCTTAGAAGAAGTAGCCGGATTGAACTCAAGAATAGGATATTTAGTACGTAATCATGTACATCGTTGCATCGGTTCTATCGACGAGATTCTTCGAAAAAGTGAGTAAGAACTCTTAATATAGCAATGCGCAATTCGAACCAAAATTATTGCGTCAACATTGACCCACAAAACTCACCGGACATTCGAGAGGAAAAGGCATGAAAAATATTGTCTGCGATCGTTATTCGATCAAAGAGCGCAAAAATGCCAAGTTAAATTCTAGCCAATTCTTTTCTTGTCGCAAAACAAACTACGCAGACCTTGGACGGAATTAGTACGGATAAACAAGGATAACCCGCTTAGTTGATATTAAGTGTCGCATTTTGGTCCATTTTATCTGTTCCTAATGAGACGTCATGCGTTATTTTCGGGCGTATTTTCATAGTGGGAGATTGAACTGACCCCATGTTTCACCGGAAGAGCTCTGTTACGGATGCATCAGCTATAGTCAAGTACCTGTAGTTATGACTAAAGTGAACGCTAAAAATCTTGAATTTCCAAGTTTCGTTTTATTCGAGTCTTTGACTGTTCTAACGAAACTGTGAAACTAACAGAGGTTATTTCGTCTGCAAAATCGTCGTTAAAGCCTAAGAACTCTTGGTTTTACATGAGGCAGATTCCCCGGGGGCAGTTTCTCAGAAATTAGGGCAAACAAGAGAAAATTCACTGCAAACTGCAACGCGGGCGCGCGCCTTTCTCACAAATTTTAATCATACTGTGTGTTCGTTTTTTCTTGATCATTGCCCAATTGGCCTAGTTCGTGGACACATACCGGTGCTAAGTGGCGAATCATTTTTTGCGGTTTGTTCCTACAAGCATTAAACTAATATTGAAATTCTACTCCGTGTCATTCGTCAGAGGGAAAGAATTCAATCTCGATCAATTTTTGCAAAGTGGACTTTTGGAACTCGCAATTTGTCACACGTGTTGAAAAGATGTTGCAGTGCTTGCGACAAAAATATCATCGCTCGTCAAAGGAACGGAAAATACTCGTCAAATTTCGAATAAGCAACAAATTTCTTAATTCAAAACTAGCAGCTCAGCAGGAATTAAGGCTTGATAGTACGGACTGAAATAAGCGAGCAGAAATCGCGGTTATTTACTAACTGCCCAGTCAACACTTAAATTAGCTCGTGAAATAGCTGTTAGGGAATTCAAGATTTTATCTGGGCTCGCGTGTGACCGGCGGACATGAGGAAATGAGATTATACCAATACACCCACACATTCAATTCTCGTAGCGTAATCATCGCCAATGTTTTCCCAAGTGTTTTCCTCGTGGAAATCCATATACGGTAATCAGTACAGTAATCATTTACGCTGAGTATTTTCCCAGATGATTATTATTTTTCTTTCTTTTTTCGCCGCAAAGTCCGCGGGAATCTTCGCACTTTTCGTACGACAGAACATCTGGTTTTGTAAACAGACTAGTTTTCCAGATTTTTCCATGGGCCATCGACATCGCAAAGACTTTAGAACTTAGGTACTTACAGTAAACATTAAGAAGGAAAAAGTATGTTTTGCAAAACTCTTTGCAAACTTTTTTCTTCATACCCGAAACTTAGCAAAAAAGGCAGGTTTCTACTTAAAACATACTTAAAGTATAACGATTTGTATTTATATTTTATAGTAATAGTTGAAATGCCTTGCTAAAAATGTCAATTTATACCATCTGGAAAGTCAAGATAACAATTGAATTAAATGTTCATTTCATTACGAGATTATTCCTCGGAATCTAATAATTTTAAAGAATATTTTAAACTCATCAAGTTCATTAATGAAAATAACTGCTATTGACATTTTATCGTCGCTAAACGCTTTCAGATGTTCACGTTATTTTAATTGTCCTTTCTGATTGCTCATATTTCTTTTGTCTTTGAAGTCAAGTTATTGTTATTGCGAGACAATACCGTCAAGTTGATAATTTTCTACATTCCTGTTAGCTAGCTGTGTGTGTTCAACAATGTCAGGCCTACACAAGGAAATGCTAGAAAGTGACGTTTTTTATTGGGTGTTTTATTGGTTTTATTTATTTATTCATTTTTCTTTCTCTGAGAAATTAGCTTCTCTTATAGTTACTCTTGAATTTGAGGTTTAAATAAAGGTGATGTATGTGTGTTTGCCAGACGACTTCCAGAAAGTTCGCGCATTTAAAGAGCAAACTTTGTTTTGAATACCAAAGCTTCCAAAAATTACAAAACAACTTTCAAAAGGGATGGATTTTCAATGTTTTGACGATGATATTGCTCAGATTAGAAATGGCAAAAAATGTTTCATCTACATTTCAAATCGGTTATATAATAAGGGAAGCGAATAGTCCTTCTAAAATGTTTCAAATCGATGAAAGCTACAAGATGCACGTGTTTTTATAACATAACTGAGTAGATTTGGGGGGGGGGGGGTACTCAAAAAAGTTTTATACGGGGAGGCTCCGCCCCAAGTGCTAACCCCTTACCCCCTTTTATATACCATTTTTGACAGAAATTGTACCCCTTTTGTATACCTTTAACTGAAAAAAGGTATCCCTTTCATATACCTAAGAGACATGGCGTGGACTTAAAATAGGACGTTTTCTTGTCATTTTTTTGTAGGGCTTAATAAATTAAAATAATACAGCCATAAATTGCGTCTGTTCGAAATATTTTAATTCAAGGCCCTTTTAAATAGCCAAATGACAGATTTCCATACCCTTTCATATACTTAAACTCGTGAAAACCCTACCCTTTTATATACCTGAAGCCTGAAAAAGGTACCCCTTTCGGGCGGAGCCTCCCCGTATAGGCCATTATAGGGAGTACCCCCCCCCCCCCCCAGGGTAGATTGGTTTTGAGACATGCTGTTTTGTGGCTGTTGTCGCGAACAACTAAAGATATGGGCGCTGAATAAATAGTGCCAAGATAGAATGTAAACAAACTAAGCATGGATGACCATGAAAATATCAGACGTGTTGGCGGGCAGCCATACATTCATGGCACTGTTTTGATTCTGGGTCATAAATGAAGTGGATTTAACTTTTAATCCTTATACCTGTGGTATTTCAAGAAGCAAGGTTCGGGTATATCCTAATATGGCCAAATAATTCACAGCTCGAAAAATAGCTTGTTTTTATTTTATTTTTTTTTTCACGCGACACAGTGAACCTTCCAAGTGCGTCAAAAGGCGTCTACATGTGTTGTCCGTTTCTCTCCCTGAGAATTTATGTTCGGCTGTCCAACCTCGTTCCCAGGGCTTTTCCCTTGGTGATTTTCCCGCCCGTTCCAAATCACCAAGGGAAAAGCCCTGGGAACGAGGTTGTCGGCTGTCAAAATTGAACAAGTATAGTAGCAAAGAACAGACATAGAATGGAAAACTGTTGAAAATTCTCGTGTTTGTGAATCTAAACTCGTGTGGGAAGTGTAACATGATTGACAGCTACCGCAGTTTTCGCACATGCAATTCCTCCTTGTACATGCTCTTGTAGCAGCGCACGTGCAAAGTGCACGTGCTCAATGGAGTTCTTTTGTTCGGCATTGAATTTTAAACGCAGAGAATGGTTTAAGCTGAGGCCTTGGTGTGCGAAATTAAATGGGACAGTGTGCGGGACGGGACAAAATACCGTACAACACGAGAATAAACCAGTTCTTTGAGGTTCACATTTGAGTTGCCAATCAAACCTATTTTGAAGACAGTTTTTGACCGTCACAAAGAACGGTCTTCTAATAATGGTCAACCAACAGAAATAGTTGAATACCTTCTGTTAGCAAATTCCTTGCAAATGTCACTCAGCATGCGTAACTAAACGTGCTTTGTAATTTTATTTTCCTAACAGCACAAAATCAAGAAGAGATCGTTGTACGAGGAAACATGCCCGCCGCCATACATCATTGAAGTAACAGAACAGTGTAACGATTCTTGTCTGGATGACGACTACTGCGTTGGAAACCAAATGTGTTGTTTTGACGGCTGCTCGTATGTGTGCATGGACCCTGTACCATCAGAAGCAGGTAACGTCAACGTGCTACATGCCAAGATTATAGTTTTCTTGTTTGACGCACGCAACATTTTGGCGCCAAATATTTCGCGCCATTTTCTGGCACGGGGCTCACGTGCCAGGTAAGAAACAGATCGTGATTGGCCGGACCATAGCTTTCTTGTTGGACGCACGCAACATTTTGGCGCCAAATATTTCGCGCCATTTTCTGGCATGGGGCTCACGTGCCAGGTGAGAAACAGATCGTGATTGGCCGGACCATAGCTTTCTTGTTGGACGCACGCAACATTTTGGCGCCAAATATTTCGCGCCATTTTCTAGCACGGGGCTCACGTGCCAGGTGAGAAACAGATTGTGATTGGCCGGACTATTCGGGTTTTCAGTGGAATCCCGATTTTTCTAACCTCTACTGTTAATGTAACTTGGTTCAAAAAATTGAGAGTTTGAGAAATTGGAGGTAAACCTTTTCTTTTAGACTGAGTAAAGCAAATCCAACGGTAAATAATTTTGGTTCGGGGTCACGCTGTATTGATTACTGCGAGCGATTTTTCACACAGTTTAACTTGAATGCAGTGTTCTCGGGAAGGAATCACACGGACTGAGTGCCTATTTTTGTTGCCCATGTACTGAAGCATAGCGGATGTCTCGCTTGTTGGACAAAGATGGGAATATTCTTTGGGCTAACGCTATTTTTTTCTATTTTCTCTTATCACTAGTTATTGACTGGATTGATCAAGACAAGACTATCTCAGGTGAGTTGTGGGATATTTCGCTCAGAGTCGTTTACGTCCACAGACTTAAAAACTTGGACCACTCTGTACACGTACAGCATAGAAACAATACAGCCAATAGCGTGACCTAAAGCAATTTATTATTCCTCTACAGAATTAAAGAATGAAGAATTAGAGGTTGTAACTCCTGTCGTAGAAGAACTAGGTAAGTTGACTGAAATAATTCTTTTCTTCTACCTTTACCTTGAGTCCCCTTTTTCTGATGGATAATAAATTATGGTTTACTCTTGTGTAATATTTGCTGGGACGTGTTCCATAACAATCTGTTCATTTTCTCCCGTTTGACCCTTTTCGCTTCACAATTTTATATTAGAGTTTTAAGATAACTTAAAAGGATTCACTTTTGTCCTAAACGTTTAAGATCGCTAAGAACAGCGAAACGCGCGCTGAAGGCCAGTGTCCGAGTAAGCCTGGACCCAAGGAGCTCTATTCATTGTTTTGGCTTTTTCTTCCCACCCTCCACCTCATTCTAGGTTAGGTTTGTAAAATAACGCCTATTCTTATTTCTTGTAGGGTGTTATTATCATGGTATGATGTTAAACGACGGAGAGAGGATCCCTCTTGGCTGCAAATTATGGTGAGATACCAAGTAATTTTGTTTTTCAATCTTCACGAAGAGCAACGTTGAACGAAATCATTTTTTGTTGGGATCTGACTTCTTTTTGTTTGATTATTTACAGCTCTTGTTTCAATGGGAACCTGATGTGTGACGTTTCAAACTGCAACAAAGGTAAGAAAGACAAACGTCTCAGACTGCTTTACCCTTCTGCCCCCCCCCCCCTCCTTCCTAAAAAATAAAACCGACATTCGACTAGAATAATGAAAATTTGTTATTGTAAGACATTTTGTTGATAACTTAGCAAGTTCTCATACCTGACAATAAAAGAAATGAAAGGCAACTAGTAAGGAGATTTGAAATTTTGAGATTGGTACTGGAACAGGGTACAACAAATAGGAATGGACGCCTTATTTTTAGCTACATGAAGTAAAAGGCCTTCATTGACATTGTTTTCCTTTTTGATATAGAATACCAAGCCCGCCTCGCTTTAGAGCGCAGCGGCTCGGGGTCTGGAGACGATGAAGATGATGACGACGATGACGAGGCTAGAGGTGAAGGATCTGGGGACGACAACTGGTATCCAATAGACGGCGTGAAAGGAAAAGAGGATTTCATTCCTTTTGAGGAATTTGAAAAGAAAGAAAATAACGGCGTTGAGGTGAAAGAGGAATTTATTCCATTTGACGAACACAACAGCAATATTGAACAAAGTGGCGACGAAGACAAGCACAGTGACATAGACAGAGGAGAAAATTTTATTCCATTTGATGAAGAAACGAACAACGAGCAGAGCGGGGATAACGCCGCTTTCTTTGCTAGAAGAAGGCTTAAGTAAAGACCCCCTCTCCCTGGACTTGTCACACAATCTATATCAATGTGTCACACAAGTAGCGACCCGTCACCAGTCAAAAATAACCATCAACCAGTGTCTACCGTGACGCGATAACCCAGTTGTTTTATAACTCATTAAACACACAGAGGAGTGCGTGACCCCTAATGTCACGACAAACATGACTTCTAGCCACAGTTTTATTAAAATAAAATCTGTAATCGAAGTAGTAAGGAAACGTAAGTTACGTCACGCCATGTAAAATGAATAATTGCGTGCGAATTCCTTAAGCGAATGTACATATTCTAAAGAAAACGTAAATTACTGAGTTTGCGGCGTATCGCATATTTATCACTAGAACATTTTTCAGACATTGTTACAGTCAGAATTAAAACTATAGATTTAATCTGCATACTTATTGAGATGTACATATAAAGTATTCATATCGATCGTAGTTTGGTTGTACTCGTTCACACACCTAACCAGTAAGAACGATACTTAATAAAGAAATAACTAATTCTAAATCTTTCTCTTTTTAGTATACAGTTGGTGCGTACCTTTCGTGACGTGAAGCGACCCGTTCCCCTCCTCCACCCCCAGCATTTTGCCTGCTTCCTGCCAAATTTCGCCGATACCACCAACACTGTGTTTGTTTCTCTGTTCCGTGATGTTTCCTTGTTACTCCCGTTTGGAAATAAACAGTAAATTAAAGCAGTTTTTTTTTTCTCAGTATTTGGTGAATGGGTCTTTAAAAAAAAAAAAAACAGTGAGACTAAGAAAGTTATCTGCACGCAGTTTCCAAAGGTTTTCTTTCGAGATTTCGTCTGGCACAAATTAAGCACACTACTTACAATACTACAGTCAACTCTCTCTAAGACAGACACCGTCGGGACCGGCCCCAACTGTCCGTCTTAGAGAGGTGTCCGCCTTATAGAGAGTCGAGGTAACGTGACACCAGAAATTTTGAGATTATAAAGCTAAACGGCTATGCATAACGAATACACGTCTGTTAGAAGTCGCTTACTTTAGCAAAACCTATAAAGTGGAACAAAAATAATATCAGAAATTCGACTCGTTTGTTCATTACAAACGGCAATACTGTAAGTAGAAAACTACCTCTTTGGTGCCCATATGCTTACGCAGAGAAGTAATACGTTATAGCGGATTGTTTTTGGGAAGTTTGGTATTCTAAAGGCGCTGACTTACTATGCTATATGTCGATAGCAAGTTTTGAAGTATTATTCCCTAAAAAATAACTTTTTGTGCGTGTCCGTTGGCGGTTTCAAAGTGTCCGTTGTCCGTCTTAGAGAGGTGTCCGTTTTACAGAGAGTTTTGTAAAATGACTGAAAAACGGCAGGGACCATCACCAGGTGTCCGTCTTATGGAGGTGTCCGCCTTATAGAGGTATCCGTTACGAGATAGTTAACTGTAATCCAAATTGAACACAACCTTCTGATCATAATTCGTCAAGGGTTCGATTCTCCGCGCACCATTTCGCCTACCTACAAGTCATTTCCTTGCCGAGAGCTTTTCCTCTCGCGCTGTTGGAAAGGCTACCCAGGCAACCCTTCAATTCTGCCAGCTTTTCCTTCAGTCAAGCCACAAACAAGAGAAAAATACCAGAAAAGCAAACTTATGCAAATATCTACGTTTCGAATTTGAATATGCACTGCATTCACATACATTTCCTGTAGCGATAACTAACAGCCACACCAAAAGCTTATTATAGGCCCCGCCTTATGTTTTGATACTGCTTGTGCTTCCGTCGCAAAATGATAAATTTCGGATATTACTTTGAAAAGTCCTCGCATTTTGACACGGACTTTCGGTAAAAGATGACATGTCAAAAGCCTTGCACTTGTTAGTCTGCTTAAATTTAAAAAAAGACGCCAAGAAAGCTATTAAACTAAATTACAATTAAAATTTGTTATAATTCTCCAAACAGAGTACTACGAGTACTACTTACATGATTTCTTCTTTTTGTGAAACAACATTTCTCCAATTTTTTGGGAAGACTAACTATAAATATAAGAAAATCCCAACTGGTGGAAGGCTACCCAGCCGGTTTGAGCTCGGGATTACCGAGAACAAATCAATCTAATGACAGGGTGGAGGAACTAAGGCAGGGACCGCTTGATTTAAAATCCAGCACCATAAACCAACCGGTCATCCCCCCATCCTCCTCCCCAAAATTAAGTATTAAAATACATTGAAAAACATTCAACATTAAAAAGCCGAAATATATCTGCTGTAACTGTAATTTTCATTCTGTACTCTTGCTCAGCTTATAAACATTTATTTCAGCATGTGCTGCAGTTTCCAGAGGTAATCACTATAAGCACTCTGTCCACGTACCGGAGAGTAAACGTCATCTGGCACAGGATAAATCGACTTCGGACATTCATGTTCTGGTCTGGGAGCACCATTATAATACTGTAAAGACCCAGATAAAACAATGATTAACGTTCCCTAAATTATCACGTTTATAAGCAGTTTTGGGCTCCGTTATACTTGCAGGAGTGATTTTATAACAAAAATAAAATCTAAATAAAATGATTATAAAGAACGCGAAGTAACGGTTTTCCATATGGCTTATGATAGAAAGCCTGTTTCTGTTAAGAATAACTCGGAGCCGGGCCCGACCAATTTCCCAACCTGTTTGCACTCTATAGGCTCTGTGAGAGTTAAAAGATGCGTTCAATGGTAGTACTACAGTACGAGGGGATTCGGGCAAGACTCGAATCTGAACCTACAAAGTTTGTGACTCAACAAAAAAGAGAAAAGAAAAGAAAAGAAGGAAATATAATTTCAATGCCTTCCTGTTTTTTGTTGATTTTAGATCCGCCATTAGCCGGGATCTGGTGCTTCTGTTTTGTTACTCTGGATATTGCCTGCACACTTGAATGTTTTTGACATTATGTTGAAGAGCGACATGATTATTCAATTTCCCTGAACCCCTCTTCTCCCCAAAACAATGCTGACATATTGTCGCGTGATTGGTTGGATAAAACTCGACATTTGTACCAGAGATGCGAAGGAGAAAGGGAGAAAAAAGGACATTTGTCAGGAGAAAAGTGAAGTGTCCCAAGACCTATGACAAGCATTGCATAAACATTGCGGAGCAAAACGCACTAACATTACGCCATGAGAGGTAAGTTGGTCAATGTTAATTTTTTGGTTATTTTTTAACGTTAGGCAGAATGCGTTTAAGAGAGTAGCGATCTAAACCGGCTTCAAACCGATACCCACATTTGTTACTGCAAATCAGATGTAAATGCAGTCCAAGTAAACTGCGGCTCCTTCACGTCCCAGTTAAGCCGTAAACCCAGTCTATCTTAGACTTCGTTTAAATGAACGGCACTTACTTTGAGATTACTTCTGCCATATTTCTTAAGGTATAAGGGCAATTGCCAAAAGACGCAGAAACTAGGAACATTCGTGACATTGGATATTCACATTTGAATTAAAATTCCTGTATGTATATATAGAATATGAGTCACATGGTCCTGACAAAATAAACTTACAACTAAACGAAAACAACAACAACAATATATAACTTACATGGTAACTGGTCCTAATCACGTTTCCACGATTTGCGTTAGTCACGTCAGCAATTTCTCCGTTTGTCATCATAACACGTTCAACGTTCAGTTCTTCAAGATTTGGGAAGCTAGTGAGATGTTGCACAAGAACACTAACGCCGCTGCCAAGTGGGTTACTCTGAAGGTAGAGGAACTGTAGCTTTGAAACATATACATCTGCCTCAAGTGCCTGGGCTAGAGGGAGTAGAGCTAATGCTTCCCGCTCACCCACGTTTGTAGCTCGAAGATCTAGCATCGTCAGACGTGGAACACATTTCAACTGCTTAGCCAGCTCAGTGATCCCGCTGCCAAGTGAGTTGAACGACATATCAAGTTTTGCTAACTCTGGCACATGATGAAACGCAGTGGCAAGTAATACGCCCTCTTGTTCGCCCATTCCGACTCTGGACAATCTTAACTTGGACAGCCGTGGCACATGGTGAAGATTTTCAACCAGACGGCTTACCCCTTCGTACAAGGGACAATCTGAAAAGTCGAGCTCATGTAAGTTGGGAGCGTACCGAAGAGATGTGGCAATAACAGCGACATCGTCAGCTGTTATGTTTAGTCTACCCAACTTTAATCTGCAAAGAGTACCAGTCATGTTGATATTGGAGACCATTTTCCTTACCACTCGAGGAACAAACGATCTGAACATATCTGATAAGATTACAACACTAACGCGTTGTGGAGATGCAACAGCCGACAGAATGTTACTAACAATCGTTAAATCCTCGTTTCTATCTGCCTTGCTGATGTGAACCTCGCATACCAGTGAAAGACAATTCAAACGTGTCTTCTGGGGTGGTGGTGATGAGAGCTCCTCCAGCATTCTAAGATAGTCTGTAGAGTACTTCAAGTAAATGATAGTAAAGTATAGGTAGACTTCTTCACCTTCTTTCTTCAAAAAGAAGTGTTCTGGCTCTAGTTCAGAAGCAATGTGCTTTTGAATGAATTTTGAGGCCACAAGTCTGCGGCCGGAGCAAGTGATAACAGATGCTTTTAAATCGTCCATTATGGAGACAGGAAGGTTCTGACCTTCAAAGAATATGTAGCTTGGTGCACTGGAAGAAGTGAGTAAATGTTCATCAGCGACCTTTCGGATGTTACGGTAACTTACTGACACAACGCCACCAACACAAGAGAGAAACAGGGGGTACATAACTGGTTTGGCTTCCGACGGGCAAGAAAGTAAACACTCTAAACTGAGATCACGAAACTGTCTTTGTTTGGCTGACAGACAGGGCGTTACAGTAAAGCAGCACTCAGTGAGACCTTCCTTTTCTCCAACGAACTTTAAAAGGCTAAACACTGCCTTGGCACCCTCCACAGACCACTCACACATGAATTTCAGGATTTCTTTCAGCTGTGAAACTTTATCAAATGAATCAACCCTTGCAAAACAGTCCACCTTTTCCTCCTTCAACCCTGCTTCGTTCATTATGTACCACGCAGCCAAGAACTCCTGAACCGATTTGTGTAGAAAAAAGATGCTCTTGTTAGGGTCTGCACTTGAAAGTTTCGAAAATTGAACAAGACCCGAACGTATCATTTTGCCGGTGAGAACACTACTCTGCGTGCTCACCTCTTTAAGATCAACATAAAGCGTGTTTCTCAATAGGGCGTCAAGGGCCAACTTTCCAACTGAGGAAAGCTCTTCTCTGCAATCATCAAGGATGTTGATGATTTGTATGGTATGCAACGGACTTTCGCCTGGCTCTTTACTGCTCATGTGACATAGCAAAGTCTCGACAAACCTTTCATGCAACTTAAGTGTAGATGTTGGCAATTCTTTACAGTGCCTATTATTCCAAATTAAGCACAACATCAAAAGAAGTAGAGGTATCTCCGCTATGTCCCAGAGCTTTACTTTGGTCAAGTACCTGTCAAATTCTTCAATTTCCCTTTGATCAGTGATAAACTTGCTAGCAAATGCGTTAACTTGCTCCTTACTGTTAAATCCTTTAATCTCGCATTGTACGTGGCTAGACTTGATCAACTCTTCACCTTCCATTTGTCTTGTTGTCACGACAACATGACAATCTCTCAGCTGATTACCTTCCCATATCTCACGAATGGGGGATGATCTTTCTGCACTGTACTCATCATAGCCATCCAAAACGAGCAGCACTTTGTCTTGGTTCTGGAGAACATACTCATACAGACTTTCAACAGAAATTAAACCGTCAGTAGCAAGTAGTTTAGAAGCCTTAAAAATAGAGGGCAAATCTTGGATACCACAAACATCTCGCAATTTAATAAAAAGCAAAAGATCAAACCTTTTCAAGGTTTCATTCTTTTTGTTCGCCCAGTCAAAGGCAATTTTCTGCGAAAAGGTCGATTTGCCGATACCTGGCCTTCCGTAGACAAGCATTCTTTTAGGGTTAGCAAAACGCTTGTGTCCGTCGAACATTTCAGTGTAGTCTTCAAGTTCCCTTTGCGTTTTTCCACTGGGTTTTCTTTCATCTCTCAACCAAGATAACTTGGTGTAAACTTCATCAATAACCACAGTGTCATCTGGGTCCCAAGGAGTGATTTTCACCTGACTCATGGTGTTGTAATGACTGCATAACTGAGATTGGCACTCCTTGAGGTCTAGTGGGTCTGTAAATAAACATATGATTTCAAACGAGTTAATGAAAATGGATGGGCAAAATGTAGCATATTTTCTGAACTTTCCAGTTGGGCAAAGTTGACAAAATTAACAAAACCCGAGGAATGCACTGTTGTCTACTGTTCAGCAGCTTTCAATAGATACTGCTCTCCAGGGTCTAAAGGGGCCAACAACAGTTTTCAGCGCTTTCCAGCTGCTATACTTACTTGGATAGGTCAGTTCTAGAGATCATTATCAGAGTTGCTGCTACACAAATGGTATCAAACAAATGTCCAATCATTGGTAAACAGATTGAACTCATTTTCTTTACATCGCTGGTTACAATAGCATTAGTATAACATGTTAAAAACACCCCTTAGAATTGAAGGTGGCTCTGAAACCGCTCTCAGGAAATAAATAAAAAATAAAATAAAGTAATAATAATAATAATAATAATAATAATAAAATTATTAATAATAATAATAATAAAAATAATAATTATATTAACATATCTAACCAGGGTAAACCTGCAATAAAAAATAATGAAAAGGGGGGTCACCAAACTCGTTTTAGAGTTATGTTAAATAGAAGTACTAAAGGGTGTTTTTAACAGGTTATACTGTTGCTATGGTAACCAATGATGTCAAGAAAATAGGCACATTTTTGTTTACCAATAATTGGGCATTTGTTTGATACAATTATTCTAGCAGCAACTGATAAAGATCTGCTGTACTGTTCCATCAGAGCTGGAAAGTGCTGAAAACTGTTGCCAGCTTCCTTTAAAGAAAACAAAAACAGTACCACCAAAAATGACTGTTTAACATCTCATTTAATTACACACCAGGGCCTGGATGTTCAAAACTCCGATTAGCACTAATCCACGATTAAACAAGCTAATAGGCAATTAAAATTTAACCTGAATTAGATTGCAATGCTCAAAGCCTGATTAGCGCTAACCAACGACTAAACAAAGGGTTAAATTAACCCACCTCGCTAGGTGGATGAACTTCTTAACCGGCCGATTAAACTGGAAAAAAATGGCTGACTTGTTGTTTGCGAGACAAAGAGGCTGCGAAGTTATCAATGTAACGATACCATACTCGCTTGTTGCGATCAAGAACTACAACTTTTGTGCTTAAAAAAATATTTACTTTTTTGCTGTACATTTAACTTTGTGTTTAACTTCATAATCCATATCTTTGAACAACGTTCTCAATTTCACTGATTAGCTAACCCGGTGTTAGTGATTTTAATCGAAGATAAGGCTTAATCGTGGATTAGTTTAATCGCAGCTTTGAACAACCGGGCCCAGGTTGTACTACTATGTGGAAGTACTGCTCAATATAGTGTGAATTCTGTAAGGGTTTCACTGACAAACCTAGAAAGTAAAACTACACATGTTTGGCTCTAGAAAGGAAATGTTCAGGATCACTTGCAGCAAGAGAGGTGTGGGTCAGATCAAAAAAGGAAAAACTTTAGTAACACTCCAAATAATTATCTGAGGTAAAGTCTGTGTCCAAGCCTAGTGGCTCACCAGCCCAGAGCTTATCCCGGTTTCAGTAGCATGAAGTGACTAGGAGTATTTCTACTCCCCCCACTGGATGAGATGGTAGTCAATCGCAAGGTTACACCAAGCAGTAAATACACTGGTGCATGACCACTAATACACCTGAGTGAAGAGAGGCACGGGGAAAGTAAAGTGTCTCACCCAAGAACATGCACAAAACAATCACCCCGGCCAGGGCTTGAACTCGGACTGCTCAATCCGGAGTCCAGCATGCTAAATACAACAATAACATTATTATTATTATTAATTATTACTAACAATTTGGCCACACCACACCTCTCAGATAATAATGTTACCGTTGTTTAATAATCATTAATGGTTTTGTATGGCATATCTTCATCTTTATCTTTTACTAAAGACTCACCATTCATCTGCGTCTTTCCTTCAGCATTAACCATAGAGGTTTTTAATTCATTTAGTTTCTGACTAAGTTCTTGTGCCACCTCATCTAACTTGTCTTTGAAATTGTCCTCGTCCTTTTTCCACTGTTTTAGAAGCTCTTGGTAGTGTTCCTCGATGTCAGGATCCATACAATCGTCTTTGAGATCATCAATGGCTGCTCCGTAATCTGCTCCTCCCAGTCTCACTAACGCGTCCCGAATCTCTGTCCAGTAGGTACCAAACGCTGCATCATCAACTGAAGCCTGGCTGGCGTGACCGTACACTGTGTTTCTGTAGAACTTCACACGAGCAATGTCAGCCTCGGGAGCAACGTCTGCAGCGGAAGGCAGATTATCCCAACCAGTGACCGGAGGAACCAGGCCAGAAATATTCCTGAGCAGCACCATCAGCAGGGTGATGTCAAAGTCCCTTGATGAAACAAACGATTTGATGGCAGGGTACAGTTTGCCCCATTGTGTAGGATTAAGAACTTTTCTCTTTTGGAGAGACTGTAATGCAGCATGCACTGCAGGCCTTGACAAAACTGCATAAAGGTTTGCTGGTGGGTGTATTTTATCAAATGTGTCTCGCAGGACCTGTGATCCCACATCAACCAGAAGGCGGCACAGCCTGGCGTAATTAGTTGTTTCTTTAGTTGAAGGAAATGTTGGTGTTGCAAAAGCCATGACCAGTCTTCCCTAAATACAACAATAATTAGAGAGTAAACATCAACCAGTAACTTTATTTACATATTAAATTTTTTTTATTTACATAAGATTTTCTACCAATCCTTATGCACCTCTAAAAAACCACACCCCTCCCCCCACCCCTACCCCAGGGAAACATGGGGCATGAGCCTCAGAGGAAACCCAGATAAGGATAATGCTCAACATACAGGGGACATATTTTTTGCTCAAGCCCCTACCAAATGAGAATAATGCCCCTCATACAGGCGACAGATTTCAGAAGTGTCATTAAAATTTTTATTGTTAAAATACTTTTTACTGCAGGAAATGCACAGCCATTATCCCTGTGGTACATTTTTTATCAATCCCTGCATCATTTGTCCACAGGGACAAAGGATTGTCATTGCCTGAATAAAGTGAAACACTTCATTACCGTGATGATTTCTTTTAGAGTCCATTTTGGTAAACAAAACACTATTCATTCAGCAAAGTTTGATGTAATAAAAATAATGATATATAAACAATGCAAGCACAACCAGAGCAAAGAAATAATACATTTATTTACAAAACCGAAGCAAAAACAATACAAATTTAAATTATATAACTGACCAGAAGAAAAGTAATTTAAATTTAAAAATTAAATTGTGCATACCAAAACAAAAGCTAAGAAACCAAGTCTTAGTTCTTTGCCCCTGGGTGGGGGATAGGGCTGGAAATGAAAAAAAGAAACGGGATATTCAACATTTGCTGAATCCTAATTAGAAATAAAAAGAACCGATGGGCATTTGTAACAAATAAATTCAGGAGATTCTCTTTTTTTCATCTCTCTACTTTTCATTCGGTTTGTTGCCAGACTCATGTCCCAGTCCCTTTACATGCCACATTTTAATGTTGGACACCAGGCTTCTGGGAACACTTAAAAGTGTCCCAACTCCCAACCTAACTCCTACCTGCTTGGCCAAGGCAACGGACTAAAATATACTAATTCCCCACCCCAGGTAAAAGTGAAGGTAGCAATGACAATAATCTGGTACATTTTTTAAATTCAAAAACATATTTTTTAGAAACAGAACCTTGTAATTGTAATTTACAACGAATAGCTAACAGTGATCATGCCAGTACATAAAAGGAAGGCAGGAAATAGATAGGTTTCATTTTTTCAGTGTCAAATAATAACTAAATAAATCAGCCTGAGAGTCGGTTTGTTGATCTTTTAGCACTGTGGCAAGCTCCAACCTTCTTGGGTGCTTCCAAGCCCAAAAAGTACCCAGTCTCCTATATTTTTTCTAGCGCCTGGGAATATTAATGGAACTTTGAACGGTTCGACTATAAGAGACTATGAAAGACATTTGGAAGAATGTATAGTTGAAATTAACTTAGAATCACACAATTTGTCAAAAAAATATCACACGCATCTACAAATGGTGGACCTTCAATCCAAAGGACCATATTGAATGTATGTTCGAACAGTACCGGAGTATAGGAATGCCATTTCCCTTTATTAACAGTTTTTATGTACTTATTTTTTTTTTCACAATGAGCGGACTTCCAAGGCTTCTGGGGAGGGGGACGAACCCATCGCACCCCGGCCCCCCTTCCCTACGGGCCTGGGTTCGTCACGCAATCTTTCTTTTAGTGGGAGGGAGGAGAATAACCAATATTCCGCATGCGCGTTGATTATGTTAATGCAAATTTATTCCACAACGAGTTTTGATTTTTTTTTTCGGGTAAATACAGTCCATGTTTAGGTTAAATTCATTTAGTAAAATACATGACCAAAGACATCATAATATACCTAACAGAGCACCGTACGACCGTTCTATGAAACCTTCTACGTGACGCGACACAGAGCTTATACAAATCAGGTATGTGCTATGTTTCCATTCGCTGAAATTCTTTTGTAAAAGTCAAAGAACCAGCAATGTAAATAAAACGGGATAGCTACGGGATAGTCAGGGAGAGGGAATTCGCTCTTGCTCTTGCTTAGTAGTAGCTTGGATTTACTCACTATTACTCCCATAAACCCAGCAACGGAGACCGAGTATTAAAAATAAAGATTTCGAAACGCATGTCCCAAGATGTCCTAGTACAAGTATCCACTGTGAATTTAAACATAAACTTACCTTGATCACTGGGACTAAGAAATCTCTTTCAAAACTGAATCATCAGAACTGAATAAAGAAGGGAAACAAGCAAACGAAACCCTCCTGAGAGACCAAATTTCTTCAAACGCGCCTCTGCCTTTCCAGATTTCATCCTTCACAAAACCGAGCACGCTCAGCACTTTTGTCACACGATCCACTCACACAGCCATCCTGGTATGATTCGTACCCAGTCGCCCTCATTCACGGATATCTTTACTAACACTGTAACAAGACATAAAAGTTTGGATGTTCATTGTTCATTTGTTCAATCGTTTGTTTTCATTTCATTACGATGAGTCGAGAGGTATTTATCAGGTTTGAAGTCAATGTCTTGTTGTGATGGGTATCCCCTTTTGCAGTCTTGCGGAGACTAGACGCAACTCCCCCTGGGGCACTCCCATAAATTTGAACAGATGGCTCATTCAGTCGTTTAGCTGGGCGTTTATTTTAGCTGATAAAATTTAGGTACCCTATCTAAGGATCACACGGGCAACGCATTGCCAAAATGAGTAAAAATGATAACCTATTTAAGGACTGAGAACCTCAACACTACCCTATCCCGCGGGACATACCTATGTAGCCCATATATGGGAGTACCCCCCCCCCCCCCCCGGGGGGCGCAACTCGCGCTCCGTCCCCGAAACAAAGAACTCGCGCGCGAAATCTGCCAGCTCGCCTGCAGGCGAAGGCAAGATTTACTCATCGCCATCAGCATTCTTATGATTGGTAGCAAACCCCAAAAGTACTGACCCTCCGAAAGTGTAACAACCACAAACGCAACCAAAAGACAATGAAACATCAGCAAATAACCGAAAATACAAGCATACCAGACTGACCATACTAGTCTGATGTTTCAAGTTAATGACCCTAAATCCTGTTCTGATGTACTATATATATTTATATTTTATCAACAAGAACCTTTCATTATAAGCCTAAATATCTGGAGCCTAATGGATATCTCCCGAGATATATCGATTTGTTACCTGTCCTAAAAGCTCTCGCGTGACAGCAAAAGGTCGTTCACTGTCTGTTGTTCTGAGTAAACCGATATCACTAAAGAGGTTTAAGGCCACATGACTGCCATGTGAAACTTTATCATAATAAAAATCGAATCAGACTGAAAGCTGTTTTGTCAGGGAACACACCCACATATATGTGTTCTTTGTTCGATGCGCAGTTGTAATTAAGACATTCGTCTGTAGCGTGTTCTTTCCCTCCTTATTCAAGCGTGCAAACTGGCTCAGTGAAATCAAAGGGCGCTTTAATCGAGTATTTTGCTGTTTTCTTCATTTAAATTGATGGGATTCCGGAGGCGTATTCTAAGTACCATATTCGAGGTATGTATGCATCAATTACGATATTTCAAATGGAAAATTATTTGCGTCTTCGTTTCGACATCTACTTTTCTCTCTTATTCTGACTCAGTTTATTAATCAAGATCACTGAGTCAAATTTTCAATTTTAGCTAGCACTGTACGTACAATTTCACATACATTGGATTGCATATCTTTGTATTTACAACTGGATAGCTAGTCTATGTGATCTTCATAATTTACAGGCTATTTCAGCCGGGTGTTACGAAAACTAAGACGGGACTAAGACCCTCGAAAACGAAGACCTAAGACCCGGTCTTAGTTTTCGTAGTACGAAAATTAAGACCCCAGGTCTTACTTTTCGTAGTACGAAAATTAAGACCCCAGGTCTTAGTTTTCGTAGTACGAAAACTAAGACCCTATATTAAAATCAGAAAAACCATTGAAATAACTATTGTAGATGGTACAATGAGCACCAGTAACTGTTATTTTAGCTTTTAATATGTGAGACACTTCGCGCGTAGTGTTTTCTTGGTCTTTCTTCAGTCATTACTCCTTTCGGCTCTTGGCTTTGTTTTCCTACGCAATCGTGTGCGATGAGTGCTAGTTTGCAATAAATTTCCCCGTCGAAAGAGCGATAGGAATAGTTTAGGGCCTCAATAGGTTTAAGCAAGCTGAATTCGAGCGCGTACTCGTACTCTCTTTGTTGCGTGACAGAAGTGTACAATAAAAGAACATGATCTTCGAAATTGTTGGTGGTGGTGTGACCGAACAATAGCTTGCTTTCAGCCATTGAGGTCGAAGGTCGGCTATCGCACGTGAGGCAGAAATAAACATTTTGGCGCGAAACTTGAGACACATGTTTAGATCGAGACTTAAAATTTTTTAGCTATGTCGGTTTTTCGAAAGTTTAAGCTTCCTCAGCTATTACGAAAACCATTTCATGATGGTGTTTTATTTGCACCAAATTATAATACATTCAACAAAAGTTAAAAGACATGGCTTTGCATTGCGCTATGAATTACGTGAACAGTCATGATGCGCAGGAACCATTAGCGAGGACGTCCTTAAAAAAGTTCCATCAAGAATAGGTTTTTAAACAGCTTGAAGGTACACATGATTATTTCAGCGTCAACGAAAGTTGATAATTTTCTTTTTTCGGTTTGGTTGGGTTGTTAAGGGCGCTTCATTGTTCCTTTTTATGTTTAATTGTATAGCAATTTAATATCGTTGGAGGGAGGGGGGTGGGGTGGGGCGTCCATTCCATATGTATACAAAGGATATTGTAGAAAATTCTAAAAAGAAAAATAATAATAATTGTTTCATTGCCAGCGTGGCTTCATGTTAGGCCTCAATATATAGTGGGGGATCAAAGCATGACATATCTTTTGATTCGTTCATAATAAGTAAAAGCGTTGGACTTAACTGTGCACTTTCATGGTTTTGAACTCAAAGAAGTTAAGCATTGTACGATATATACTAGTTATGCAACGCTTTCGAGTGGTATACTATGGAATATCCCACGAGTCACTTGTATTTTCTCGGTATACACACGAGCCTTTAGGCGAGTGTGTATGCCAAGAAAATACAAGTGACAAGTGGGATATTCCATAGTATACCACGAGAAAGTGTTGTGTAACTATTTTATACCATGCCATAGAAAATACGCTTACTAAATTTCGTCGAGAATACAGTCGCAGCGCACTATGGGAAGGTTGGGTTGAATACCGTCGAATATACAACGGCTTTCCTGTATTCTGATTGGCTGTATTTTCTATGGCATGATATAAAATACAATATAGCACGTTTCGGTTCCTGTTGTCATTGTAATGAGAAAATATTTATTTTTTATGGTGAACGTAGCTTCGTTGTTTAGAGTTGTCGAAACGTGGAAAGCGTGGAAAGCCATTACGTTACCACCTCATTACCTCTTGGTATTCTTGTTTTGAGCTTAACCAAAGCGGAAAATAAATAACAAATACCTATAAAAGCGAAGCGTTCCTAAGGCGACATGTTAGATTGTGATTCCATTTTTTTTATTTGTAATAATAAAGTGTTAATAACGATATAACTGGACAGTGTTTATTTAAAACGTTTCCATTGCTGGTAGACCCTGGTACAGGTATTCCAATCAAAAATGACCTTCTTCCGTTAGGAAAAAGATTTGCTGTAGCGCATGCAAAACAAGATAAAACAGTTATTCGAAGAACATGTTATTTTACTGTACACTTCAGTCACGCAATATTTGTTGTTGGATACAACCACCAACAATTTCGAAGATCATGTTCTTTTATTGTACACTTCTGTCACGCAACAAAGAGAGTACTAGTACGCGCCCGAATTCAGCTTGCTTAAACCTATTGAGGCCCTAAACTATTCCTATCGCTCTTTCGACGGGGAAATTTGTTGCAAACTAGCACTCATCGCACACGATTGCGTAGAAAAACAAAGCCAAGAGCCGAAAGGAGTAATGACTGAAGAAAGACTAAGAAAACACTACGCGCGAAGTGTCTCACATATTAAAAGCTAAAATAACAGTTACTGGTGCTCATTGTACGTCTACAATAGTTATTTCAATGGTTTTTCTGATTTTAATATAGGGTCTTACTTTTCGTACTACGAAAACTAAGACCTGGGGTCTTAATTTTCGTACTACGAAAACTAAGACCGGGTCTTAGGTCTTCGTTTTCGAGGGTCTTAGTTTTCGTAACAAAATACGTTTGTCTCGGTCTGTCCATCGTCTGCTCGACCTCGAGCTCTGATTTTGTTTCATTTTGCAGGCCCTGTACTGCTCTAAGCATTCATAACAGAGAAAGGAAATGAAACTACTTTTTGTGCACTGAATGTTTGGGAAAGGTATGTACCCGTATGTTTTAATTTCAATCAAGGTTCTCTAACTTACTTGCTGCCCATTATTTCTGTGTGGCACATAGGGCAGCAAGGTACTCTAAGGAAAACGAAAACTATTTCGAGAAATTAAGAGTTTGAGAAATCAGTGCTAACATTTTAGTGTTTAACTGAGTGGAGCAAATCCAAGGGAAATGAAGACTTTTGATTCGAGTCATTTGGAGGCTCGAGAAATCGAGATTTCACTGTCTATAACTCAATCTTCTCATCGTTTCACTTGCCCTCGAGCTCTAATTCCGTTTTGTTTTTCAGGTGCTCGGCTTCTCTTAGCTTCCATAACAGAGAAATTAAACGAGATGAAAAGTGCTACTTAGTGCAAGTATTTTAAAAGGTATGTACCGCATTTTATTAATGGGTCTTGTCAATGTAGTTTATTTTGTTGTTAGGGACAGAGAGTATTGTAATTTCGGCAAAAGACAATGTTGAGCGTACTAAGTAATCTTGCCAGTGCAAAAGCTATGAAATGTACTGTTCATAATTCGCCTTCGTTCAATCGTTGCAACCACTGAGCTGCCTAATCAAAATGATAAAACAAATAGAATCAGTGTCCTTAGCTTTTACTTTGTGGATCGCGCAAATTGTCAGGCTTTAAGCAAGTTTAGTCGCCAGTATGTGAAGACATGTAAACATGGATATGCTTTGAAGAAATGTCATCTGACGGTGACCGACGCAGCGAGAAGTGACGGGCCTACCCACGCGTCTGGGTTTCTGGAAGTTTTGCATTAGTACCCACTACGAAATCAACTTCTTAGTGGTTTCATCATTCCCTTTTTGGCATTCAAATGTAGCTACCAGCAACGTTATTCGCATTAATATTTGTAAGGTTTACCAATGAATAAATTGAGGTCGCAAAATTCATTGTCCTGGCAACGTCAAAAGAGGTTAAAGTTGTCATACCGTAAAATTCCGGTTATAAGCCCCCCCCGCTTATAAGCCCCCCCGGTTATAGGCCCATCAACCTGAAAACAAAAAAATACATCCGGTTATAAGCCCCCCCGGATATAAGCCCCCCCTCTACCGGATGACAGTACTGAACAGGGCTAAATGTTGCTTTTTTGTGCGTTTTTAACTTAAAAACGTATTTCGTTCAACACTCCCGAGGCTCGTTTCGAAACGTTTTTTTCCTTCCACTTATAAGCCCTCCCGAATATAAGCCCCTCCGCTTTTAAGCCCACCCAAAAACCCTTACGAAGTTGTATAAGCCCAGGGCTTATAACCGGAATTCTACGGTATTTGATTTTGTCATATTCTCTTTATTTTGGCTAATAAGTTTAGGAAACACTTTCGCAATTTTTGAATGAAATCTGTCGGAAGGGTTCAGGGCTTTGTTATTTTCCATAGATCTAAGGAGGCTCTGAGCACGACCGACAGATTTTTTAAGAATTGTTTTTGCCGATGAAGCAAAAACGTATCAAAAACAAGCACTTCTATGGATTATTTAGCCTGGTTTATTAATTTTTAACCAGTTTTTTTTTCGTTTGTTTCACATAATGATAGTGAATTTAGGACAATGAAAAACAAAAATCAAGCTGTCAAACTTTCTCTCCACACATCAATCCATTATTATTTAAAAATCAAACTCGTTTGAAAAATTTTAAGAGATAAAATTAAACTACAGCACGATAAGTCAGTTTTACCGAATGATTTTTTTTAAGATTGTTCCATTATTCAAGACATGATAGAAATTCGATCCTCACAAGCTATGACTTGATAAACTACTCCTTTAAAACTGGATTTTCTATAGCTGCTGTTATTAAAAATCAAATATCTTTCATGTTCCAAAGCTTTGGCAGAAAACCATCTTCCGATCTGAGATGGAATAAAAAATTTAAGAGCTTTATGACCTTTATGGGGTTTGGGGAAGGAGGAATAAGTTGCTAACTGCCAGTGGCTTGAGCTCCTCACCCAAACTTTTCCAGGTACCTCCCCCAGAGTTTTAACCGTACTTATGTTCCCTTTTCCCAGTTGTTCAGTGTGATCGCTTAGTACTGGGAATAGATACTGTATACTCAATACATTTCAGTGTACCTTTTATGTTAAGGGATACCTACGTGTTTACCAACTGTTCGCATAATTGTTGTCAGGAAAAACTGGTCATGGCTTTTGCAGCACCAACATTTCCTTGCACCAAAGAAACAACTAATTACGCCAGACTCTGTCGCCTTCTGGTGGATGTTGGGTCACAGGTCCTGCGAGACACATTTGATAGAATACACGCTCCAACAAACCTTCACACAAATTTGGCGAGACCTGCAGTGCACAATGTATTGCAGTCACTTCGGAAGAGAAAAGTTCTTAATCCTACACAGTGGGGCAAACTGTACCCTGCCATCAAATCGTCGGTTTCATCAAGGGACTTTGACATCACCCTACTGATGGTGCTGCTCAGGAATATTTGTGGCCTGGTTCCTCCTGTCACTGGTTGGGATAATCTGCCTTCTGGTGCAGACGTTACTCCCGAGGCTGACATTGCTCGTGTGAAGTTCTACAGAAACACAGTTTACGGTCACGCCAGCCAGGCTTCAGTTGATGATGCAGCGTTTGGTATCTACTGGACAGAGATTCGGGAAGCGTTGGTGAGACTGGGAGGAGCGGATTACGGAGTAGCCATTGACGATCTTAAAGACGAATGTATGGACCCTGACATCGAGGAACACTACCAAGAGCTTCTGAAACAGTGGAAGACGGATGAGGAGAACATCCAGGACAAATTAGATAACATGGATAAAAAGCTTGATGATTTGAAATTGTCCGTGGCTTCTGCTGATAGAAAGATACCGAGGAAAGGTAAGCTTTGAAACACAGAAATGAAGGAACGAACCTCTGTCCAACTCTTGGAAGTACAAGGAGATGGTGGTCAGCAGTATTGATGTACGCCTTACCTTGTTATTTTATTTTATTTTAGTAGAAACTCAGCTGTGTTCTATTGGAAATCCGCGAATCTGATTGGTTCTCCCACTGTTTTCTATTCGCCCATAGAAAACAGTTGCGCGCGCGAGTAGCTCTTTAAGCGGTAAATTTTCTTGATTTTTGTCTTCAAAGTGCACAATATTGTAGGTTTTGGACTGCAATCCTTTAGAGTTTCTACTAAAACAATTAGACTACTCGCCCTCGTTTTCTATGAGCGATAGTCAACTCGGCTGCGCCTCGTTGACTATTTGCTCATAGAAAACTCGAGCTCGTAGTCTAATTGTTAATTAGTATAAATCTACTTGCATTCTATCACGAATGCTGTTCTCTGATTGGCTACACTACTCACTATCTATTCTGTTGTAGAAAGTGAGTAGCGCGTGCGGTTGTCAACAGAATGGCCGCCGCTTTTTCGCTTTTTAAATTGTCCGTGAAGAAGGACACACTCGTAGCTCTATTGAATTCGTTTAATCACTGAACTCAAAACACGAGGTAAAACTGTCAATCAAACGTTCAATCAATTGTCTCTCTTACAAATGTCTTTCGCACGTGTGTAAATATTCGACAACGCATTGTTTATAACGAAACTTTCGTGACAGATAATTTACTATTCGAGGCGATTTCGGAGAAGATAAAGACTGTAACGAAATATGTAATGAAGATTTTACACGGTAGGAAAAGCATTTTTTATCCATTTATGCTTTTAAAAGCGGGCGATTTTATAATTTTATAACATTAAGAGATGCGTTTCACCGAGACATTTTGTGAAAATAAAGTTTAAAATGGTTTGCAACCCAACACAATTTCATCGTCCCCATCGAGGAGCAGTAAAAGAAGAGCTAAACGGATTCAACTTGCAAGTTTTTTTTTTCAATAAATTAAGCAACAAAATTGAAAGCGAATTCAAGGTTTTTTTTCCTTACGGGCGACTCGTTCAACTTTTCATAAATTTCTAATTTTTCACGTTTCCTACATTTAAAACAACTTGACTTCCAAAGGGCCTTTGTTAGTCAATATATCTTTCAATTGTCATTTAAAGGAGAAGTTCACTCCAGAATGGCCAGTTATTTTCTTTACGCCAATAAAAAGTTTACACAAAGATATGTTATTCACCAAAATTTCAGCCTCCAACGTTCGCTATAACCCTACAAAATATTTCCCAAAACTCGACAACTGGACGCCGCCATCTTGGAGCTGATAATGTACATGTATGCGTGACGTCAAAGAGCTCAGCCTGAAGTTTGGCGGGAAAATTTAAATACTCGAAACCCCTTGGTTTTTGTATTTCTTGAAACTCTGTTTGGGCAAAATGGAGCTGCACAAAGAGGAATTTTGACAAACAAAAGCCGCTACGAATAAACAAAGGGGTTTCAAGTATTTAAACTTTCTCCTTTAACAATGAAAATCCTGGCTTTTCGTTCAATTTCGAGCAAATGACGGTTTAAATAAATCGTGAATGAAATGCAAAGGCGCACACAGAAGCTAAATAATGCAATGTGGTTTCTTCCTTGCGAACAACTCGTTCAACTTTTAGGAAAATAAATTTCTTATCCTTTGCGTTTTCGAATTTTAACCACTGCAGTCATCACGTTTTGGAGCTATTCGTTTTCATACCGCAAAATGTTTATCTTGGTTTCATATGTTTACTTTACAGACCCACTAGACCTCAAGGAGTGCCAAGTTCAGTTATGTACGCATTACAACACCATGAGTCAGGTGAAAATCACTCCTTGGGACCCAGATGACACCGTGGATATTGACGACATTTATACCAAGTTATCTTGGTTAAAAGATGAAAGGAAACCCAGTGGAAAATTACAATGGAAACTTGAAGACTACACTGAAATGTTTGAAGATCACAAACGGTTTACTAACCCTAAAAGAATGCTTGTCTACGGAAGACCAGGTATTGGCAAATCAACCTTTTCTCAGAAAATTGCTGTCGACTGGGCGAACGGAAAGAACGAAAGCCTGAAACGGTTCGACCTTTTGCTTTTGATTAAGTTGCGAGATGTTTGTGAAATCCAAGATTTTCCATCCATTTTAAAGGCGTCTGAATTACTTGCTCGTGACAGCTCAATTTCCATCGATAGCCTGCATGAATATGTTCTTCAGAACCAAAACAAAGTGTTGCTCGTTTTGGATGGCTATGATGAGTACAATGCAGAAAGTTCATCCCCCATTCGTGAGATATGGGAAGGTGGTCAGCTGAGAGATTGTCATGTTGTCGTGACAACGAGACAAATGGAAGGTGAAGAGTTAATCAGGTCTAGCCACGTACAATGCGAGATCAGGGGACTTGACAGTGAAGAGCAAGTTAATGAGTTTGCTAGCAAGTTTATCACCGATCCAAAGGAAATTGAAGAATTTGACCGTTACCTGGACAGTAGAGATCTTTGGGAAATAGCTGAGATTCCTCTACTTCTTTTAATGCTGTGCTTGATATGGATGGATAGACATAGGAAAGCTTTGCCAAAATCAAGACTAAAGTTGCATGAAAGATTTGTGGAGACTTTGCTTTTGCACATGACAACAAAGAATCCGAAGGAATCGAAAAATGAACCATTGTACGACATTCTTGACGATTACCGAGAACATCTTGCCGAAATAGGAAAGCTAGCCCTAGATGGTCTTCTGAAAAACGTTCTTTATATTGATCTTAAAGATGCAAACCTGCACAGAAATAGTTTTACCGACAAAATGATTCGATCGGGCCTTTTTCAAGTTTCAAAACGTACAAGTGGGGAACCAAACGAGAGCTTATTTTTCCTTCACAAGTCGGTTCAGGAGTTCTTGGCTGCGTGGTATATAATGAACGAGGTGGGTTTGAAGGAAGGAAAGTTGGATTGTTTCACAAGCATTGATTCATTTCAGAAAGCTATGCATTTGCAAGAGATTCTGAAGTTCATGTGTGAATGGTCAGAGGAAGGTGCGAAAGCAGTTTTCAGCCTTCTCAAATTCGTAGGAGAAAAAGACGAACTCACAAGGTGCCGTTTTACTAAGACGCCTTCCGTGAACGATCTATCGAGTAACCAAAGAAACTTTCGGTATCTCAGTTTAGAATGTTTGTTAAGATGTTCGGCTTCAGCCAAACAAGTTGTGTACCCTCTGTTTCTGTCTAGTGTTGGTGGTGTTGTATTAGTGAAAACTAACCTCGACCTCCAAAGACTTGCCGTTGAAAATCAACTTCTGTCTATCATTTTTCCAAGCTATGTGTTCTTTGAGTTCGAAGTCGTCTTTGCTGACGTTGCACCCATACTGGACGCCTTACGTGTAGTTATTATTACATGTTCGGGCCTTAGACTCGACGCTTTAACCTTTTTTGTAAAGCACCGCGTGGACTCGGAATTCTGGAGACTAAGCTTTTTTTTGAAGAAAGAAAGAGAAATGATGCACCTTTGCTTTACTCGTATTTCATCGACTTCTTCATCGTCTGGCATTTCAAAATTTCTTGATATGTTAAGAGATCTCATCACAACATCATTTCCAGAGTCTCAAATAAAGCAGCCCAGCGATGACGTTATAAACAATCAAGATAACACTGGTAACCTTTTGAATGTTACTGAGAATACTGGGAATACATCTCATTACAAGCAGAATAGTCTATCACTGGTCAGTAAGATAGAATGGATCTGTTATACAAGTGAAGATTTGACTGTTCTCAGTGACGTGTTGTCTGCTGTGGCTTTTCCACAAAGCGTGGAAGTAGGCCAGGGTGTCTATCGCTTGTTTGATGCTCAAGTGGTAAAGAATATGGTCTCCCATATCAACATCACTGACTATCTTTCCATCTTAAAGCTGAGAAGACTAAACATGACAGCGGATGATGCTGCTGTCATCGCCAGATCTCTTCATTGCGCGCCGAACTTACATGAACTCGTATTGACTGACATTCCCGCTTTGTATGGAAGTGTGAGTTATCTGGCTGACAGTCTTCGCCACGTGCCACAGTTGTTTGACTTGACATTGGCTAGAGTCGGTATGGGCTATCAAGAGTGTGAATCACTTGCCAATTCACTTAAGCATGTCCCAGATTTAAAAATACTCTGTTTATTAAATAACCCACTTGGAAAAGGGATCATTAAACTAGCTGAGCAATTGAAAAATGTTCCTCATCTGAAGGAACTGTATCTTAGCTGTACAAACATGGGTGAAGAGGAAGTAACAGCTCTAGCTCAAGCACTGAAGTATGTACCAGAACTCGATGGACTTTATCTAGATGGAAACCCACTTCGCCAAGGAGTTAGCGTTCTTGTACAGCATCTCAGCAGCCTCCCAAATCTTAGGAAGCTGGACCTTGAAGATGTTGACATGACAGAGAAAGAACTGGATGCCGTGAAAAATGCAAAACGCAGAAATACGAAATGTTCGATTACGTCAAGTAACCATGTAAGTTCTCTGCTCATTTCTGTTTTCATTTAGTAGTTTTGCGTGTTCTGGTTAACATTTGCTTGTGTCGTTATCTTTTGACGTTTCTTTGAAACTTTAATTCAAATTATTATTCATTCAAAATATTTCTTCGTTTCTGATTGGCTTTCAATCCCCGGCTAATTCCAACTAACCGGCTAGCACCGACCAAATTTGGAAGACGCTTCTATTATTGGACGAATGACGTAATAATTATTGGACGATTGACGTCCAATTTTTCAACATTGCGACGAAAAAATGGCCAAAATATTAGATGATAAAGATAGCAAAAATATCAAAAAAGCATCGAAGGGAAGTCACTTGATTTTTAAAGCTTGTCTTCAGGAGGGAAACATCAAAAAACCAGCGACACCGGAGGAATTGGCCACTGTTAGCGAAAATTCTACGCCAAAGTGAGTAGCCATTTTAATTCATTTTGTGTTTTTAGAGCTCTTGGAAATAGTTTGAATGAATAATAAAACAATTATTGAATTCGGCTTTCGTATGATAAGAAGAATTATGCAGATCTTGGAGGGTGTTATCCGCCTTAGCCTTCGGCTTCGGCGGATAACACCCTCTTTGATCTGCATAATTCTTCATATCATACTTAGCCTCATCCAATAATTGCTAATTATTTCTTGGGAGATCTGTATCTGTGTAGCTCATATTCTTATATTCAAGCAAACGGCAGTGCTTTTCTCATTCTCGTCTCCAGAGCCGCTTGTCCCTCTTAGCCGGCGAAGCCTGTGCACGAGAAACGGGCGGCTCTGGTGACACATGATTTGATTGGCTAGATTTCAACAAAGGGAGTTTGAAATCTAGCTAATCAAATTAACCGTTTTAAAATCCCAGATTTAGCTACTCGAAATATATATTTTTAATTTTTTTTTCTCGTAAACGTAAACCATCATAAGTTGCAATCTGATTCAAAGGTTTTTATTTTTCAAAATCCCATATGGTTAGAATCTAAAATTGCTTACCAGCATTATAGTATCTTTCACGGAATGGGAGCTGCAATTTCTTACTGTGAAATATTAAACCTGTTTGCCAGTATTGTCATTATCTTTACAGGATTGTCAAGGCAACCTCAGAGTGGAATGTGAATTGCCAGAGATTGATCCTTCGACGGAGAATGAGAATGTATTTTCGCTAATCCTTGACGGTTATTTTTAAAGAGAACGTTAACTAAGGATGACACACCTGCACGGATGCCCGATGGGATAGCAGTATTTTATTAGAAATCAATAGTTGTATATCAGGAAGACTGAGAAACAGCAGATCGTGATTAATCTGGCGAGATTCTTTTGATAAAGATTCCTCTAGATTCATTTTTTTATACGAGATTTCTGTTATCATTAGATTTGTCGTAATATAACTTTTACTGTAAGCATGCACGGGGTAATTTGAGTGTACACAATATTTAATTCTAGTCGCAATCGCAAAACAAGTATCATTTTTCAATACCAACGTTTAGTAGTGCACGGATCCCTTCAGTCCCTTCAGCGCTCGTTTCCTTCAGACTACAGTGAAAATCTCAGACTGCAAGCAGTTTCTCTTTTGCTCCAAAATTCGCACGACGAACTCGAAAAGAGCGAGTGCGATTACAAACGACGTGCGGGGAAGTCGCGAGCCGCAAGTTGCGCCTGCACAGCTCGCGGCTCGCGGCTACACCGCTCACAGCTCGAATATAGCGCTCGATCGTGCTCGCTATTTCCACGATCATCGTACGGAGTTTAAGGCAAAAAAGACTGCTCACAGCTTGCGAAAATCGCGGCTTAGAATCCGTGAAAAAGAATGTACATTTTTCGAAATTGTAAAATGGTGAAAGTCTCCGTTACAAACAGTTCAGGTTAGTTACATAATTTAGTACACGGTTAGCCTGACGTGAGAAAAAAAATGTTGGATTATGCGAACACGTGGTGTTACACAAATATTGTTTTGGCTGTAAATAAATCAGTACAAATTTGTCTCATTTTGTGTGTTATAAATTCCCGAGAAAGAGATCCTCGGCAATTCAGGGTCAGTTAGTCTGGGCGAGACCGATAAACAAACTTTCGTCGCGCGGATTTTTCAACTCGGTTAACTTCTTCTCGCCTCGACTAAACGCCCCTGGCTTCCCAAGGGTGGCCATGCTACTTAATTGCACGCCAGAGGCTGGAGACAAACGACAATTCAGGCTGTGACTACAGGCTCATTGAAGTGAGACTGTTTGCCGTCCAGTTAATCCCACTATCCCGCAATACTCCTGGATTGTTTAGGGCGACAGCCAGGCTTTAACATTTGAACTCCCAAGTATCAGCATATTGTTTCTCATGACAGTAATTTACGTTTTCAAGCATACAGGTGATGAGAATAAAGAATATCATCAATAGAGGACAATATCTTGATATGACAACAATTCAGTAAGGAATCCCTCTTCAGAGATGTTTCATAGCTCAGCAATTTGATACAGCCAATCAGCTGCTTAACCGACAACTCGCAGCCTGAAAAAGAGGGCACTGGAGTAATCAAGGGCGCGAATTCTATCTCCTGCGCTCGCTACACTGCCTAAGCTCGTAGCCAAGTTTTCTTTTCAGGGAAGAGTGCCCTGGGAAGTTAAAGTACTTTCTACATGGCGGAACCAGATCCGGGTTGGGGGAAGGAAATGCAATTGGTTGCTTGTCATTGCCCTCAAAAATGGTCGCTGGTATCGAGCGTGTCCACATTGGAAGGCGTTCATTGTATTTGGCTAAGCGTGCAAAAGCATACGGTCTTCGGGCTGCCCGAATCCAACAACAAGTTTATTTGCATTCCATTTACATAGATGGTATTGTATTTAATAAACGAAAAGAAAAAACAACAAGATAACAGAATCCTAAGGGATGGCAGGGGAAATTCCCATACGAAAGAGCTTGGAACTGCTCGTCGTCTCACTTAGGGGTGTAAATTACAGATTATGGTCTCTAGTGGCGTTTTCTTCGTCCAGCCAATCTTAGATTGGACTCTACGGCAACAAAGCACTAGCGCTCAAAAGCCCATCGGAAGCGCAGTCTAGCTGAGGGCATTTCTTGTCTTCTGCAGCTTTGGTTTACGTCAATGGATATCGCTAGTGTGTTTTTGTTCCCGTTTGTGCTTAATATTTTTCAAATTAAGCAAGCCTGATCTGAGTGCAATTTATTGTTAGATTTCAGCGCACGATGTAAAGTGTATCACTGTGAATGCTCACGCTTAACAGTCACATTTTCATTTTCACCCAGTGTCCGCCAAATGAAAAGGTTTGGTTGTTTTCTTCAGATACACAATCCAATGGGCCCTCTGCAGCTTACGATCACATGGAACAAAATCAAAAAATTAATCAAGAATGAAGTCGCTTTGTTTTGGATGTCCCAGAGCGTAGCTTGCCCTCCAGCGAAGTGTTACTTTATACCATGAGATCGTTAGCTGAAAAGTACCCACTACTTAAGTAAGGTGCGTCCGGGTTCTTGCCTATGTAAAGCTCATCCGGGTACTAAGGCGCATCCGGGGTCTTTCTTATCTAAAGACCTTCTGGGCACTTGTATTTATATAGGTTCATCCGGGCACTTAGTTATGTAAAGAAATTCTGGGCACTTATTTTATCAACAGATATATCCGGGTACTTACTTATGTAAGGCTCTCCATACAATTCCACCTTCATACATACGTAGCTTTCCCTCCAGCAAATGTTATTTTGTACCATGTGACCGTTTTCTGCCAAGGGCCCATCCCCTTTAAAAAATCCTATTGACAACATTTAAACGTCAGTTGCATGACTTACCAGGGCCGTAGCTAGCAAGAGGCAAGATTTGGCACTTGCCTCGTCTAGATTTTAACCTAAGATTAAAAACAAAATACGTTGCGCTTTTTTAGTTGCACGTAAGCGAAGACCTGTAAACACAAATATACTTTGTAGAAGAGAAGCTAAGAGTCGCCTGCATGTAAGATGCAGGAAGTCTGCACGGTATAAAGCCCTCCCGTCAAACGTGCGCGTACGCAAAACTGATCACGCGTACGTGATAATGTTTGCGTTACTAGAGATTTGAGATAAGAGACTTGGGAGTTGCACATACTAAAACTCTGAAAAATAAAACCAATTATACAAAGGATTTTAAAAGCATTGTTTTGTCTTTTAATACAAACCACACTGCTTCGACGTTTAACAAACTAGTTCTCCCTCGATACTCCCTTTAAGAACAGTCGTATGGAATATCTCAAAGATTTTTTGTCTATAGCTACAGAGAAATTATACTTCCTTATGTTGTGTTGAATATAAATGTCCGTTAAACAATCGCGAGCACGTAGGTACTGGGCAGGGGGGGGGGGGGAAAGAAACGAGGTCTGGGACCGAGTAGCGATGCTCTCACAACTTGCAAAGCGATCAATTCGCGATGTAGTCAGCGGTTTTTGAACGATAATGCAACAGGCAATCAGCTGCTATGCCTTGGAATCACTTATTATAAATGGGTTCAATTCTCTTAACTAAAAATCTAAAAGCAGCGTGTTTATCCGAAAATTTCGTCATCGTCGTGTAGTTTTAAGAACGCAGAATTTTGTGATGCCGTGCTACTTTTCAGTGCTAAAATGCAAATGTTTGTACCATGATTTTCAACTGGCCCACATGGGGATTGTAAATGAAGTAAAACAAAGAAAGACCAAGTCAACAAACAACCTCAAACAATAGAGCAAGAACAATAGCTCCGACCAGCGCGTGAATATTCGATCGCCACGTTTTCATTACTATTCCCGTGATGGTTTTATTTCATAACAAACACCACATAATGACACCAAGAACCTTTCCAAAATTTTTTTTTGCTGCTTTAAAGACAAAACTTAGAAAGTCTTTTTTATTACTACATATATAAAAAAATCGAACTCTCTCACTGGTCCCATGTTGTTATTGTTTTGGCAAGTTCACAAAGAAAGGAGCTGCTCATGCGCCTTAGAGACATCCGCTGACTACCGCCCCGATGATTGCTTTGCAAGTTGTGAGAGCATCGCTCAGATTTCATATAAGAGAATGTATGGGAAGTTGCTTCCCCCCCCCCCCCCCCCTGGTACTGGGTCTACGTTTAGTCTTCGAAACAAAACTTAGGTTTTGATTCAACAAGAAAAGGGAAAAGGTGAGACCCAAATACGAGAGAACGAGAGCCTGCTCGCGCGTAGGCTAGAGTCAAGCTCGAGCACGCGGGCTAATCGACTCCCGCAATCGCTCGTCTCGCGTGGATATTTGCACATGTTAAATCATATATAAATTGAGCTACTGAAAAAAGTCATTGTTTTTTCGCATAGATCATTTGCAATGCTACCCACCTTTGAAACATGCAAAAATGAACAAAGAAATAAAATAAACACGTCGAAACAACTTGTTTATTGTTATAATTACTCACCCTAGAAGCTCGTGCGTGACGGCAAAATGTCGCCCGCCGTTTGTTATTTAGAGTAACCGTTTCACTTTAAAAGAAGTTTCGGTCTCGCTTGAACGCCATGTGAAAAATTATCATAATGAAATCGCCAACAGACCGAGAGCGAATTCGTCTTAAAGGTACACACCCAGATAAATGTGTTCTTTGTGCGGGTTGTGTTTGTATCGCATTGGTTTCGTTTGCTGAATTTCCATTCCCTCGTTATCTAAGAGTTCAAACTCGCCCAGAAGAATCGACCGGCGCTTTTATCGAGTATTTTGCTGTCAGGTTCGCTTCATTTATCGTGAAGAGATTTGGAAGTCGTTTGCAAGTTTCAGCTATTCCAGGTATGTTCGTCTTAAATAATGTCACACACATAGAAAATTGTTTACATCATTGCTTTGATATCGTCTTCAAATCTTCTTTCCTCTCGTCTCTTATTCTGACTTTTCGTTACATATTAGTTAAGTTTATTGATCTGATTCCAGCTAGAGTTGTAAAGTCTCGCATACAGTGTGTCCTGTCTTTATACTTGCAACCAGATTTTCAAAACATTTTTTAGAGGCTATTAATTCAAACCGAAAGAGCTAGAAGATAATATCGAAAGCGAAACACAGGAAGTTTTACGTCAGTACTAAAGAAGTCTCGTAGGTTTTTCTGTCGATAGTTTACCTTGTCTCTGATCTCCTTTCAGCTCACCTGTGATCTCAGTCAGTCTGTAATCTAGCCAGTATTTAAACTAGTCAGCCGATCTGTGATATCCCTTCCTTTCAGCAATGATGTTCAGTCTCTATATTATAGTTATGTTTCTGCTCGTCCTGCTGGTATTACTGCAGGTTCACCTTCAATCTGTTTGCCTTCAATCTGTCAAATAAGTACGACTCGTTCTGTTTTTCGTTTGCTCGACCTCGAGATCTGATTTCTACGAAAGCCGAGGAGGGACATCAGACTTCAGACTTCAGACTTCAGACTTCGGACTTCGGACTTCGGACTTCAGACTTCAGACTTCAGACTTCCGCCTTTAGAATTCAGAGACTTCCGCCGACCTTCGAGTTGTTGAGTTGTTAGATCAGGCAGATCCACTATTTAAAGTGAGATTCGCTATCTATAAAGTCAGATCCGGTTGTTAGTAATCGGCGGAACGGCGGAACGGCAGAACGAGAATCGGCGTAACGCGATTTTTTCTCTAAATAACTTAATTAATTTATTGCTATGGACAAAATAACATTAATTAATTCTCACTTACCTGGAACCATTTTTTTTTCTTTATTTCACACACAATAGGCCGCAATATCGTTTATGGCTTATACGTGATCTCTCGGACTGTCACACGAGACAAAGGGTTATAAGAGTTATGCAAATAGAGAAAAAGAAATTCCTGGTTTAAATGGATCTTTTGGACAATTTGGCACTTTCTTGCTAAAACTGGACTTAACTTTTATTAGCTGATTTACGCGCTCTTTCTGATACCACAAGGAAAGCAACGGTTCTTGTCCGATCGCCGAAGTTAAGCCCTGTTGGGCGGGATTAGTAATTGGATGGGTGAACAACTGAAAATACCCGTTGTTGTGGGCTTTTCATTTTCTTTCTTACCAAAATCAGTAACTTTTCAGGCCCTTCTATTTTTTCCAACGGCTTCATTGACTTGCTTCGGCTTTGTACGTTTCATTGTCTCGATCGAGGCGACAAAGTCCGAAGGGCAGTCGCGCTACTGAGCTTGAAATCCTCACTCGAAATAAAATCGAAATCCTGGCTCTAGATCGATCTAGAAGGATTAGGGACTGGTCAAAAAGTACAGGGGGGGGGGGGGGGGGGGGGGGGTGGGCCGGAGCAGAAAGGGGGTGGGTCATCAGTTTTTGAGCCCTCGAAAAGGGGTGGGTTATGAAATTTTGATCTACATGTAGGGGGTGGGTCATCTTATTTATACACTAACTTTAAACTGTTATAGTTCCAAGAAAAGCTGTATTCATCAGTATATAAAATTGATAGATTTCTCCATGAGAGCATTTTTTAATGAATTTTTAGCGGTTTCAGAAGGTCCAAATATAAAAATTTCCCGGGGGAGCATGCCCCCTGACCCCCCTAGATGGTTTGTGATCATAACATCAGGTTTGCCTGTCTCTCTTCCACCTGCATAGATTCACGCTAGGCTTTAAGACTTTTAATACAAGTAAACTCAAACACTTTGCAAATATGAATGATGGACAGTGGTTGTAGTTTCTGTTATCAATTTCTGTGTAAAAATATGAACTCTTCAATAGTTGTTTATGAAATAATATTACATACTGTTTCAGGTTTCGCATATGTTTGTGTCTAAATTTTCCCATGGACTTTACACAGAAATATGTGGAAAACTTACAAGAGACTAGTATAAGAAGTGATAAATTCATTCTTCTTTGCTGTGTTAAGAAACAAGAAAAGACGTACATGGAACAGCAGTGTCCATCAGCGAAAATCAGGGTGTAATATGTAGGGAATTTCACTTAAAAAACTTATGTCAAATCAAAAACCTCCAACCCTTAACAGATAATAAAGAAAAGATTGATTCCTTGATTTTTTTAGCAAAGGGGGTGGGTCATGTAATTTTTAACCCCCTACCAGGGGTGGGTCAATCAGTTTTGAGCCAGGAGGAAAGGGTGGGTGACAAATTTTCGAACCATCACTTTTCCAATTGCTCCGGCCCACCCCCCCCCCCCGGTACTTATTGACCAGTCCCTTAAGAAGATATGCATGCCCTTTATTTTGTGAAATATATTTACTGTTTGTTTGTTTGTTTGTCCAGTTTTACGTAATTAAGTCCAGAGGTCATGTATAAGCCGTAAACGATATTGCGGCTTATTGTGTGTGAAATAAAGAAAAAAAATGGTTCCAGGTACCGCTGTCTGCAGGTCTGCAAGGTGGGAATTTATTAATTTAATTTTGTTCATAATTAATTAAGTTATTAAAAAAAATCTCGTTACGCCGATTCTCGTTCTGTCGTTACACCGATTACTAACAACCGGATCCGACTTTATAGAAAGCGAATCTGACTTTAAATAGTGGATCTGCCTGATCTAACAACTCAACAACTCGGAGGTCAGCGGAAATTAAACGAAGTCTGAAGTCTGAAGTCTGAAGTCTGAAGTCTGAAGTTTGAAGTCTGAAATCTGATGTCCCTCCTCGGCTTTCGTAGATTTCGTTTCGTTTCGCAGGTCTTCAGCAGCTCCAGATTCCATTGCAGAAAACAAAATGAAAAGTGCTGTTTGGTGCAAATATTTTAAAAGGTATGTACCACATTCCTTATTGAATTTAAAATCCTCTAAGGGAAACGAAAATTAGTTCGAGAAATCGAGAGTTTGAGTTATTGGGAGTAAAATTAAAATGTTCGACTGGGTAAAACAAATCCAAGGGAAACGACTTTTGATTGAAGTTATCGGTACATGTAGGATCGAGAAATCGAAAGTTCGAGAAATCGACAATTCACTGAATAACTCGATCAACTCATCGTTTAACATGACCTCTTTATATTTCGTTTTGTTTTACAGGCCGTCGAATTCTCGTAGCTGTCAGTCCCAAGAAATGAAATGAAAAGTGCAATTTAGTGCAATTTTACGGTATGTACCCGACTTCATAATGAGTTTTACCAAGGAAGCTTGATGTAAACATCTTGCCAATTGACCCAGTTCGTCACCAAACTGCCCTTCGCCACAGCCACTAATATGAGATGTCCAAGCTGGCAGAACTAGAGAAATAATGTAATAAGTGTCCTTCGCTTTTATTTGTTTGATTCGTTACTCAAATGGTTGGACTCTTTATAGTCGCGGGTGTGCTAAGACCTGTAAACACAAATACACTTTGTGGAAGAGTCACCCGCGCGTGACATGTAGGAAGTCATCCTCCGGCTTCAAGCGTGCGCGTTCCCGAAACTGATCACCCGTGATAATTATTGCGTCACTAGAGCAAACTGCTAGACCTACAATAAAGCAGCACTCAATTAGAGACGAGTCGCAAGGAATATCTCAAAGGTATTTCCTGTTGCTACGGACTAAACGGAAAAAAATATGCTCTGCAGAGTTGTGGCAGAGAAACGTTAGGGGGATGGAAAGTGGCACCTACATCTCTTCCTTTTTGCAAGTAATACACTACTAAAGACACACACACGTAGACCGTACCTTTTAAGAGGCCGTCTTTCTGAAAAACACCTGCTCAAATTCGGGTCAAAAAATAATTTTGCCTGAAAGTCTGGCAACTGAAAGACTTCACCGAGGCTAGAACTAAAGCAGATTTCGTTTGATTCAGAATGATTTTTTGGCCGCGTTAGGAGCCAATAGATATTTTGCCCCTTCGGGCCCGCCGCAGCGTGTGGAAAATTAGAAAAATAGGCATTTGTCGAGCCGCTGTCAAATATTTTATTCGTATCGAACACCGACAATTTTTATATCAATTTGTTCATAAACTTTTCTAGTTTTCTAAGAAAAGAGTTTAATTTCCCCTTGAACCAATAGAGTGTGTTCTGATTGTTATCAGGAAAGACTGGTCATGGCATCTGCAGCACCAACGTTTCCTTCCACCAAAGAAACAACTAATTACGCCAGGCTGTGTCGCCTTCTGGTAGATGTTGGGTCACAGGTCCTGAGAGAAACATTCGATAGAAAACACGCTCCAGCAAACCTTCACACAGATTTGGCAAGACCTGCACTGCACAATGCATTGCAGGCACTTCGGAAGAAAAAAGTTCTGAATCCTACACAATGGGGCAAACTGTATCCTGCCATCAAATCCTCTGTTTCATCAAGGGACTTTGACATCACTTTACTGATGGTGCTGCTCAGGAATATTTGTGGGCTGGTTCCTCCTGTCACTGGTTGGGATAATCTGCCTTCTGCTGCAGACGTTACTCCCGAGGCTGACATTGCCCGTGTAAAGTTTTACAGAAACACAGTTTACGGTCACGCCAGCCAGGCTTCGGTTGATGATGCAGCATTTGGTATCTACTGGACAGAGATTCGGGACGCGTTGGTGAGACTGGGAGGAGCGGACTACGGACTAGCCATTGACGATCTCAAAGACGATTGTATGGATCCTGACATCGAGGAACACTACCAAGAGCTTTTGAAACAGTGGAAGGTGGATGAGGAGAACATCCAGGACAAGTTAGATAACATCGATAAGAAGCTTGAAGAGTTAAAATTGTCAAAAACGTCTGATGATAGAAGTACTCCGAGGAAAGGTAAGCTTTGAAATGCAGAAATAAAGGAACAAAGCTCAGTTAACTCGTGGAAGTACAAGGGTGGCCAGCAGTGTTGACTAACCTTGTTACTTCGATTTATTATAATGTTTTCCACAAATAAAAAATATCACTGCTAGTAAACCAAACGATTTTTCTAGCTCTAAGGCAACCTTTTTCAGCTCCCCGTTGAAGAAATGAGTAGCGATTAATAGACTTAATGTGATTTTGAATTAATTTACAATTAACTTTTAGAGCTATTCGTTTTCATACCGTAAACTACGATTATCTTGTCTTCATTTGTTCACTTACAGAACCACTAGATCTTAAGGAGTGCCAATCTCAATTATGCAGTCATTACAACACCATGAGTCAGGTGAAAATCACTCCTTGGGACCCAGATGACACCGTTGACATTGACGACATTTATACCAAGTTATCTTGGTTAAAAGATGAAAGGAAACCCAGTGGAAAATTACAAAGGAAACTTGAAGACTACACTGAAATGTTTGAAGGTCACAAACGTTTTTCTAACCCTAAAAGAATGCTTGTCTACGGAAGACCAGGTATCGGCAAATCGACTTTTTCTCAGAAAATTGCTGTCGACTGGGCGAACGGAAAGAACGAAAGTTTGAAAAAGTTTAACATTTTGTTATTAATTAAGTTGAGAGACGTTTGTGAAATCCAAGATTTTCCATCCATTTTAAAGGCGTCTGAATTACTTGCTCGAGACAGCTCAATTTCCATCGATAGCCTGCACGACTATCTTCTTCAAAATCAAGACAAAGTGTTGCTCGTTTTGGATGGCTATGATGAGTACAGTGCAGGAGAAACATCTCCCATTCGCGAGATATGGGAAGGTAATCAGCTGAGAGATTGCCATGTTGTCGTGACAACGAGACAAATAGAAGGTGAAGAGTTGATCAAGTCCAGCAACGTACAATGCGAGATCAGGGGACTTGACAGTAAAAAGCAGGTAAACGAGTTTGTTAGCAAGTTTATCACCGATCCAAAGGAAATTGAAGAATTTGACCGTTACCTGGACAGTAGAGATCTTTGGGATATAGCAGAGATACCTCTACTTCTTTTGATGCTGTGCTTGATATGGAAGGATAGACATAGAGAAGCTTTGCCAAAATCCAGACTAGAGTTGCATGAAAGATTTGTGAAGACGTTGCTTTTACACATGGCAACAAAGAATCCGAAGGATCCAAAGAATGCACCTTCGTACAAGATTCTTGATGATTACCAAGAAGATCTGACCGAAATAGGAAAGCTAGCCCTGGACGGTCTTCTAAAAAACAATCTTTATATCGATCTTAAAGGTGCAAACCTGCACAGAAGAAGTTTCACTGACAAAATGATTCGCTCGGGCCTTTTTCAAGTTTCAAAACTTACAAGTGGGGAACCAAACGAGAGCTTATTTTTTCTTCACAAGTCGGTTCAGGAGTTCTTGGCTGCGTGGTACATAATGAACGAGGTGGGTTTGAAGGACGGAAAAGTGGATTGTTTCACAAGCATTGATTCGTTTCAGAAAGCTTTGCATCTGCAGGAGATTCTGAAATTCATGTGTGAATGGTCAGAGGAAGGTGCGAAAGCAGTTTTCAGCCTTCTAAAATTCGTAGGAGAAAAAGACGACCTCACAGAGTGCCATTTTACTAAGATTCCTTCCGTGAAAGATCTATCGAGTAACCAAAGAAACTTTCGGTATCTCAGTTTAGAATGTTTGTTAAGATGTTCGGCTTCAGCCAAACAAGTTGTGTACCCTCTGTTTCTGTCTTGTGTTAGCGGTGTTGTATTAGTAAAAACTAAACTTGACCTCCAAAGACTTGCTGTTGAAAATCGACTTCTCCCAACCACTTTCCCAAGCTATGTATTCTTTAAGTTCGAAGTTGACTTTGCTGACGTTGCACCCATACTGGTCGCCTTACGTGTAGTTGTTATTACATGTTCTGGCCATAGACTCGACGCTTCGAGCTCTTTTTTAAAGCACCGCGTGGACTCTGGATTCTGGAGACTACACTTCTTTTTGAAGAAAGAAAGAGAAATGATGCACCTTTGCTTTACACGTATTGTACACCTTTCAAAATTTCTTGATATGTTAAGGGATCTTACAACATTATTTCCAGAGTCTCAAATACAGCAGCCCAGCGGTGAAGTTTTTAACAATCAAGGTAACACTGGTAACTCTTTGAATGTTGCAGAGAATACTGGGAATACATCTCATTACAAGCAGAATAGTCTATCACTGGTCAGTGAGATAGAATGGAAGTGTGATACAAGTGAAGATTTGACTGTTCTCGGTGACGTGTTGTCTGCTGTGTCTTTTCCACAAAGCGTAGAAGTAAACCAGGGTTACTATCGCTTGTTTGATGCTCAAGTGGTAAAGAATATGGTCTCCCATATCAATATCACTGACAATCTTTCTATCTTAAAGCTGGAAAGACTAAACATGACAGCTGATGATGCTGCTGTCATCGCCAGATCTCTTCATTGTGCGCCGAACTTACTTGAGCTTGTATTGACTGACAGTCCTTTGTATGGAAGTGTGAGCTATTTGGCTGAGAATCTTCGCCACGTTCCACGGTTGTTTCACTTACAATTGTTTAGAGTCCGTATGGGATGTCAAGAGTGCGTATCACTTGCCACTTCACTAAAACATATACCAAAGTTGAAAGCACTCTGTTTAAGCAGCAATTCACTTGGTAACGGGATCATTAAACTGGCTGAGCACTTGAAAAATGTTCCACGTCTGACGGAACTGTATCTTGACTGTACAAACATGGGTGAAGAGGAAGTAACAGCTCTGGCTCAAGCAATGAAGTATGTACCAGAACTCGATGTACTTCATCTGCGTGAAAACCCACTTGGCCGAGGAGTTAGCGTTCTTATGCAGCATCTCAGCAGCCTCCCAAATCTTAGGACGCTGAACCTTGAAGATGTTGACATGACAGAGAAAGAACTGGATGCCGTGACAAATGCAAACCGCGAAAATACGAAATGTTTGATTACGTCAAGTTACCATGTAAGTTCTCTGCCCATTTCTGTTTTCATTTAGTAGTTTTGTGTGTTCTGGTTAACATTTGCTTGTGTTGTTATCTTTTGGCGTTTCTTTGAAACTTTAATTGAAATCATTTCTTGTAAGATCTGTATCTGTGTAGCTCATATTCTTATATTGAAGCAAACGGCAGTGCTTTTCTCCAGAGCCGCTTGTTCCTCTTAGCCGACGAAGCCTGTGCACGAGGAACGGGCGGCTCTGGGGACACATGATTTGATTGGCTAGATTTCAACAAAGGGAGTTTAAAATCTAGCTAATCAAATTAACGGTTTAAAAATCCCAGATTTAGCTACTCGAAATATCTACCTTATTATAGGAATATAACGAAGCATTTTAACAACGCGAACAAAATGTACGCGTAATAAAATTAACGCGAATTGTCAACAATTTATGTTTACATGCATTTAATTAACGCGAATTCTCGTGTGGTGTGTGCTTACATGCAGTTCATAAACGCGAATTTGTTGCGTAGTAATCTTTATAGCAAGCTGCGCTCTTCAAAAGACAAAACAAGTACGTCCAACATCAGAACTTAGGTTTAATTCCGATAAACCATACATAACAAAGATATTAAAACAGACCAAAAAGTGACTAATATTCAATGCATGGGTCCAGGGATGGAATGCATTCAGTCCTGGCGCTTTCTTCTGCCTCTGCTATCCCTGCAGTTTTGACGAAGAAGTAGATGACGTGTTAACATAACTTACCCGGTGTCTTAAAATAACGATGCTGTAAAATAGAGTGATTTTAATTAACAATGACTTAAATTAAGGTACATTAAATTAACGCGAATTTTTGAAATTCGCGTTAATTACATGTATCGTTAATTTCCTATAATAAGGTATTTTTTATTTTTTTTCTCGTAAACGTAAACCATTGAAATGCTGACGTTGCTTATTATGGTCTATATGATGTAAACAAAATCCAAAATTACAATCCTTATTCAATAAGCTTTCAGAAAATATATATTTTATTGGGGTTACCATTGATGGTTTGCACACAATTTGACTTGGAACGAAAACGCCAATTTTCCTTCCGTGATACCTTAAAGGTTTTTTTATTTTTCAAAATCCCATAGGGTTAGAATCTCAAATTGCTTAGAAACGTGAAAGCTTTGTATAGCTTTGTACCAGCATTATGGTATCTTTCACGGAATGTGAGCTACAATTTCTAACTGTGAAATATTAGACCTGTTTGCCAGTATTGTCATTATCTCTACAGGATTTTCAAGGCAACCTCAAAGCGGAATGTGAATGGCCAGAGATTGATCCTTCGATGGAGAATGTATTTTCGCCAATGCTTGGAATATATCATTATGGTTATTTTTAAAGAGAACATAAACTAAGGATGACACACCTGCACGGATGCCCGAAGTGATAGCATTATTTTATTAAAAATCAATAGTTGTATATCAAGAAGACTGAGAAACAGCAGATTGAGATCGTGAGCTGGTGAGAAACTTTTGATGAAGATTCCACTAGGTTCATGTTTTTTATACGAGATTTCTATTATCATTAGATTTGTCGTAATATAACTTTTACTGTAAACATTCGCGGGGCGAATTGAGCGTACACAAAATTTAATTCTAATCGCAATCGCAAAATAAGTATTATTTTTTAATACCAGGGTTCAGTTGTGAACGGATCCCTTCAGCGCTCGTTTCCTTCAGACTGCAGCGAAAATCTCTGACTGCGAGCAGTTTCTCGCACGACGAACTCGAAAATACCACGCGAGATTGAAAGCGATGGGCGGGGAAGCCGCGAGCCGCAAGTTGCGCTTGCACAGCTCGCGGCTCGCGGCTTCACCGCTCACAGCTCGAATATAGCGCTCGATCGTGCTCGCTATTTCCACGTTCATCGTACGGAGTTTAGGACAAAAAAGACTGCTCAAAGCTTGCGAAAATCGCGGCTTAGAATCCGTGAAAAAGAATGTACATTTTTCGAAATTGTAAAATGGTGAAATTCTCCGTTACAAACAGTTCAGGTTAGTTACATAATTTAGTACACGGTTAGCCTGACGTGAGAAAAAAAATGTTGGATTATGCGAACACGTGGTGTTACACAAATATCTTTTAGGCCGTAAATAAATCAGTACAAATTTGTCTCATTTTGTGTGTTATAAATTCCCGAGAAAGAGATCCTCGGCAATTCAGGGGCAGTTAGTCTGGACGAGACCGATAAAAAACTTTTTGTCGCACCCATTTTGCCACTCGGTTTACTTCGTCTCGCCACGACTGAACGCCCCTGGCTTCCAAGGATGGGCATGCTACTTGCCGGAGGCTGGAGATAAACAACAATTCATGCTGTGACCACGTGCACAGGCTCATTTAATAAGTGAAACTGTTTGCAGTCCAGTTTATTCCCCTATCCCGCAATACTCCTAGATTTTTTAGGGTGACAGCCACCTTAAGGTGGCTCGTAATAGTTTAGCTAGGCAGAATTAGATAAACCCCTCTGGTGTTTTATCGCAGCTATACTAATAACGTTAAGGAAAATATTTTAGAACAAACTTGTGCAAGTTTTACAAATGAACAAATAGAGGTCATTGTGACGTCAAAATTCTTTGCCATGGTAACGTCATTTGATGGTCAAATATACCCTATTTTGGACATTTGAGGCTAATAACTTAATCAAAGTCTCTTCGAGATATCGACGTTTTTGCATGAAGTATGAGTCGAAGGTTTATCCTGTGCATTGTTCTTCGAACTTATCATTACAGTTTCTTTGTAGTTTAGTTTAACAATTTCCTATCTTCGCGGAGGAAATGCAGCCATATAATTTTGTCAAAAATGGCTCGTCCGCGCCGGGTATTTATACACATATTCCTTAAAATTACACAAATAAACAGTGCAAATTTCACCGAGATCTGACAATTCTATACTTTAAAATTGCAAGGACCTTTCGAGGCAGTCGATTACGGCAGCGAAATTAGCAAATGAAACAGCAAAATATGCGTTCCACGCTTTGTTTTTGCGACGCCATATTTGAATTGTTATAGGTAGACCGCCAGGAGCCCATCAACTGGAGCCTCCATACGTACTGTACCCTTGAGTCAACCCTTTCCCGTATATTTTTATTTTTAGAAACACATTTCCCGCGAAAACATTGCTCCTGTGGTCAGACCACATGCAGCGTAGCTAGGGCGACGATGTAAAAAAAAAATAATGGCGGCCAATGTCGTACACACATTCCCTGTCCGTTTTTCTTTATAATTTTGCTTCTTTCCTGATTTTACAGCCGAGAGAGCCTGGTTTACTCGTGAATGAATAACGGTTAAAAGTTAATTAATAAACCACTTTTTTGTCCTTGAAAACGCGTGTTCTTTGATACGGCGACGAACACTACAAACGTGATGACTTCGATGCACATTTTGACTATCCGTATGCTCCAAGATCCAGCCAATATAAGATCATCATGCTTCGACTAAAACCTCAGGAAAATGATATGTGTTTGTTTCTTCTAAAGTTGCAACTGGAATTATGGCAGAGATCGTTGAGTCGCTGTTGCAGAGGTGAGATATTGCGCATCTTACAATTTTAAAAATATACGCGTACAGGCCAACGGCCTGAATGTCACATCTTTCTTCGGTTAGAGACCGTGTGATCCGCTTATTTTAATCCCCGTACATTTCTTTCGCTTTGTATGTTTCCAAAGAGAACTCTATGCCTGTACTATCTAAAGCCGAATGGGTCGTTTAGCCGGAACGGCTGTTTAGATTTTTATTCTAATGTTTGTGTCTTCGCCACGAAGGGTTCACAAGCTAGCGCTTGTCTGAATTTTATTGTCACTCAGAGTTTTGAATGTCTTGTAGAATTTGATTTGCAATGTGTTGGTACAGGCCAAAGTGCGTACCTTGTTTATAAATTTATACCATTGATACGTTCGTTTAGTGTGAATGTTTACAACCCAGTAAAATTTATTGTTCACAACAACGATTAGAATCGATCAACCTTTTATCAAGCTGCCTTCTTATCGGAAAAATTATACGGCAAATAATATTGACCGATCTGTTGCGCCTATCCATCCTCTTTTCAAAATATATTCGTAATTTCGCAGTTGCGAGATCGGTCTCGGCGCCTTTCGATTCGAATAATTGTTCTTACTTTTTTGACAGACCTGTACAAAACTCCGCAGTTTTTTAGTCATAGCATTACTTGATGTCTTCCTTCGAAGAAATACTGAATTTAGAGGACGACAAGGAACAACATTCTGCAGTCTTTCCTTCTCGTTTCGCTATTGTTTTAGATATCACAGCTTGCGTAGCCACAGCGGAATGCGACAAAAGATTGACAGAGGTGCGAAATCTCCCGCGCGAGACCCCGGGAGATTAGTTCTAAAAATAAATTAATACGGGAAAGGGTTGACTCCAAGGGTTAGTATGGGAGATGAAGGCTCCAGTTGATGGGCTCCTGGACCGCTGTTCAATGTGTTCAAGGCCGTATCGTTACGATTGCTCCACGAAAAAGCACGAAAAAAAATACGGATATTTCCGACTACTGTCGGAGAAAACATTGCGCATATAATTGGGGCGTAAACAAATCGTTACACTCAAGCTGCGTTTTGTCTAGGCTCTGCGAGGGTCGGATATCAAGACCCAGAATTAAACAAAAGCCATATATACAGTTAATGTTTCAGTGAATGCTTTCGAATTATATTTGAAGATGAAATAGGAAAGAATTTTGCTGTCTTTGACTGAAATTCCACTTGAACTGCGTAGATACGATCGCATGTCGTAAAGCCGATTCATGCAACATTGCTGTCAAGCGAAATCTCCCCGGGGGGGGGGGGCACCCTGTATATTTTGGGTGGGGGGTGTGCCGCTGGGAATTTGAAGCCCTTGCCCTTTACTAGACCATGTTCAGCAGATTTTTGCAACCCTATACTAGACTAGACACCAAAAACCCCTACCCTATCCCAGACTTGCATTTATTTAGAACTGTACCACAATCAGTGTTTTAATGGAAACCATCTGTCAACAATGATGCCGCGATGATTTTATTTAATTACGTTTAGGAAAGCCTCTTTCTCTTCTGAGTTTCTATTCCTATTCTGGACTTAATTCGTAATAACACCGATCAGTTTTCCGGCAAATGCTACCCCATTGTAGACCAAAACTCTCTGATTTCTATACCCTATCCCAGACTAAATTGCTTGAAAACCATACCCTTCACAGCGGCACATACCTATATAGCTCATATATGGGAGTGCCCCCCCCCCCCCCCCGGGGAAATCTCGTCCCTAACGACCTAGGCTGATGACGAATTTTTAACCGCTCCTAAGCTAAAAGAAGCCCCCATCTCTTGCATTTGTTTTAACTTCAATAATATCTTTGAAAAGAGCGAGTTTTTTGGTATGGTTTATTTTTGACGTCTGTAATTTTTAAACGATGTAATTAAGTGCTAGTGATTATTTATTCGTGTTTTAGTTACGCAATCCATTGTTTGTGCGACGCTTTTTATAGATCGCCTTTCAGACACACGTGCGTTGAGATAAGAAAGCTGACATGTCACTTTTAAAATTGTTATATAACGTTTGTAAATGTGACAAGTCACGTTTTTTCCCACGAGATCGCAAGTGATCACCCACAGCGGAAAGTAATCCCTTGAGAAATTAAAACAGTCCCTTGAGAAATTAAAAAAGTCCCTTGAGAGTTTACAAATATGTGGTTCCAAATTTTGTTCACATAACCCCTATTCTACGTTTTTAGCTTGTAAACAAGCAAAAACGTCGAAAAAACTACTCGGTGAAAGTTCTTGTTTTTGATATATTTCTATCTTACCGACAAAAGGAACATTTTTGCCAATTTTTTAAAAAAATCTGTAGGCAGGATTCAGAGCTACGTTATTTTTTCATAAATTTAAGGTGGCTCTGAACCCCACCTACAGAATTTTTTTTAAAGAATGGTTAGATTGTTTGTTTTGCCAATTAGACAAAAATGTATGAAAAACAATAACTTTCATCGTCTAGTTTTTAAGATTTTAGCCTCAAAAAGTCAAGTATAAGGTATTTTTGACCACTTTGGACGTTGCTATGGCAATGATGTTTGATGACTTCACGGTGATTTAGATTTGTTCATTGGCAAAATCTTTACAAAGTTTTACTAAACGTTTAACCTCAACATTACTAGTGTAGCTGTAGTAGAATGGCAAAGATGGGAATATATAAGCCATTACGAGCCAGCTTAACATTTGAACTCCCAAGTATCAACATATAATTTCTCATTACAGTAATTTACCAGGTGATGAGAAAAAAGAATATCATCAATAGAGGACAATATCTTGATATGACAACAATTCAGTAATGAATCCCTCTTCAGAGATGTTTCATAGCTCAGCAATTTGATACAGCCAATCAGCTGCTTAACCGACACCTCGCAGCCTGAAAAAGAGGGCACTGGAGTAATCAAGGGCGCAAATTCTATCACCTGCGCTCGCTACACTGCCTAAGCTCGTAGCCAGGTTTTCTTTTCAGGGAAGAGTGCCCTGGGAAGTTAAAGTACTTTCTACATGGCGGAACCAGATCCGGGTTGGAGGGAAGGAAATGCAATTGGTTGCTTGTCATTGCCCTCGAAAGTTGTCGCTGGTATTGAGTGTGTCCACATTGGAAGGCGTTCATTGTATTTGGCTAAGCGTGCAAAAGCATACGGTCTTCGGGCTGCCCAAATCCAACAACAAGTTTATTTGCATTCCATTTACATAGATGGTATTGTATTTAATAAACTAAAAGAAAAAACAACAAGATAACAGAATCCTAAGGGATGGCAGGGGGGAATTCCCATACGAAAGAGCTTGGAACTGCTCGTCGTCTCACTTAGGGGTGTAAATTACAGATTATGGTCTCTAGTGGCGTTTTCTTCGTCCAGCCAATCCCAGATTGGACTCTACGGCAACAAAGCACTAGCGCTCAAAGCCCACCGGAAGCGCAGTCTAGCTGAGGGCATTTCTTGTCTTCTGCAGCTTTGGTTTACGTCAATGGATATCGCTAGTGTGTTTTTGTTCCCGTTTGTGCTTAATATTTTTCAAATTAAGCAAGCCTGATCTGCGTGAAATTTGTTGTCAGATTTCAGCGCACGATGTAAAGTGTATCACTGTGAATGCTCACGCTTAACAGTCACATTTTCATTTTTACCCAGTGTCCGCCGGATGAAAAGGTTTGGTTGTTTTCTTCAGCTACACAATCCAATGGGCCCTCTGCAGCTTACGATCACATGGAACAAAATCCGCCATGCCGGAGGGCAAGCTCCGCTCGGGGACATACAAAACAAAGGAAAGTCAAGAATGAAGTCGCTTTGTTTTGGAAGTCCCTGAGCGTAGCTTGCCCTCCAGCGAAGTGTTACTTTATACCATGAGATCCTTAGCTGAAAAGGACCCACTACTTAAGTAAGGTGCGTCCGGGTTCTTGCCTATGTAAAGCTCATCCGGGTACTAAGGCGCATCCGGGTTCTTTCTTATCTAAAGACCTTCTGGGCACTTGTAGTTATATAGGTTCATCCGGGCACTTAGTTATGTAAAGCACTTCTGGGCACTTATTTTATCTACAGATATATAACTGATCACGCGTACGTGATAATCTTTGCGTCACTAGAGATTTGAGATGAGAGACTTGGGAGTTGCACATACTAAAACTCTGAAAAATAAAACCAATTATACAAAGGATTTTAAAAGCATTGTTTTGTCTTTCAATACAAACCACACTGCTTCGACGTTTAACAAACTAGTACTCCCTCGATACTCCCTTTAAGACCAGTCGCATGGAATATCTCAAAGATGTTTTGTCTATAGCTACGGAGAAATTATACTTCCTTATGTTGTGTTGAATATAGATGTCCGTTAAACAATCGCGAGCACGTAGGTACTGGGTCTACTTTTCGTCTTCGAAACAAAACTTAGGTTTTGATTCAACAAGAAAAGAGAAAAGACGAGACCCAAATACGAGAGAACGAGAGCCTGCTCGCGCGCAGGCTAGCGCGCGCGCTACACGCAACCCCCGCAATCGCTCTTGTATTCGCACAGGCCAAGTCATAAATAAATTTTATTATTTATACAAATAGAGCCAGTAAAAAATGTATTGTTTTGCATTATAGATCATTCGCAATTCTACCCACCTTTGAAAAATACAAAAATGAAAAAAAATATAATAAAATAAATAAACACGTCGAAACAACGTGTTTTGTTACTCGCCCTAGAAGCTCGTGCGTGGCGGCAAAAGGTCGCCTGTCGTTTGTTTTTAAGAGTAACCGTTTCACTTTAAAAGAAGTTTAGGTCTCGCTTGAATGCCATGTGAAAAATTATCATAATGAAAATCGCCAACAGACCGAAAGCTAATTCGTCTTGAAGGTACACACCCAGATAAATGTGTTCTTTGTATGGGTTGTGTTTGTATCGTATTGATTTCGTTTGCTGAGTTTCCATTCCCTCGTTATCTAAGAGTTCAAACTCGTCCAGAAGAATCGACTGGCGCTTTTGTCGAGTATTTTGCTGTCAGATTCTCTTCATTTATCGTGAAGAGATTTGGAAGGCGTTTGCAAGTTTCAGCTATTCCAGGTATGTTCGTCTTAAATTATGTCACATAGAAAATTGTTTACATCATTGCTTTCGGATATCGTCTTCAAATCTTCTTTCCTCTCGTCTCTTATTCTGACTTTTCGTTACATATTAGTTAAGTTTATTGATCTGATTCCAGCTAGCGTTGTATAGTCCCACATACACTGAGTCCTGTCTTTGTATTTGCAACCAGATTTTCAATGCATTTGTTAAAGGCTATTAATTCAAACCGAAAGAGCTAGGAGACAATATCGAAAGCGAAAGACAGGAAGTTTTACGTCAGTGCTAAAGAAGTCTCATAGGTTTTTCTGTCGATAGTTTAGATTGTCTCTGATCACCTTTCAGCTCGCCTGTGATCTCAGTCAGTCTGTGATCTAGCCAGTCTTTAAACTAGTCAGCTGGTCTGTGATATTATTTCCTTTCAGCAAGTCTGTTCAGTCTCCATATAATAGCTATGTTTCTGCTCGTCCCTGCTGGTATTTCTGCAGGTTCACTTTCAATGTGTTTGCTTTTGTCAAATAAGTATAACTCGCTCTGTTTTTCGTTTGCTCGACCTCGAGCTCTGATTTCGTTTCGTTTTGCAGGTCTTCGACAGCTCCAGATTCCACTGCAGAAAACAAAATGAAAAGTGCTGTTTGGTGCAAATATTTTAAAAGGTATGTACCCTTTGTCTTATTGAGTTTAATCATAAGTCGAATCCTCTAAGGGAAACGAAAACTAGTTCGAGAAATCGAGAGTTTGAGTTATTGGGGGTAAAATTTTAGTGTTCGACTGTGTGAAACAAATTCAAGGAAAACGACCTTTATTTGGAGTTATCGGTACATGAAGGATTGAGAAATCTCGAATCCACTGAATAACTAGATCAACTCATCGTTTAACTTGACCTCTTTATATTTCGTTTTGTTTTGCAGGCCGTCGCCTCTCGTAGCTGTCAGTCCCTAGAATTGAAATGAAAAGTGCAATTTAGTGCAGTTTTTTACGGTATGTACCCGACTTCATAATAAGTTTACCAAGAAAGTTTGATGTAAACATCTTGCTAGTTGGCCCAGTTCGTCACCAAAATGCCCTTCGCCACAGCCACTAATATAAGATCTCCAAGCTGGCAGAAACTAGAGAAATAATTTAATAAGTGCCCTTCGCTTTTCTTTGTTTGGTTCGTTAAGTAAATGGTTGGACTTCTTAAATTCGTGGGCATGCGAAGACCTGTAAACACAAATACACTTTGTGGAAGAGTCACCCGCGCGTAGCAAGTCATGATAAACCCTCGCGTCAAGCGTGCGCGTACACGAAACTGATCACGCGTGATAATTTTTGCGTCACTAGAGCAAACTGCTAGACCTACAATAAAGCAGCACTCACTAAGAGACGAGTCGCAAGGAATATCTCAAAGGTATTTCCTGTTGCTATGGACTAAACGGAAAAAATATGCTTTGCAGAGTTGTGGCAGAGAAACGTTAGGGGGATGGAAAGTGGCACCTACATCTCTTCCTTTTTGCAAGTAATACACTACTAAAGACACACACACGTAGACCGTACCTTTTAAGAGGGCGTCTTTCTGAAAAACACCTACTCAAATTCGGGTCAAAAAATAATTTTGCCTGAAAGTCTGGCAACTGAAAGACTTCACCGAGGCTAGAACTAAAGCAGATTTCGTTTGATTCAGAATGATTTTTTGGCCGCGTTAGGAGCCAATAGATATTTTGCCCCTTCGGGCCCGCCGCAGCGTGTGGAAAATTAGAAAAATAGGCATTTGTCGAGCCGCTGTCAAATATTTTATTCGTATCGAACACCGACAATTTTTATATCAATTTGTTCATAAACTTTTCTAGTTTTCTAAGAAAAGAGTTCAATTTCCCCTTGAACCATTAGAGTGTGTTCTGATTGTTATCAGGAAAGACTGGTCATGGCATCTGCAGCACCAACGTTTCCTTTCACCAAAGAAACAACTAATTACGCCAGGCTGTGTCGCCTTCTGGTAGATGTTGGGTCACAGGTCCTGAGAGAAACATTCGACAGAAAACACCCACCAGCAAACCTTCACACAGATTTGGCAAGACCTGCACTGCACAATGTATTGCAGGCACTTCGGAAGAAAAAAGTTCTGAATCCTACACAATGGGGCAAACTGTATCCTGCCATCAAATCCTCTGTTTCATCAAGGGACTTTGACATCACTTTACTGATGGTGCTGCTCAGGAATATTTGTGTGCTGGTTCCTCCTGTCACTGGTTGGGACAATCTGCCTTCTGCTGCAGACGTTACTCCCGAGGCTGACATTGCCCGTGTAAAGTTTTACAGAAACACAGTTTACGGTCACGCCAGCCAGGCTTCAGTTGATGATGCAGCATTTGGTATCTACTGGACAGAGATTCGGGACGCGTTGGTGAGACTGGGAGGAGCGGACTACGGACTAGCCATTGACGATCTCAAAGACGATTGTATGGATCCTGACATCGAGGAACACTACCAAGAGCTTTTGAAACAGTGGAAGACGGATGAAGAGAACATTCAGGACAAGTTAGATAACATGGATAAGAAGCTTGACGATTTAAAATTGTCGGTGGCTTCTGATGATAGAAGTACTCCGAGGAAAGGTAAGCTTTGAAATGCAGAAATAAAGGAACGAAGCTCAGTTAACTCGTGGAAGTACAAGGGTGGCCAGCAGTGTTGACTAACCTTGTTACTTCGATTTATTATAATGTTTTCCACAAATAAAAAATATCACTGCTAGTAAACCAAACGATTTTTCTAGCTCTAAGGCAACCTTTTTCAGCTCCCCGTTGAAGAAATGAGTAGCGATTAATAGACTTAATGTGATATTGAATTAATGTACAATTAAGTTTTAGAGCTATTCGTTTTTATACCGTAAACTACGATTATCTTGTCTTCATTTGTTCACTTACAGAACCACTAGATCTTAAGGAGTGCCAATCTCAATTATGCAGTCATTACAACACCATGAGTCAGGTGAAAATCACTCCTTGGGACCCAGATGACACCGTTGACATTGACGACATTTATACCAAGTTATCTTGGTTAAAAGATGAAAGGAAACCCAGTGGAAAATTACAAAGGAAACTTGAAGACTACACTGAAATGTTTGAAGGTCACAAACGTTTTTCTAACCCTAAAAGAATGCTTGTCTACGGAAGACCAGGTATCGGCAAATCGACTTTTTCTCAGAAAATTGCTGTCGACTGGGCGAACGGAAAGAACGAAATTTTGAAAAAGTTTAACATTTTGTTATTGATTAAGTTGAGAGACGTTTGTGAAATCCAAGATTTTCCATCCATTTTAAAGGCGTCCGAATTACTTGCTCGTGACAGCTCAGTTTCCATCGATAGCCTGCATGAATATGTTCTTCAAAACCAAGACAAAGTGTTGCTCGTTTTGGATGGCTATGACGAGTACAGTGCAGACAATTCATCCCTTATTCGTAAGATATGGGCAGGTAATCAGCTGAGAGATTGCTATGTTGTCGTGACTACAAGGCAAATGGAAGGCGAAGAGTTAGTCAAGTCTAGCCACGTACAGTGCGAGATCAGGGGACTTGACAGTAGAAAGCAAGTTAACGAGTTTGCTAGCAAGTTTATCACTGATCCAAAGGAAATTGAAGAATTTGACCGTTACCTGGACAGTAGAGATCTTTGGGAGATAGCAGAGATTCCTCTACTTCTTTTAATGCTGTGCTTGATATGGATGGATAGACGTAGGAAAGCTTTGCCCAAATCCAGACTAGAGATGCATGAAAGATTCGTGGAGACTTTGCTTATTCACATGACAACAAAGAATCCAAAAGATCCAAAGAATAAACCTTCGTACAACATTCTTGATGATTACCAAGAACATCTGACCGAAATAGGAAAACTAGCCCTAGATGGCCTTCTGAGAAACAATCTTTATATCGATCTTAAAGATGCAAACCGGCACAGAAGAAATTTCACTGACAACATGATTCGCTCGGGCCTATTTCAAGTTTCAAAATTTACAAGTGGGGAACCAAACGAGAGCTTATTTTTCCTTCACAAGTCGGTACAGGAGTTCTTGGCTGCGTGGTATATAATGAACGAGGTGGGTTTGAAGGACGGAAAGGTGGATTGTTTCACAAGCATTGATTCATTTCAGAAAGCTATCCATATGCAGGAGATTCTGAAATTCATGTGTGAATGGTCAGAGGAAGGTGCGAAAGCAGTCTTCAGCCTTCTGAAATTCGTAGGAGAAAAAGACGAACTCACAGAGTGCCGTTTTACTAAGACGCCTTCTATGAACGATCTATCGAGTAACCAAATAAACTTTCGGTATCTCAGTTTAGAATGTTTGTTAAGATGTTCGGCTTCAGCCAAACAAGTTGTGTACCCTCTGTTTCTGGCTAGTGTTGATGGAGTTGTATTAGTGGAAAGCACCCTTCACGTCGGAAAACTTGCGGCTGAAAATCAACTTCTGTCTACCACTTTCCCAAGCTATGTATTCTTTGGGTTCGAAGTTGACTTTGCTAAAGTTGCACCCATACTGGACGCTTTACATGTAGTTATTGTCACATGTTCTGGCCTTAGACTCGAGGCTTCAGATTTTTTTCGAAAGCACGGCATGACCTTTCAATTCCGCATACTTCGCCCCTTTTTAAAGAAAGAAAGGGAAACAATGTACCTTTACTTTATTGATCACATTTCTTGGACGCGGTTCAAGTCCCCTTTAGATTTTCTCGTAATGTTAAGGGATCTCACAACAATAACAGACCTTCAAAAGAAGCAGTCCGTTCATGACAAAAGCAAAGGATTGGAGTTTACTGAGGGCATTGGGGATACCTCTGATTACAAGAAGAATTGTTTATCACTGGTCAGTGAGATCTACTGGCCCTGGAACAATACAAGTAAAGAATTGTCTGTTCTCAGTGACGTGTTGTCTGCAGTGTCTTTTCCACGAAGCGTAGAAGTGAACCAGTTTTGGTATCGTTTGTTTGATGCTCAAGTGGTAAAGAATATGGTCTCCCATATCAATATCACTGACAATCTTTCTATCTTAAAGCTGCAAAGACTAAACCTGACAGCTGATGATGCTGCTGTCATCGCCAGATCTCTTCATTGCGCGCCGAACTTACATGAGCTTGCATTGACTGACAGTCCTTTGCATGGAAGTGTGAGTTATCTGGCTGAAAATCTGCGCCACGTTCCACGATTGTTGACGTTAACACTATCTAGAGTTGGTATGGGATATCAAGAATGCGTATCACTCGCCAATTCACTAAAATACGTACCAAAGTTGAAAGAACTCTATCTATTTTGTAACTCACTTGGTAAAGGGATCATTAAACTGGCTGAGCACTTGGAAAATGTTCCTCATCTGAAGAAACTGGGGCTTAGCCATACAAACATGGGTGAAGAGGAAGTAGCAGCTCTGGCTCAAGCAATGAAGTATGTACCAGAACTCGATACACTTTATCTAGGTGGAAACCCACTTGGCCGAGGAGTTAGCGTTCTTGTGCAGCATCTCAGCAGTCTCCCAAATCTTAGTGAGCTGAGCCTTAAAGATGTTGTCATGACGAAGAAAGAACTGGATGACGTGACAAATGCCAAACGCGGAAATAGGAAATGTGCGATTACGTCAAGTTACCATGTAAGTAAGTGTTTCTGTTTTTATTCAGTGGTTTTGTATTTTCTCCTTGACATCTGCTTATTATATTTTGGTCTTTTTTTTGTTACGTGGGGAAAATATTTCTTTGGAGATCTGTATCTGTGTAGATCATATTTTAATATTTAGGCAAACAGCACTGTTTT
>NC_135763.1:32143287-32153287 GCF_052425735.1 Oculina patagonica
CTTAACATTTGAACTCCCAAGTATCAACATATAATTTCTCATTACAGTAATTTACCAGGTGATGAGAAAAAAGAATATCATCAATAGAGGACAATATCTTGATATGACAACAATTCAGTAATGAATCCCTCTTCAGAGATGTTTCATAGCTCAGCAATTTGATACAGCCAATCAGCTGCTTAACCGACACCTCGCAGCCTGAAAAAGAGGGCACTGGAGTAATCAAGGGCGCAAATTCTATCACCTGCGCTCGCTACACTGCCTAAGCTCGTAGCCAGGTTTTCTTTTCAGGGAAGAGTGCCCTGGGAAGTTAAAGTACTTTCTACATGGCGGAACCAGATCCGGGTTGGAGGGAAGGAAATGCAATTGGTTGCTTGTCATTGCCCTCGAAAGTTGTCGCTGGTATTGAGTGTGTCCACATTGGAAGGCGTTCATTGTATTTGGCTAAGCGTGCAAAAGCATACGGTCTTCGGGCTGCCCAAATCCAACAACAAGTTTATTTGCATTCCATTTACATAGATGGTATTGTATTTAATAAACTAAAAGAAAAAACAACAAGATAACAGAATCCTAAGGGATGGCAGGGGGAATTCCCATACGAAAGAGCTTGGAACTGCTCGTCGTCTCACTTAGGGGTGTAAATTACAGATTATGGTCTCTAGTGGCGTTTTCTTCGTCCAGCCAATCCCAGATTGGACTCTACGGCAACAAAGCACTAGCGCTCAAAGCCCACCGGAAGCGCAGTCTAGCTGAGGGCATTTCTTGTCTTCTGCAGCTTTGGTTTACGTCAATGGATATCGCTAGTGTGTTTTTGTTCCCGTTTGTGCTTAATATTTTTCAAATTAAGCAAGCCTGATCTGCGTGAAATTTGTTGTCAGATTTCAGCGCACGATGTAAAGTGTATCACTGTGAATGCTCACGCTTAACAGTCACATTTTCATTTTTACCCAGTGTCCGCCGGATGAAAAGGTTTGGTTGTTTTCTTCAGCTACACAATCCAATGGGCCCTCTGCAGCTTACGATCACATGGAACAAAATCCGCCATGCCGGAGGGCAAGCTCCGCTCGGGGACATACAAAACAAAGGAAAGTCAAGAATGAAGTCGCTTTGTTTTGGAAGTCCCTGAGCGTAGCTTGCCCTCCAGCGAAGTGTTACTTTATACCATGAGATCCTTAGCTGAAAAGGACCCACTACTTAAGTAAGGTGCGTCCGGGTTCTTGCCTATGTAAAGCTCATCCGGGTACTAAGGCGCATCCGGGTTCTTTCTTATCTAAAGACCTTCTGGGCACTTGTAGTTATATAGGTTCATCCGGGCACTTAGTTATGTAAAGCACTTCTGGGCACTTATTTTATCTACAGATATATAACTGATCACGCGTACGTGATAATCTTTGCGTCACTAGAGATTTGAGATGAGAGACTTGGGAGTTGCACATACTAAAACTCTGAAAAATAAAACCAATTATACAAAGGATTTTAAAAGCATTGTTTTGTCTTTCAATACAAACCACACTGCTTCGACGTTTAACAAACTAGTACTCCCTCGATACTCCCTTTAAGACCAGTCGCATGGAATATCTCAAAGATGTTTTGTCTATAGCTACGGAGAAATTATACTTCCTTATGTTGTGTTGAATATAGATGTCCGTTAAACAATCGCGAGCACGTAGGTACTGGGTCTACTTTTCGTCTTCGAAACAAAACTTAGGTTTTGATTCAACAAGAAAAAGAGAAAAGACGAGACCCAAATACGAGAGAACGAGAGCCTGCTCGCGCGCAGGCTAGCGCGCGCGCTACACGCAACCCCCGCAATCGCTCTTGTATTCGCACAGGCCAAGTCATAAATAAATTTTATTATTTATACAAATAGAGCCAGTAAAAAATGTATTGTTTTGCATTATAGATCATTCGCAATTCTACCCACCTTTGAAAAATACAAAAATGAAAAAAAATATAATAAAATAAATAAACACGTCGAAACAACGTGTTTTGTTACTCGCCCTAGAAGCTCGTGCGTGGCGGCAAAAGGTCGCCTGTCGTTTGTTTTTAAGAGTAACCGTTTCACTTTAAAAGAAGTTTAGGTCTCGCTTGAATGCCATGTGAAAAATTATCATAATGAAAATCGCCAACAGACCGAAAGCTAATTCGTCTTGAAGGTACACACCCAGATAAATGTGTTCTTTGTATGGGTTGTGTTTGTATCGTATTGATTTCGTTTGCTGAGTTTCCATTCCCTCGTTATCTAAGAGTTCAAACTCGTCCAGAAGAATCGACTGGCGCTTTTGTCGAGTATTTTGCTGTCAGATTCTCTTCATTTATCGTGAAGAGATTTGGAAGGCGTTTGCAAGTTTCAGCTATTCCAGGTATGTTCGTCTTAAATTATGTCACATAGAAAATTGTTTACATCATTGCTTTCGGATATCGTCTTCAAATCTTCTTTCCTCTCGTCTCTTATTCTGACTTTTCGTTACATATTAGTTAAGTTTATTGATCTGATTCCAGCTAGCGTTGTATAGTCCCACATACACTGAGTCCTGTCTTTGTATTTGCAACCAGATTTTCAATGCATTTGTTAAAGGCTATTAATTCAAACCGAAAGAGCTAGGAGACAATATCGAAAGCGAAAGACAGGAAGTTTTACGTCAGTGCTAAAGAAGTCTCATAGGTTTTTCTGTCGATAGTTTAGATTGTCTCTGATCACCTTTCAGCTCGCCTGTGATCTCAGTCAGTCTGTGATCTAGCCAGTCTTTAAACTAGTCAGCTGGTCTGTGATATTATTTCCTTTCAGCAAGTCTGTTCAGTCTCCATATAATAGCTATGTTTCTGCTCGTCCCTGCTGGTATTTCTGCAGGTTCACTTTCAATGTGTTTGCTTTTGTCAAATAAGTATAACTCGCTCTGTTTTTCGTTTGCTCGACCTCGAGCTCTGATTTCGTTTCGTTTTGCAGGTCTTCGACAGCTCCAGATTCCACTGCAGAAAACAAAATGAAAAGTGCTGTTTGGTGCAAATATTTTAAAAGGTATGTACCCTTTGTCTTATTGAGTTTAATCATAAGTCGAATCCTCTAAGGGAAACGAAAACTAGTTCGAGAAATCGAGAGTTTGAGTTATTGGGGGTAAAATTTTAGTGTTCGACTGTGTGAAACAAATTCAAGGAAAACGACCTTTATTTGGAGTTATCGGTACATGAAGGATTGAGAAATCTCGAATCCACTGAATAACTAGATCAACTCATCGTTTAACTTGACCTCTTTATATTTCGTTTTGTTTTGCAGGCCGTCGCCTCTCGTAGCTGTCAGTCCCTAGAATTGAAATGAAAAGTGCAATTTAGTGCAGTTTTTTACGGTATGTACCCGACTTCATAATAAGTTTACCAAGAAAGTTTGATGTAAACATCTTGCTAGTTGGCCCAGTTCGTCACCAAAATGCCCTTCGCCACAGCCACTAATATAAGATCTCCAAGCTGGCAGAAACTAGAGAAATAATTTAATAAGTGCCCTTCGCTTTTCTTTGTTTGGTTCGTTAAGTAAATGGTTGGACTTCTTAAATTCGTGGGCATGCGAAGACCTGTAAACACAAATACACTTTGTGGAAGAGTCACCCGCGCGTAGCAAGTCATGATAAACCCTCGCGTCAAGCGTGCGCGTACACGAAACTGATCACGCGTGATAATTTTTGCGTCACTAGAGCAAACTGCTAGACCTACAATAAAGCAGCACTCACTAAGAGACGAGTCGCAAGGAATATCTCAAAGGTATTTCCTGTTGCTATGGACTAAACGGAAAAAATATGCTTTGCAGAGTTGTGGCAGAGAAACGTTAGGGGGATGGAAAGTGGCACCTACATCTCTTCCTTTTTGCAAGTAATACACTACTAAAGACACACACACGTAGACCGTACCTTTTAAGAGGGCGTCTTTCTGAAAAACACCTACTCAAATTCGGGTCAAAAAATAATTTTGCCTGAAAGTCTGGCAACTGAAAGACTTCACCGAGGCTAGAACTAAAGCAGATTTCGTTTGATTCAGAATGATTTTTTGGCCGCGTTAGGAGCCAATAGATATTTTGCCCCTTCGGGCCCGCCGCAGCGTGTGGAAAATTAGAAAAATAGGCATTTGTCGAGCCGCTGTCAAATATTTTATTCGTATCGAACACCGACAATTTTTATATCAATTTGTTCATAAACTTTTCTAGTTTTCTAAGAAAAGAGTTCAATTTCCCCTTGAACCATTAGAGTGTGTTCTGATTGTTATCAGGAAAGACTGGTCATGGCATCTGCAGCACCAACGTTTCCTTTCACCAAAGAAACAACTAATTACGCCAGGCTGTGTCGCCTTCTGGTAGATGTTGGGTCACAGGTCCTGAGAGAAACATTCGACAGAAAACACCCACCAGCAAACCTTCACACAGATTTGGCAAGACCTGCACTGCACAATGTATTGCAGGCACTTCGGAAGAAAAAAGTTCTGAATCCTACACAATGGGGCAAACTGTATCCTGCCATCAAATCCTCTGTTTCATCAAGGGACTTTGACATCACTTTACTGATGGTGCTGCTCAGGAATATTTGTGTGCTGGTTCCTCCTGTCACTGGTTGGGACAATCTGCCTTCTGCTGCAGACGTTACTCCCGAGGCTGACATTGCCCGTGTAAAGTTTTACAGAAACACAGTTTACGGTCACGCCAGCCAGGCTTCAGTTGATGATGCAGCATTTGGTATCTACTGGACAGAGATTCGGGACGCGTTGGTGAGACTGGGAGGAGCGGACTACGGACTAGCCATTGACGATCTCAAAGACGATTGTATGGATCCTGACATCGAGGAACACTACCAAGAGCTTTTGAAACAGTGGAAGACGGATGAAGAGAACATTCAGGACAAGTTAGATAACATGGATAAGAAGCTTGACGATTTAAAATTGTCGGTGGCTTCTGATGATAGAAGTACTCCGAGGAAAGGTAAGCTTTGAAATGCAGAAATAAAGGAACGAAGCTCAGTTAACTCGTGGAAGTACAAGGGTGGCCAGCAGTGTTGACTAACCTTGTTACTTCGATTTATTATAATGTTTTCCACAAATAAAAAATATCACTGCTAGTAAACCAAACGATTTTTCTAGCTCTAAGGCAACCTTTTTCAGCTCCCCGTTGAAGAAATGAGTAGCGATTAATAGACTTAATGTGATATTGAATTAATGTACAATTAAGTTTTAGAGCTATTCGTTTTTATACCGTAAACTACGATTATCTTGTCTTCATTTGTTCACTTACAGAACCACTAGATCTTAAGGAGTGCCAATCTCAATTATGCAGTCATTACAACACCATGAGTCAGGTGAAAATCACTCCTTGGGACCCAGATGACACCGTTGACATTGACGACATTTATACCAAGTTATCTTGGTTAAAAGATGAAAGGAAACCCAGTGGAAAATTACAAAGGAAACTTGAAGACTACACTGAAATGTTTGAAGGTCACAAACGTTTTTCTAACCCTAAAAGAATGCTTGTCTACGGAAGACCAGGTATCGGCAAATCGACTTTTTCTCAGAAAATTGCTGTCGACTGGGCGAACGGAAAGAACGAAATTTTGAAAAAGTTTAACATTTTGTTATTGATTAAGTTGAGAGACGTTTGTGAAATCCAAGATTTTCCATCCATTTTAAAGGCGTCCGAATTACTTGCTCGTGACAGCTCAGTTTCCATCGATAGCCTGCATGAATATGTTCTTCAAAACCAAGACAAAGTGTTGCTCGTTTTGGATGGCTATGACGAGTACAGTGCAGACAATTCATCCCTTATTCGTAAGATATGGGCAGGTAATCAGCTGAGAGATTGCTATGTTGTCGTGACTACAAGGCAAATGGAAGGCGAAGAGTTAGTCAAGTCTAGCCACGTACAGTGCGAGATCAGGGGACTTGACAGTAGAAAGCAAGTTAACGAGTTTGCTAGCAAGTTTATCACTGATCCAAAGGAAATTGAAGAATTTGACCGTTACCTGGACAGTAGAGATCTTTGGGAGATAGCAGAGATTCCTCTACTTCTTTTAATGCTGTGCTTGATATGGATGGATAGACGTAGGAAAGCTTTGCCCAAATCCAGACTAGAGATGCATGAAAGATTCGTGGAGACTTTGCTTATTCACATGACAACAAAGAATCCAAAAGATCCAAAGAATAAACCTTCGTACAACATTCTTGATGATTACCAAGAACATCTGACCGAAATAGGAAAACTAGCCCTAGATGGCCTTCTGAGAAACAATCTTTATATCGATCTTAAAGATGCAAACCGGCACAGAAGAAATTTCACTGACAACATGATTCGCTCGGGCCTATTTCAAGTTTCAAAATTTACAAGTGGGGAACCAAACGAGAGCTTATTTTTCCTTCACAAGTCGGTACAGGAGTTCTTGGCTGCGTGGTATATAATGAACGAGGTGGGTTTGAAGGACGGAAAGGTGGATTGTTTCACAAGCATTGATTCATTTCAGAAAGCTATCCATATGCAGGAGATTCTGAAATTCATGTGTGAATGGTCAGAGGAAGGTGCGAAAGCAGTCTTCAGCCTTCTGAAATTCGTAGGAGAAAAAGACGAACTCACAGAGTGCCGTTTTACTAAGACGCCTTCTATGAACGATCTATCGAGTAACCAAATAAACTTTCGGTATCTCAGTTTAGAATGTTTGTTAAGATGTTCGGCTTCAGCCAAACAAGTTGTGTACCCTCTGTTTCTGGCTAGTGTTGATGGAGTTGTATTAGTGGAAAGCACCCTTCACGTCGGAAAACTTGCGGCTGAAAATCAACTTCTGTCTACCACTTTCCCAAGCTATGTATTCTTTGGGTTCGAAGTTGACTTTGCTAAAGTTGCACCCATACTGGACGCTTTACATGTAGTTATTGTCACATGTTCTGGCCTTAGACTCGAGGCTTCAGATTTTTTTCGAAAGCACGGCATGACCTTTCAATTCCGCATACTTCGCCCCTTTTTAAAGAAAGAAAGGGAAACAATGTACCTTTACTTTATTGATCACATTTCTTGGACGCGGTTCAAGTCCCCTTTAGATTTTCTCGTAATGTTAAGGGATCTCACAACAATAACAGACCTTCAAAAGAAGCAGTCCGTTCATGACAAAAGCAAAGGATTGGAGTTTACTGAGGGCATTGGGGATACCTCTGATTACAAGAAGAATTGTTTATCACTGGTCAGTGAGATCTACTGGCCCTGGAACAATACAAGTAAAGAATTGTCTGTTCTCAGTGACGTGTTGTCTGCAGTGTCTTTTCCACGAAGCGTAGAAGTGAACCAGTTTTGGTATCGTTTGTTTGATGCTCAAGTGGTAAAGAATATGGTCTCCCATATCAATATCACTGACAATCTTTCTATCTTAAAGCTGCAAAGACTAAACCTGACAGCTGATGATGCTGCTGTCATCGCCAGATCTCTTCATTGCGCGCCGAACTTACATGAGCTTGCATTGACTGACAGTCCTTTGCATGGAAGTGTGAGTTATCTGGCTGAAAATCTGCGCCACGTTCCACGATTGTTGACGTTAACACTATCTAGAGTTGGTATGGGATATCAAGAATGCGTATCACTCGCCAATTCACTAAAATACGTACCAAAGTTGAAAGAACTCTATCTATTTTGTAACTCACTTGGTAAAGGGATCATTAAACTGGCTGAGCACTTGGAAAATGTTCCTCATCTGAAGAAACTGGGGCTTAGCCATACAAACATGGGTGAAGAGGAAGTAGCAGCTCTGGCTCAAGCAATGAAGTATGTACCAGAACTCGATACACTTTATCTAGGTGGAAACCCACTTGGCCGAGGAGTTAGCGTTCTTGTGCAGCATCTCAGCAGTCTCCCAAATCTTAGTGAGCTGAGCCTTAAAGATGTTGTCATGACGAAGAAAGAACTGGATGACGTGACAAATGCCAAACGCGGAAATAGGAAATGTGCGATTACGTCAAGTTACCATGTAAGTAAGTGTTTCTGTTTTTATTCAGTGGTTTTGTATTTTCTCCTTGACATCTGCTTATTATATTTTGGTCTTTTTTTTTGTTACGTGGGGAAAATATTTCTTTGGAGATCTGTATCTGTGTAGATCATATTTTAATATTTAGGCAAACAGCACTGTTTTTCTATGAGTATTGGTTAAAGCTTCTGTATTTTTTTATTCCCGGGGATTATGCTTCAAGTTTTTGTTTGTTTCCTTGTATGTATGCAGTCGAGATCTGCTGAAATTTGTGACTCAGTAGCCCTGTGTCCCAGATCTTCACGTTTGTGGTTGTAGTTTTTAGACTAAAGACTTAGAATCGCCTGCCCACAACAATTTTAGTTAATACATAACGTTAAGGCATTACTGCCTCTACGCTGACTCCCTGTCTATTTCAGATTTAGTTACCTTATTTCATGAAATTTTCGCGACACGTTAATTTCGAGATTCCAAAAAAATCGCGAAATTAAAGTGACGCGAACAATAAGTGTCGCGAACATAACATGACGCGAAATTAGGTAAGTCACATTATGTCAATCATCAAGAAAGATTAAGTTTAGTGCCACTGAAGGTAGGAATTTTCAATGTAAATGGATGTTGTCGTCAATTAACTCAAGAACAATAATTCACGTACAAGCATGACCTACTTTTAGATATTATGAGAACTGCTCTGTTGTTGCCATTCAGATTCAGTCTCACTCTTGCGTTTTGTTAATTTTGACGTTATTGTTCCTTTGCTGAGATCGTTTTATTTAATTCAAGGGCATGTTGAATAATATTGCCAAGTCAATGTAAATTGTTTCTTACTCAAAAACGCGAAATTAAAGTGATTCAAAATACAAAATTTTCGCAAAATCGCGAATTTTAAGTGTCGCGAAATATGCGCACCTTAAAATCGCGAAATTAACATGCCGCGAAAATTTCATGTAATAAGGTACTCCTCAAAATATTTTTTAATTTTTCTCGTTAACGTACCCATTACAAGTTTCACTCTAATTCAAAGGGTGTTATGTTAAACTGATTCTCACGTGATCAGAATCCTAGATTGCAAAGAAAATAGAGCGATTTGTAAAGCTCTGTACCAGATTTACGGCATTTTTCCCGGAATTGTGAGCTGCACTTTCGAACTGTGAACTAAAGTGAACTAATATAATTAGCCATGTTCTAAACGGGCAGGGGACTGGGTACGAATTTTACAAATTGATTAAATTGAAAAATGAATCCTGTCATCTGAAAGAGTATCCAAAAATTAGTAACTTAACCAAATTCGAGAGTGATTGGTTTAAACACAAAGGCATGGTACTCTTTTAAAAATCAATAAAATAAGAAAAGTTAGTATGGATTGGAGCAATCTCGAGCCCAGAGTCCGTCTATGTCGGTCAGCGGTACGGGACGGACTCTGGGAAACTGGAATTGATCAGATCAATTTCAGGTCGATTTCAGGTAGAACCTTGGTCTTCCGGTTTTTATTGCGCATGCTCTCAGGTCTAAGCGGAAGTAAATTTCCCAGAACGGAAGTAAATCGAGAAAGTTGAACTATTTCTAACACAGTATTGACAGAACTGGTGTTTATCGAAGCAACAAAAGTAACAAAAACGTTCTGCAGTTAACAAAAGAGAGAGTCAACAAAAGAGCGTCTGGTGTTTTGATTTCCGTTAGTCTCTTTCTTGAGCATACTGCTATATTGGTTTTAAATCAAAGATCTTGTTTGCCTTCCAAGATTCCGCCTGACTGTGTGCATGTGTTCGTTGTTGTTTTGCGGACGACAGTGAAGAAATTTACATAATGCACAACGCACGGACAAGCTATTGTTCTGTTGATAAAAATTTTTGTTTGGCGACTTTCGTATATTTCAAAGGCTTCTCGCTGACATCGCATCTTTTCATGATAGATTGCATGTTTTCGAGCAAATAATTTTTTCCTTGTCGAATGGCGGTAATATTAAAAAAGACGTAAAAGGCCACACCGATCATCGCTATTCAAAAGGTGTAATTAGCATCTCGGCG